>NW_027527853.1:1865877-1892888 GCF_008692635.1 Crocuta crocuta | reverse complement strand
CTAACTGGGTTCCACCCCCAGAGGCTCTGATTGGACTGCACTGGGGTGCACTTTGGGAACTGGGAGTGACAAAAGCTCCCCAGGAGATTCTAATGTGCAGCTGGGGCTGAGCATCTCTGCCCTAGGATTCACAATGGAATGCTCCAAGAGCAGGGGAGGGGCACTGCTTCAGAGCCACCTGAAGTCTCCTCCCAGGTGCTCTTTGCTGGGTGAGTAGGGAGGAGAGTCTGTCCCCTTCCTCTGGCATCCTGCCTGCCACTCCTATGTTGAAGACCCCCTCCCCTTCCGTAGTTCTCCCTATTTCTGCCTCCCTGCCCTCCCACATCTTCCCGGGGACTCACCCCTTTCACTGGGGACTCACCCCTTTCACCGATGTCCCTTGCTGCTGCTCCCCTCCTGACCTTGATCAGCTTAAAGGGTTGATCAGCCCATCAATTAATTGTGTCCTAATCCAATCTTGGCTTGGTTGGAGAGAGGGCAGTAAATCCAGCTGGGTAATCATGCCCTGATATTTGTGTAGGGATAATTACTATCTCTCAGGCCTCACTTGGTGGCAAGATGAGATGAAAACCCATAAAACACCACTCGGGGCTGTGGCTCATTGTTTCTTGGCTGCACAAGGCTGGCTGCCAGCCAGTAAGCCCCGCCTGCATCTGCCCCTGCCCCTGGCATGGGCCCCAACCCCTTCCCCTCCCATTCATGCCACTGGCAGGGCTCAACATCAGGGGTGGTCTAGGGGCTGGATCCTGGCCTGGCCTTGAAAACCAGTGGGGGCAACATGGGCCCAAGGAAAGCTAATGTGTGTGCTGGGGCTGGGGAAGAGGTGGGGAAGGTGATCCCCATTGCCAGGCAATCACCTGCCTCTAGGAGACTGGGAGGGTCCAGGATGGTGAATACACAAGGTCTGAACTACAGGGTGTTGTCTAGACCAACCGAAGAAGCTGTTGCATCTGCAAGAGCCCAATGCATGTCCCACCTGGCCCCTTATACACATGAGGCTCTGAGTGCTCCAGGAGGACACTGTGGCCTGGGACCTCCCAGCAGATGTGGCTCCAGGGGAGTGGACTTCATTCTAGTGGGCTGAGCTCAGGCTTGAGAGAATGGGAGAGTCAAGGCTAGGAACCACTTTGATCTTTAACCCCAAGTACACAGACCCCCAACTTGTGTAACACTGAGCACCCAACTATGAGCCTTGCTCTCCACTGGGCCCTGAGGACATAGGATAGAGCAAGGCCATGGAGCATCTTTTTTTTCTTTAACTTATTTAGAGAGAGTGTGTGTGTGCGCACGTGTGTGCGCATGAGTAGGGGAGGGGAAGAGAGAGAGAGAGAGAAAGAGAGGAGAAAGAGAATCCCAAGCAGGCTCTGCACTGTCGGCACAAACCCACGAACCATGAGATCATGACCTGGGCTGAAATCAAGAGTTGGACACTTAACCAACTGAGCCACCCAGGTGCCCAAGGCCTGGGTGTATCTTAATTAAAGAATGGATCCAGAGTTAGACCCCTGGGTTTGAAATGTTGGGACTTACAAGTTTTGTGGCCTTGTGCTAGTCACATGATTTCTGTGCCTTGGTCTCCTCAACTATAAAGTGGGGTGCCCAGGACCTCCCAAATTGAGCTGTTGCAAGGCTTAGATGAGATGATTAGTATAAAGTGCTTAGATCTAGGCCTGGCACACAGTTGATGCTACTTAAGTATTAGCTATTATCATTATTGTTACTATTACTTAGCCTTCTGGGCATCCATTTTCCTCAGCCATTCCTTGGTGTGCAGGGCCTTGCTACTCAAAGTGTGGTCCCTGGACCAGCAGCATCACCATGGCCTGGGAGCATGTTAGCAATGCAGGATGCTGCCCCCCCCCCCCCACCTGCTGAGTCAGAATGTGCATGTATACAAGACTCCCAGGCAAGTTGGACAGACACTCCAGGCTGGGAAAGGCTCCATGAACTCAAGGTCCGTCTTCTTCCAAGTTGTGTCCTCAGCCTCTAGTACCTCTAGTCTGGAGTGGAGTAGGTGCTCAGCAGGAATTTGGGGGGTGAATAAATGAGCTCAGCTAAAAGCTGTGGGGGGCCCTTGATTTCAAAGCATTTTGAAAGGTTCCCTAGAAGCAGCACGGAGGGCAATTCCAGAGGGGCTGTCTGTCCAGGGAGCAGTGGAGGGAAAGGAGGGGGGGANGGGGAAAGGAGGGGGGGATTTAGGAGGACGGGGGTGGGGGGTGGCAAGGAGGACAGAAAGTCTGAGTGAGAGAACCGATCTCCTCTGTTCACGCTCTAAAGTTTCCAGGCCCAGAGGCTGGGAGCTGAGAACAAACTTCATATACAAGAGAAGAAGGGGTCCTCCTGGGGGTCTCTGCTGGGACAGAGCGAGGCAGGAGGCAGCAGCGGTCTATGCCCGGGGGAGCCCGTGACAGTAGCCTGAGGAAGGCCAGGGCCCAGAAGGCCCTACCCTCAGCTGGTGTTGGGAGGAAGAGGGTGGGAAGCAGGAAGAGGCTCAAGGCCCCAAGCCCTTACCTGAGAAGGCATTATTGGTGTTGAGGAAGTAGATCTCCTCACGGCCATCCCCGTCAATGTCGCAGGCTGTGACCCCAATAGCATTCCCCTGCCGGTCCCGCAGTGCATAGTAAGGGGAACTGCGCTCATCCACTGCGATGTTCACCAGTCGCTTTTGGGCCCGGTCATACTTCAGAACCAGGTTGGGGCCGTTGTACCTGGAGGAGGTAGGGGGAGGGGGCGTTGAGGAGGAGCAGCTGGGCTCACCTGGTGTCTCCCCCCAACCGAGCCCAGCAATGGGGCTTAGAAAATCCTCCCAGACTGGTCAACAGAGGGGCAATTCAGCCCTGGCGCATTTAGGAGTCCCTGCGTATTTGGTGAGTGTCTCTGAATCAGATACAGACTCACTCAAAGTAAGGGTTAACTGGGCCCATGTGGGACACAGTCTGAGAAGCAGAGTGGCTTCCCCCTCCATGTACCTTACCCATTTCAATGTAAAAGACACTTTCATATTTATGATCGTACTAATTTAAGTCTAATAAGCAAGTGAGGTGGGCATGGGAGGCTGTATTACTAACCCATTTTACAGATGAGGCAACCGATGAGCGTCATCGGGGAAAATGAGGCTCAGAGAGACGTTCCCCAAGGTAATACAACTAGTAAGTGTCAGGTGCTAGGCCTTGGAACCAGGCGCTTTCTGCACCAATGAGCTCTGGAGGAGCAGCGGCTCTGTTGCTGGGGTTTGGAATGACTGTCTCCTGACAGAGCCCTAGCATTTAAACAGTAGCATGAAATGAGCATCTCTGAATAGAGATGACGAACGCATCGAAAGTCAGTGGGTGGACCTGCTGAATCTCTGTTTCTAAGGGACTCCATATGAAAGGTTAAAATGCTCATTGATTGCCATCTCTCCTGTCTCATTCTCCTGCAGCCACACAGCCTCCTGTGGCACTGAAGCCCCAGGCATGTTCTTGCCACAGGGACTTTGCACTTGCTGTTCCCTCTGCCCAGGATGCATTTCCTCCAGATATCCACATGGCTCTCACCCTGGCTCTATTGATGTTTCTCAGTGAGGCCTTCCTGCCACATTCCTGAAACCTGCAAACACTTCCCACCCCTTCTGCTCTTTATCCCTCATCCCTGCTCTCTTCCCCTGAAGCTTTTATCAGCAGCTGACTGTTCTCTACCTTCTTGTCTATCTCTTCCTTCTCTGTCAGATCCCACTAGAATATCAGCTCCAAGGGCAGAAGTTTTGTCTGTTTTGTTCGCCAGCACTTAGAACAGTCCCTGACACACAATAGGTGCTCAAAAAAAACTTGTTGAACCGTTGAATGAATGAAACCTCAGAATCTACGTCTGAGTCATAAGGGCTTAGGTGTCCCACAGTCGATTTCTTCACATTGCCTTTCCATCTGCAGAAAGCACCATGCCCAAGGTCACCCTCAGGCAGTATAGCCGTGAATGTCTGAAGGCCTCCTCCCACCTCCAGGGAACACGGGGGTGCCAGGCTCTCCTAAGGAACCTGGCCAATGTCCATCCATTAGTCCCGGGCTCCTGCTTTTGTTTTAACCTAAGCGGGTACAGCCTGAGTGACGTTTGGTTGCAGGCCTCTGGCTGTCCTGGCCCAGAACACTTTGGGGGTGGGGATGGGGTGGGCGGAGAGACCTCTCCAAGGTCTCTGAGAGAAATCACTTCTTGCTTTCCTGAAACTGATCTAACTTGGCCCTCTCCTTCGTCACTGAGATGCAGAGCCAGTGAAGTTTGGGGAACGCTGAGCAACTGGCCAGGTGCCTTCTGGCACCCACAGTGTGTGTGTGTGTGTGTGTGTGTGTGTGTGTGTGTGTGGGGGGGGGGCAGAGCTAACTGGGAGCTGAGTCAGCACCCAGTGATGGAAGGTCGTCCTTGGGCGCCTTGATGAACGGTGTCTGAGGGCTGCAAGTCGAGGGCACGGCATGACCCACGGGACGTGCCTGGGCAGGGGAGACAGAATACTTGGGTTCCAGCGCCGGCAGCAGCTGGCTCCAGCCCCCAGGGACAGAAGGTGCCCAGGATGCTGCACATTAGTCCTCCAAGGCCCCGGGGCTGCTGGTTGCTACCATCTTACTGCTCCTCACAAGACACCACAGTCCTAGAGCGCTGGGCTCATTAAAAGCACTGTCAGATGCATTGTTTCACCTGCGCCCCACAGAATGAGGGTTGATAAGCCATTTTCCTAGAAAGGGAAACTGAGGGTCAGGGAGGCAGCGAGCTGCCCAAGGTTACACAGCTGGTATGTGGTTGTGCCGGGCCTCTGTCTCCAGGGTCTACATTCGGTGTTCTGTCCGCACTGCCCATGGTGTCGACACTCCTAGTTCTCTGATTTCTGTCTCGGGTGACTTTCCCCCAAAGTAGTGACCATGAGAAATGCCCAAGAGCTTCATGTCAGAGGTGGAGATAACAGCCCGACTTTCCAACAGCACTTTACAAGGCACGTTCTCATCCTGGATTGCATTCACTTCTCCCAGGCCCCGGCTTTCCCCCAGGCTGGTGTACCGCAGGCTGGCCAGCTTCCCCTGCCAGGTCCTGGGTTTCTGTTCTGCAAACTGGACCAACTCAGAGGGTCATGACATGTGTCGACAAATGTGGCCACGGGGAGGCAGGGGCCTTGCTCTGCACAAACTGGAGGCCACTCCTATGGCCCTGAGGACTCGGTGGCAGGTGTGCACACAAGGTCCCCACTCCCATGGTGGTGGCCCTGGGGGAGCAGATGGCCCCGAATCATCTCTTCTTCGGAGAACTTGGGGGTGCTAGTTCCAGGCATTCCCTAGGGGCTAGGGGGGTGGGGTTACCAGGCTGGCTCAAGTTCCTCCATCCGTTACGGAATGGGCAGGTGTCGTGGAGTCCTGCCTAAATCTAACTGGTGGCCTGGGGCGAATCCCGATCTGTGGCCCCTTCTCTCCCACCACCACCCCTGGGGACGACAGACACGAGGCCAAGCCAACAGCTCCCACTAGGCTTCCCAACAAGCCCTGACGCGAGGCCGGAGGTAAATGCACAGAGCTGTCGATCCTCCCTCTACCTAGGCTGCCCTTTGCTGGCTCTGCCAGACTGACATCTGGGACTCTCACAACCCTCCCCCAGGATAACCAGTCTCGGCCCCTCCCCTCTTCTCCCTGGAGCAGATGCTCCTGTTGGGTTCCTCACCACCTGCCCTCCCACCCCCAAAGAGGCTCTGCCTTTTCCAGCTCCTGTGACTGCTCAGCTGCAGCTGCCCCTTTCCGTGGGGAGTGGTGTCCCCCTCCTGCCCGCCCACGCAGCCTGCCCCTACTGACCACCTCTCGCCTCGATGCACTCTCTTCTCTGGATACCCGGTGTTTTGCACCCCGCTTATTCCTGCGAGGGCAGAGCTGTTTGTGTTCCAACATCCCTTCCCTTCATTACAACATATGCTTCTTGAGCCCAGGAAGCATATGTGGGTACGTCTCTGCATTTGCTGTGCCTAGAGCGATGCTTGGCATTGAGAAGGCGCTCAACAAATGTCTGTCCAATGTACGAATGAGTGAGTGGATGAATAAATAAAAATAATCACGGGCAGCATTAATAGAGCAGTCACCACGTGCCAAGCACCTTCCCAGCACTGCATACTCACCATCTCATTTCATCCTCATGCTCACAACATCCCAGGATTTTACAGATGTGGAGACTGAGGCACAAAGGTTAGCCACAGTCACTAACCCACCCTCAGGTGCCCTGGGTGGCAGTCCCCATGTTGACAGGCCTCAGGGACTGGATGTGAAGGATGTGAAACTTCACGTATCCTCTCTCTAACACCTGCCAGATATTGTTGGTTTCTTCCGGAAATTCAGGAAGATCTGAGGCTCAGTTAAAGGGGCTTGGGAAATGGGACAGAGTCATGTATTCTTGAAAAGCGGCTGTGACTCCGTAATATGAAAGCTGGGCCAGCAGGCGAAAGTGATTGGCTTGGTGGCAACTGGAAAACCTGCCTGAGAGACACTGGCAGGGCACAGACCTTGCTGTGTGAGTGCCAACCAATTCCGGTGCCAGGGCCCTGGGACAGGACTGCTGTGGACAGGGAGGGCCTTCGGGTTAGGCTGAGGAGAGCGGTATGGGCATGGGGGGTTAGGGGGGGCTGGCCCTGCCCCTTCCTGGCTGTGACCTTGAACTTGTCACTTATTGCTTCATTCCTAACTCGGGGCTGCTACATACCTCATAGCATGGCTGTAAGGCTGAGAGAGTGTGTGTGATAACACTCGGTAAACTGTGAAGAGTTACACAATTCTAAGTTCTCATCGTTAGGAGAAGTAACACAAAAGCTGAGGCACTATCTCTCACTCTCCAGTGATCATTTTGAGCTTCCAAACACACTCTAGTATTTTTTTTTTAAGTTTATTTATTTTGAGGGAGAAAGACCGTGCAAAGCCCAATGTGGGGATCAAACCCACGAACCATGAGATCATGACCTGAGCCAAGATCAAGAATCAGATGCTTAATGGACTGAGCCACCCAGGCACCCCTCTAGTATTTCTTATCCCAAACATCTCACCCCCGATCTCTCATTCTCTGCAGGTATATGTCTTTATTCCCCCTTCATAACCAAACTTCTCAAAGGCCTGTCCTCACAGGCTGTCTTCATTCTCTCATTGCAATTCACTCCACCCTGATCCACATTCTCCCCAACTCTAGCAATGCCACTCTTATTACTGTCACAGGTGGCTTTCATGTGGCCACATCTAGGGACAGGCTTTCGGTCCTCATCTCCCTCAGCCGCCCAGCGGCACCTGGCATGATGGCCCGCTCTCCACTGCACCACTGCCTCTTGAAAAACCCTGCCCTCTTGGCTTTGAGGATGCACCCTGCCCTGGTTCCTTTCTCTCTCTGGTTCCCCTTCCTTTTCCTCTTTACAGGTCCTTCCTTCTCTCCCCGCTCCTGAGCCCCTTTCTCCTCTCTGTCCCCTTCCACTGGTGGATGACATCCACTCCCATGACTGACAACCCCCACATTTCTAGCCCCAACCCGAATCCCCGTCTGAGCACAGACTCCTATATCTGACTGCCTGGCTGACATCTCCCCTTGCACATGCCACACTCATCTCTGATGGAATGTGCCCAAAATGGAAGTATGATTGCTCAGCCCCCCCTCTTCCCTGCAATGAGCACCCTGGTGCCAGCCTCGGTTCTTCCTCTCCCTTGTCTTCACAACTAATTCATCGGCCAATCCTGTCAATTCTACCTCCTAAAATATTTAATGCTTTCTCTTCTTTCCTCGTCCGCTGTCACCATCTCTGTAGAGTCTCCTTCCACTGCTTCCCTGCTGGCCCCCAAAATCTAACCATCACCCTGCACTGTAGCCAGAGTCATCTTTGAAACACATAAACCAGATCAGCCACTCTCCTGCCTAAAACCCTTTGGTGGCCGCTTTCATGTTGGAATGGCCCCTCACTGTGCCTGGCCTGGGAGCCTGGCTCAGTCTGCCGCCGCCTTGCTGACCTCTTCCAACCACCTGGCATTTCAGCAGGCGCCACCCCAGCCCCGTGCCGTCTTGCAGGGCTTCTCCCTCTGATGAGGACACTCTCCCTCCACTTCCCTCCTGCTTCACCCCAGGCTGGCTCCTATTCACCCTCTGGGTCCCACCTTGAAAGGCAGCTCAGAGAGATCATTCTCTTCCCAGTATTCCAATCATGCATCCACTGTTCCACTCTCGTTCAATTTTAGTATATGTGCTGCTGAAGCGAGCACTGTTCCACTCTCGTTCAGGTACATAGTTATTGCCCATTTCTCCCAGTAAACCATAAGCTCTGTGACGGCAGAGACTGTGTCTGCTTTGTTCATTTCTGTCTCCCCAGCACTGAGTACATAGTGAGCGCTCGATAAATACTTACGCAGTGAACAAAAGAGAAGAAGCTGTGGAAGGTGCGGGGTCTTCACTGGGCAGCTGAGCAAAAAATCAACTTTGATCCTCCACTTTTATTAGTTCCCACAGGATGTGTACAGACATAGTAATGACAAAGAGGAGGCTTAGGGCTGGTGCCCTGGGTAAGGACGGGACACAACAACAAAGTGTCCTAGATAGATACAGAGGATCTACCTTCTTTTCTGTTGAGAATCATTGACCCATGTGAAAAAAAAGTCACTTAGGCAGTTACATAAAGGGAAGTCAGATAAAAGGATGTAATAATTACTGGGTACCTTTTTAATATTAGATATGGTGCTAAGTAATTTACATATGATACCTCATTGTACATAAATGGAAATTTAAAAAATATACAGCATATAAAACATGAACACTATATAAAATATGCTATATCTATTTGGAAAATTAAGAATAGGAAAATTTTTTGTTCAAAAAGGGAAATAATGAAAAATATGCAGATATTCAACATTATAATCAGGAGAGAGAGGCAGGGCAGAAAGAAGAGACAGATGTATGTATACACAAAGAAACAAGATAGAGACACACAAGAATGCACACAATGAAAACTGAGGGTCAGCGAAACCCTGAGCACAGACAGAAAATCACACACATAAACACAGAAAAAGGGAGTGGCCCATACAGAGACACATGGAAAAGGGGATATGAAGACCTACAGAAACAAATAGATTCTTGGAAAGATATAAAGTCATGGAAATATCAACAGAACTCAGATATTATCACGGAGAAACAACCTATCTGTGGCCATCTTGGGTGTGTCCTCTACAGAGTTTTTTTTTTTTTACAAATAGTTTATTGTCAAATTAGTTTCCACATAACACTCAGTGCTCATCCCCAAAGTGCCCTCCTCCATGCCCATCCCCCCTCCCCCCCACATCCATCATGTCCTCTACAGAGTTTTAAAGATGTGTGGCATTTTCATAACTATGGGCATAAGGGGGTATTTTATTCTTGTTCACTTCAATATCCTTATTTTATTTATGTTTTAAATCTATCTATCTATCTAGAATCCCAAGCAGGCTATCTATCTATCTATCTATCTATCTATCTATCTATCTATCTATCCATCCATCCATCCATCCATCCACCCATCTATTTAGAATCCCAAGCAGGCTCTGCACTGTCAGCGTGGAGCCCCATGTGGGGTTTGAACTCATGAACCATGAGATCATGACCTGAGCCTAAATGAAGAGTTAGATGCTTAATCGACTGAGCCACCCAGGCGACCCTCAATATCCTTATTTATAGATGAAAAACTGATTTTCAGAGAAAAGTGACTTTCTGAAAGTCAAAAGCTAATCATTAGACAAAATAAACTGAAAGACATACTGATTCCTTAGTCTAAAGCAGGATCAGCAAAACTATGGCTTTTGGGCCAAATATGGTCTGCTACCTACTTTTGTAAATAAAGTTTTATTGAGATACTCATTTATGTATTATCTATGGCTGTTTTCCACTTTTATTATACAACAGAGTTGAAGAGTTGAGAGGTTGTGACAGAGATTGTATGACTCCAAAGTTGATAATATTTACCATTTGGCTCTTTGCAGAAAAAGATTTCCAACCCCTGGTTTAAAGGATTGTCAGCCTTATATATTACAAGTTCTAAGTGATCATTATTATAACAGAATGCAAAATTAGAATAAGCTCTAGTAAAAATTAATTTGGAGTTAGCACTTGGGAATATACAGTTTCTGACACAAGTACTTCAGGGTGAGTACAGGTGAAATGTAAGGAAGATATTAGGTCTGAGGATGGACATTGTGAGGCAAAATAATGTGTGGGGATAAAAGGGATTGAGAAGAGTTGCCTAAGATGAGAACAAGGTTCCATATACGGGGGTTTATCTAAGGCTAAGAAATGAACAAAAGCATGTTCCCTTTAAGTGAGTGAAGGGGTTAAACACAGTGTGGGAGATGACCTCCAAAGATGGTTGCCATCATTTTCTTTCTTCTCTTTCTTTCTTACTCCACCCATCAAGAGGTGGGTGTATTTTACCTCCCCTTGAATCGGAGCTGGCTCTGTCACTTGCCTCGGTGGCAGAATATGGTGGAATGGAAGTGACATTGAGCCAGTTCAGGGCCTAGCCTTTAGGAGACCGACCAGCTTCGCCTTTGTCTCTGGGGGAAGCCAGTCACCATGTAAGAAATTTAACTATCTTGAGACAACCATGCTCTGAGAAAGCCCAGTCTAGCCCCCTGGAGAGACTGTGTGGAAGGTCACCTACGCACTAGATACCTGAGTGAGGGCCTCATGGGGCTCTCCAGCCCAGCCCAGCCCAGCCTACAGTTGAATACAGCCCAGTGAGTGACACCAACTAATGGCCTGTGGAGCAGAAGAATGACCTGGCTGAGCCCTGCCCAAATTACTGACCCACAGAATTGTGAGAAATCATAAATTGTTTTTAAGCTAATAAATTTTTGGAATAAGAAGCAGATAATAGTGACCTGTCATTTCAGACCTAAGGGGAAGAGGAAGTTTCTTTCCTGGAAAGTAGGTAAGAGTATTATAAATCGGTGGAATTCTCTAGTACAGCCATTTCAGTTCACAGTAGGCAGGTCTCCCCAAGGAAGGCCTGGATCCATTGGGGTGATACTTGGATCTCAGAATATCTAGTGGTCTGTGCAGAGGCCGAGAGTGGAGGGGTAATAAGAAATACAGGGATTTGGGGTGCCTGGGTGGCTTAGTCAGTTAAGTGTCCAACTCTTGGTCTTGGCTCAGATTCTGATCTTCCGGTTCATGAGTTCGAGCCCTGCATTGGGCTCTGTGCTGACAGTGTGGAGCCTGCTTGGGATTCTCTCTCTCCCTCTCTTTCTGCCCCTCCCCAACTTGTGCTCTCTCTCTCTCTCTCAAAATAAATAAACTTAAAAAAAAAGAAATACAGGGATTCCATGAAACCCTGCTTTTGTACTCCTCTTTCTCATTTTTCTTTCCTTTCTAGACAAATCTGTTGAATGTACAACCTTGAACATAGGTAATTTCTTCGGAAATATATGTAATGCTCTTTTTTTTTTCCTTTTTACATCTTTGTTAGAACGTTGTTGAGGTTAAATAGGACCAGAAAACATATGGGAAGACAGTTAAACAGGAGATTCACAGATTATATTCTATAAGAGGATATATCCAGAGGTTAGGTATTATATGTAGCTTAAAGGAATGGACACTTTGGTAGAGGGAGAGCTGGCATCATGAGAAATCTGGGGATGGGGATTTTATAGGGGAGTAGATTGGATAGGTCTAGAAAGGCCATCCCAGAAGACAAACAAACAAAAACAAACAAATTTGATCCTGAATGAGGAGCTAACCTGGTTGGAGAAGACCTCACAAATAAATGCAAAGAAGCTCTAAGATGGAGGTTCAAAACCTTTTGTCCTAAGGAATGGATGGCTTTTCAAGAAAGGGATGTTTGACACCAAAAGGTCAGAAAATAATCTGTAGTGGTGAGTGTCTATGTTCTGTAAAAACTCCACACAGACTGATTGATTTATGTCTTGTTCTAAAAAAGATCTGTGCTCAGCATATGCTTTATGCCCTTGGAATTTCTTGTATTTTGATGAGCGTGGAAGCACCCAGAAGGCAGAGACTACCATTATACCCTCCCCACTCTTTCCCCCCACTATACCTAGGACAATGCTAGGAAGAGACAAGTGCTTGGTCATTTTTGTTGAGGTTGATGATGATGGTGTTGATGATGATGATGATAGTGAAGCCCAGGACTCCATTCCTCACTGCAAGTTTATCTCAAGGAAAGGGGAAGAGAGGGAGGCAGGAATCCCTTAAACTACTAAAGGAGGGATTCAGATGACAGATAGAGGCTGTGTTAATCAGGATGCTTTGGCTGCAAGTGGCGAACACTCCAGCTAAACTAACGGAGGAATTTATTGGCTCGGATGTCCAAACTGCCAGAATGGAAAGGGCACAGCCAGGCTTCCGGGTGACTGGAAGCAGGGTTCTGACCAGAAGGTTATCAGGACTTCATTTCTCCATTCCTCTTCCTTTACCCTCTGTCTATCAGCCTCCTTCTCTCACACCAGCCTCCTTCGCGAGGCTTGGCCTGTGGCAACACTCTCAGCCTCGCCTCTCAACTTTGGCACAGATGGTGGATGCTTTCTTTCCTCGGTTCCAATGTGAGAGGCGTCGGGGAAGGGCTCCGATTAGCCCAGGTGGAGCCACGTGCTCACTTCAGGAGCAGGGAGTCCATGGTGGACAGCCCTCAACTAGTACCAGCGCTAGTGAGAGCTGCGTTGCAGGAGCTACATATTTTCAGGAAGAGAAGTGCCAGGAAGGATGAGGGATGTGTCTCTAGATAGACAGTCACTCGTCTGGGTCTGTACGTTCCGGAGACAGACCTGCCAGGGCCTACTGATGGAAGGCAATGATTCCCTGGCACCACCGAGTCCCTGTGTCCTCTAGAAACATCTCAAGGTCCCCCCACGCCCCTCCAGAAGCCCCAGAAAGAGGTAAACACAGAAAGTGGAGCGACTGTCTGACTCACTATGTTCTGGAAATGGGTCTGGTTCTTGGCTTCCTGCCTGCCCCTCCATTGCCGGCTGCAGGGGGGCAAGAAGGCGCAGAGAGCTGGCGGCGAAGAGCCTGGTGTGGGGCGTGGGAGGACACGCCGCGAGCCCTGGCCCAACTCCGCGATCGGCCTTCTGTGCGTTCAGGCAAATCACTTAACTGCTTCATCACAAAATACTTTAAATGTCCAGCCAAACCTTCTTCCCTCATCCCATAACTACCTGAAAGCTTTTAGATAAAACCATGTTAGTCTTTGTCTCTGTCTCTCTTCTGGTTAAGGAGGTGGGCCAATTTAGAGGCAGAATGGTGAGGCTAGAAGCCTATGGATGCCTCACTCTTCTTTAAGAGCCAAAAAGAGAAGCCAGTTTTTCTCCAGTGACTTCATTCCACCTTTCTGGGATCCTGTTTCCAGGTTGGGCACACTGCATGACACATGATGTCATTCTCTGCTCCGAGGGCCTCCAGCCTAATACGGCAAATAAGGAAGGGCCCTGATCCCAAGCTTTCAGAGGAGGGAGAGGCCACTTCTGCTGGGGTAGAGCCTTTATAAAAAAGATACATTTGATCTGGAACTTGAAGGAAGTGTAAGATTTTCACAGAAGATATGAATTAGGCATTTACAAAAGAAATAGTGTGAGCTATGAAGCAGAAAAATCTGCTTAGGGAATAGAAGGTGGACTAACTAGATGATACAGAGATGTGTGTTGGACAGTCGTGGAAGAGAGTGGAAGCAAACTGGAAAGTATGGCAGCTAGGACTGTGGAAGTTGTGGCATGAAAACTAGGACTTCAGATTTTATCTGGTGGGAAATGGGGAGCTGCGGGGGGATCCTGGACACGATGTACCATTATAACAGGACTACTTTGAAGAGCACTGTCTGGTGGCTGTGTGCATGAGGGACTGGCCAGGGGACAGAACTGAAATGATAATGCAAAAGAGTGGAAATTCTTCTGAATTATTCCCAAAACTCCCAAACTACCCTGAGCAGGTTTTTGCTCCTTGCAAGCAAATGACTCCTAAGACAAAGCAGAGTCACGAAGGCACGGAAATCAAGAAAGCAAGGGTTAAAAGGAGAGGCATGGCCAACAGTGTTAAATGCTTTCAAGAAGTCAAAAAGGCCAAGGATTCGAACAAGCAAGTACCTGGCAACTTGGAAGGCACTGCTGACCTTCAAGGAAGCTGTTTCCTTAGAGAAGAGAGAGGAGCTAGGTTGAGGGCAGAAGAGAGTGGATGGGCAGCAGTGTGGCTGACTCAGTGAGGACCAGAAGGGCACAGGAAGGCCTAGGATCCTGAGTTAAGTGACACCGAGTTAAGTGACAGTTTCACCATGATGCACCATGCCTGTGCATATTTGTGGGGAAGAGGAAAAGACCCCAGAAAGTAGTGGATTTAGAGGGACCTGCGCAGGATGTATAGGAGGTAGAAGGGACAGAGTCTAAAGTACCAGCAGTCTAAGCTCTGATTGCCTGAAATTAAGAGAAGAAGAGAGGAAGGCAGGATGGGTAAGAAGGCAGGATGAGGTAGAAGAGAGCAACTGGAAGGCTGGTGCCCAGACACCTTGGTCTGCTCCTAGGTAAAGAAATGAGGTTCTGGGGCACCTGGGTGGCTTAGGCGGTTAAGTGTCCTACTTCGGCTCAGGTCATGATCTGTGGTCTGTAGGTTCAAGCCCTGCATTGGGCTCTGTGCTGACAGCTCAGAGCCTGGAGCCTGCTTTGGATTCTGTGTCTCCCTCTCTCTCTCTCTCTCTCTGCCCCTCCCCAGCTCATGCTCTGACTCTCTCTCAAAAATAAACAAACATTAAAAATAAAAAGAAGTGAGGTTCTTAGCTGAGAGGACAGTGTGGAAGTCACAGCTTGAGGAAGGAGGAAGAAGTCAAAGTAACAACTGAGGAGCTAATACATGGCCGTTTTCCATGGTAAATGGGGCATGCAGGGTGAGCCACCTCAGAAGGTGAAGTTGGGACAACGTGAGAGCTGGTAAGAGGCAGAAGTCAGGGCATGGAACACAGTGAGCTCGGGTGGTAGGGAAGACACACTTTGCACCAGGAGTGAAGCAGTCACAGCAGGGGGGCCAGAACAGGAGCCGGGGGTCCACCAGAGGCAAGGCACAGGCAGAGGTGGAGTGCAGGCCTGGCTATCTCAGGGAGCCACACTCAGGATGGGAGCAGGCATTCAGGGTCTTAGATCTGGAATAGGGGGCACTTGCTCTCAGTCCCTGGCAGTGTCTGGATAAAGGTGGTCAGAACGAACATCTTCTCTAGGGACTGAGTGGGGTCTGTGGCTACAGTGTGGAGGCAGCAGAAAGTGCACTGGACTTGGAGTTCGAACAAAAAGGCTGAGAGGCAGGTTAGCTCTGTGGTGAGGTGCATGGCCCAGAAGTCAGAGCACCTGAGGGCATATTCCCTTTCTGCAACTGTCTACAGGTATGGGTGTCCTTGGACAAGTCACCCATCCTGTCCATGCCTGTTTCCTGAAATCAGGCCCCTGCCATAGGGTTGTGCTAACAATGAAGGCAATACATGTAAAGTTGTTAATACAGTGCTGGGCAAAGAGCAAATGCTCAATAAACACTAACTAGTATGTCCGTCTTCTCCCACATACACTCGGTGCCTTGCACATAATGGGAACTCAATAACTGTTTTTGAAAGAATGAATTATTAGGAGTATTACCTGGGTAGCCTTGAGCACAGAAGACTGAGCTCTGCAGAGTTTTGGATTATATTTTATTCTTCTAGTCTCTAACACAGTGTTTGATAAAGGAACCTGCTAACATTCTCTAGGATTCAGTTTCCTCATCTATAAAGTAGGGCTAATAATATTTGCCCTTAAGGTCAAATGAGATGACATATGTAAACTGTGACCTAGCTGTAGGTTTTGCATGTGCACGCGCGCATGCACACACACACACACACACGTGCATACGTGCGTGTACACACACAATATATGGCCGTTGTCTGCAGCCCAGGCAGCCGCATGGGCCCCCGGGGAGCTCTAGCTCTTCTACCCTACCTGACAGGAGCTGAATGATAGGCCCATCGAGCTGCAGGAAGCCCTGTGCAAGGGAGACCATAGGAATTTGTTGAGGGCCCGGTCGGAAGGTGTCTGTGGTTTTCTCCAGCAGGGAAGAAGTCCAGAGCTGGGCACTAGACTGGACATGAGGTACGCAGGAAGCTGCTCTAAGTCAGCCTGGCCTGATGCCTGCGTGGGACAAGCAAGGAGACACAGGGGACGAGCCACAGGTCCTAGGCTCTGGTGATGGGGAGAGAATAGATGGGTCTTGGATGGCGAAGGGCAGGGCTTCATGTGAAGACAAGGACCAGATGGGCTCCTGTTGGTCACAGCTCATGAGGGATTGGAGATGGCCATCTTTAGCTCAGAACACCCCTGTCCTGCTAGCCCAAGGCTCTGTCCGACCAGAGTCCTGGCCCAGACTCTAGCTGGGTGGCAGGTCCCTCTTTATGCTCATATGCTTCCCCCATGAGAACTATCTGCTTGGAATTTCTTCTTCTTTTTAAAGTTTCTTTATTTTGAGAGAGACAGAAACAGCATGAGTGGGGGGAGGGGAGAGAGAGAGAGAGAGAGAGAGAGAATCCCAAGCTCCATACTGCTAGCTGCAGAGCCTGATGCAGGGCTTGAACCCATGAACCATGAGATCGTGACCTGAGCTGAAACCAAAAGTAAGACGATCAACCAACAGAGCGACCCAGGTGCCCCTTGGAATTTCTAATTTAAGTCAATGTTAGAGTCTTCCCCCCGCCCCCAGCCCTGCCCTGTGACCATCAGGATACGTGGGCCATGCTGGGTTGGCCCATCCCTCTTTGCCTGTCTCGATCTCCACATGCTCTCTCCAGACCTTGTGGACACACAGTTCCACTTGCTCCTCTCCATATTCACCCTGCTATCCCACCCCAATGGGAAAATCAAGTTCCTTCCAGTTTTTCCTCATCCTGCAGCTAATGGGGGCATGCCTGGCTATCTTAAGAAATAAGATTCTAGTTGCTATGGAGTGTTAACTGATGAATTAAACTCTTCATTTTGATTTGAAGGAAATAGTCCTAGAAGAGACGCTCGCTTTAAAAAAATATAAAGCTGCCAACAATGAAAGGCATTCATTCAGAGGGGTCTCTGCTGCCAAGCTGGCTTGAATTCCCTTAGCCATGCATTAACACTAATCAGAATCTGGCTGTTGGAGCAAGTGTGCATTAAAAGTTTAGCGATAGTCGGGGCGCCTGGGTGGCTTAGTCGGTTGAGCGTCCGACTTTCGCTTAGGTCATGATCTCGCGGTTCGTGGGTTCGAGCCCCGCGTCAGGCTCTGTGCTGACTGCCAGCTCAGAGCCTGGAGCCTGTTTCAGTCTGTAACTCCCTCTCTCTCTGACCCTCCCCTGCTCACGCTGTCTCTCTCTCTCCTAGAAATAAATTAAAAAAAAAAACATTAAAAAAAAAAGTTTAGCGATAGAAAATGTTGTGCATTAAGTATTAGCGAAAGTACCAGATGTACCTAGATAGTTATTCTTGAAAGTGCTCGCTGTGTAAAATTACCTACCTAAATTGCAATTAAAAATAAACAGTTATTTTAATTAAGAATGAAAGGTAACATGACTGTAATCTAAGATATTAGGTGATGCAGACATTTTATGTTTATCTATCTAGAGTGAAGCCCCCGCTTGAGCTGGTACGCTGTGATCATAGAGGGCTGGCAGGAAGATCCTTGCTATTCAAAGTATGGGTGGGGATAGTTGGCACCTGCATTTGGGGTCATGTAAAAAAATGCAAAATCCTGGGCCCCAGATCTCTGAGTCAGAACCTTCATTTAAACAAGATGCCCAGGTGACTCCCCTGTGCACGGTAAAGTTTGACAAGGTTTGAGCTGGATCAGTGTTTCTCTTTTAAAAAAAAAGTTTATTTATTTATTTTGAGAGAGAGAGAGAGGAAGAGAGAGAGAGGAAGAGAGAGAGAGAGGGCAAGCGAGCATGAGAGAGAGCATGAGCAGGGGAGGGGCAGAGAGACAGGGAGAGAGAATCCCAAGCAGGCTCCATGCTGTTAGCACAGAGCCTGATGCGGGGCTTGATCTCACAAACCATGAAATCACGACCTGAGCTTGAAACTAAGAGTCTGACCCTTAACTGACTGAGCCACCCAGGCGCCCCATGGATCATTGTTTCTCAAAGAGCAGGCTGGCGACCATTTAGATCGGAAACACCTGGAGAGCTTGTTAAAAATGCAAATTACTGAGCCCCATCCACACCTACCGAAACAGGATGTCCAGACATGGAATCCAGGAATCCAGCATTTTAAATAATCTCCCAGGTGGTCTTTATGCTCAGCAAATGTGAGACCTATTCAGTCCTTCCAGGTCTCACTGGGGTCCACTAAGGGCCAGGTGACAAATGGTATCCTGAGTCCAGTACGAAAGGATATTGATGGGCCGTCATCTCTGCCAGTTAGGGGTTTATAACAACATTGCTAGAGCTGAACATGTAGAGAACAAGCTAAGGTATAGATACCTCAAAGGATTATGTATTGAGTATATATATTCATAATGCATTTGAGTCTCCCATACTTGTGGATATGCGTCCTCCCTGAGGATGGAGAATAACCGACACATTGTTCTCATCCTTCCCAGCTCTTTTCCCATTGCTGAGCTGACTTCTACTCCAAGGGGCCATTCATTATTTTGGACTACTGGGCTGGGCCCAGCCCACAGCCCAGCCACCTGAGTGTCCTGCTCAGAGCAGACAGGATACCAGTGATTCATTTCATTAGCCTTTTCCTCTAAACCCTCTCCTCGTGCCCACCACCCCTCGCCAGGGCCAGCAGGTCTTGGCCCTGTGTAGCTCTGCCCAAGTTGTTCCCAAACCACAGGTCAGGGAAGGGTCCGATCAAGCCTAGGCATCTGAGAGCACTTAGTCCTTGGGGATGGCATGAGCTTTCTTCTTTGGCTTTTGATGTCTGCATTGGTTCTTTCAGAAAGAGAGAGATGCAAACCATAATACTCTTTTTTAGAGATAAGAGAAAACCAGCCAGCATCTTTTGAAATTCAATGTACGACAAGGGAGATGGGGTAATGTATGATAGGAGCCTGGCTGGAGGTCTCTGTTGTCTCAGAAGCTTCAATAAATGGTAAGGGGGCCAGCCCCCAACAGTGGTCCTTCAGTGGAAAAATGTGTAGGTTGGGCTAACCTGGCTCTGATCTGAGAACTCAAAATGCGCCATGCTTTCTGGTTTACCCACATGTATGACTTAATCCTCTCAGTGATCCAGTAGGGGTCATTATTCATCTCCCCTCCCCCTTTCAGTGCAAAACTGAGGCCAGAGGTTAATCATGTGCCTGGATAGCTGAAAAGTGGAGGGCTGGGCTTTGCACGTGCTTCCTCTGACTTCAAATTCTAGTTTCTTTTCACCCAACAATAATGCCTTGTTCTAGTCATGAGCTAACATTATAAAAATACATATATAAAAACATAATAAAAACATTATTTTAACTAGACCAGGAATTCCTTTTGGCACAGCTCTCTCCAAATTATACCAGTGAGTGCAGAACCAGCATGTGACACTCCCTCAGCAGGTGTGGTGGCCAAAAACAAGTTGCTGCTTTTTTACTTTGTGGCTCTGGCAAACTCTTGGAGGTAGGGGTGAAAAATCAAGCCAGATGGCTCCTGTGGAGAATCCACAATGGCCTGGCTGCTGTGGGATCCCCCTGGGAGGAACGTCTTTGCAGCCAGAGCACATGGAAGCTCACACTGGACCCCGGACCACACACGCCCCGCATGGTGGCACAGACCTAACTTGGCTCAGTGCCACTTTCAACGTTCAAGGCCAGTGCTCAAGTGAAGTGACAAGGAGTTGCTGTAGTGAGAGCAGTATCTGGGAGGCATCCCTGCTCGTGTCGAGAGTCCCCTCCAGGCCTGGATGTGGATGGTGATGAAGCTCGATGGTGACAGCAGAAATAATGTTCCTGTCCACACAATCATCGGACTCAACAGATAAATGCAGACCTGTTGTCATAAATGACAATCTGGGTGGTACAAATAACTAGCTCAATGTTGTGATCACTGAAGCTGAGGCTCAGGAGGGAGATGGAAATCTGGGTAGGAATCTATAGTGGCCAGGAGATTCTGGCCCCAGAAGGGTCTTCAAAGAGTGGAGAGGGCTCTTGACAAAGCCTGCTTGCCCACCTCCAAGAATGAGGCATGTCCCTTTGATGTATTAGTCCAAGGATTCCAGCATGTGCTTTCCTCCTCCATCTTTGTGTGAACAATTCCCACATGGAGAGTGTGTGCCGGGGCCATGCTGGGGCCGTGCACTCCTGTATTAGCTTCCAAAGGCTGATGTAACAGGTTGCAACAAACTGGATGGCTTAAAAAAGAAGTGTATGCTCTCATTGACCTGGAGGCCTGAAGTACAAAACCAAGGTATGGGCAGGGCTGTGTTCCTGGACCTAGAGGATCTAGGAGAGAATCTTTTCCTGGCCTCTTCCAGATTCTGTGGCTACAGGTATCATTTGGCCTGTGGCTACCTCACTCCAACCTCTGCCTCCATGATTCCAATGCCTCCTCCTCTCTCAAAACCCCCCTGCCCATCTCTTTCAAGGAAGTATGTGATTGCATTTAGGGGCCATGCCAGATAATCCAGGACAGGCTCTTCTCAAGGTCTTTAATTTAATTGCATCTTTTGCCATTGAGATATTATTGGATCCAGGAATTGGGGTATGGATTTACCTTTTGGGGCCACCATCCAACCCACTACAGACTGCTCTGAATTAACTCGTATTTTCCCATAAGACATATACCAGTTAGGATACTAATAATAGTAGCTGGGGAGCATACTAGGTGCTTCAAAGGCATTAGCTCATCTGATCTTGCCGACAGCTCTGTAAGGCCAATATCTGCCTTCCCCATCACAAAGGAAAAACGGAAGCTCTGAAGTCCATATTCCTTCAGCTGCACCAGAGGTTTTCGGTTTGTGTCCTCTGGAGCTCAATGGTCTTTAAGGACCCCATGGGGAAGAGGAGAGGATGAGCAAGACCCTGAGCCTCCAACCCTCTTTACCGCAGCTCCACCCAGACCTGATTTAGATATTAGAGACTGCAGAAGATTTTTTTGTTCCAAAGGGTTAACCACTGAGAAAATAATTTTCAAACTGCACTCTCTTGTGCTGTTTGTGGAGGGGCCTGGGTTTAGGAGCCCCACCTCTGGAGACACATAACCTGGGTTCAAATACACTTGCTATTCTGTCCTTGTTCTGTGTCCTTGGACAAGTTACTCAACCTCTCTGAGCATCATGTTTCGCATCTGTGCCATGGAAACAATAATAGTATCTACCTGAAAGGGTTGTTGTGAGAACTAAATGAGATCATGCATTTATAATGTGGACAAAGTGCTCAATAGAGAATAGGTATTCTTGGGGCGGCTGGGTGGGTCAGTGGGTTACACGTCTGACTTCGGCTAAGGTCATGATTTCCTGGTCTGTGGGTTTGAGGCCCACAATGGGCTCTGTGCTGACAGCTGAGAGTCTGGAGCCTGCTTCGGATTCTGTGTCTCCCTCTCTCTCTGCTCCTCCCCCACTTGCATTCTGTCTCTCTCTCTCTCTAAAAATAAATAAACATTAAAAAAATTTTTTAAAAAGAACAGTTATTTTTTTTATTGTTCTCTTCATTGGCTTGTGCATAACTGATCAGCTCCCTTGATATTCAATCTGGAACCCCTTGAAAATAAGTGCTTCTCCATACAGGTAGGTCCAGCTGTTTTCCCCTCACGAAGAGTTTTCAGAGGACAGGGGTGGCGTTAACCCAGGGCAATGATGGGCAAAGTCACTCTTCCTGGCTCATGTTTGAGGGTGCTGTCACCTACCCTATGCCCAAAGGGTCTGAGTCACATTTGTGCCAATAAATACAAGGTGCAGCCATTGCCTTGGGAGTCCACAAAGAGGTTGTGACGACAAATCTTGTAAAGGTGAGCCCTGGAGGGAGGGGTGTGACCTTCTTGACATCTGTGATGATCAAAAAGGTTCATTTAGCAACATCCGTGGGGTTCTAGATGATCTTGGCCTCTATGGCCGAGCACAGCTCCGCATAAGCTGCAATATGAGTGGCACACGGAAGCTTGTGGGTCTCTGTTATGGGCTTGCGATTACATTTGGCATCAGATGAACGAACATGTGAGTTCCAGGAGGCGAGCTGACTGACACCAACTTCTTCAATGTATTCCAAAGCAGCTGCTTTAAGCACAGGTTCTGATTGAATTTTAGAATGTGTCATAATGAGAGCTTAGCATTTATTGACTTCTTGCCGGCGGCCAGGCACTGGGCTAAGGACTTTATCTGCATGTTCTCATGTTCCCCCTAAATAAACTAATTATCCTTTTTTTACAGATGAGGTGCAGGAAGTCAAGTGACTCCCTGAAGGTCACACATGGCTGTAAAGTGGTGAGGCACCATGAGACTGGGGTCTGCTTGAGTTTCCTGGGGCTGTGCTCTCTATCCAGCCATGACCCTACTCTAGGACCGGTGCTTTCAAGAAAAATCTCCCACTGCCCACTCTTGGGCATCTTCATTTCAGACAAGATCTTATCCCAATCATTGAAAATAAATGTTATAGTCAGACACAGGGGTGGTTAAGCAAATGAAAACAAACAAAAACACTACCACCAACAACAAAACCCAAACTAACAAAAATGCTTTGGGCCAGATTCTCTTTTAAATCACAGAAACGTGAAACCACACGTCCCAAAAGGTACAAACCCTTAACACAGACACAGGCCAGTTTTTTCAGGGCACAGTGGTGTGCCAGGGGGACAGGTATGCTCTCAGGTGGAGATGTCAGGGGTGGGGAGAACTTTTCTGCAAAGTGCACTTGGAGAAGCAGGGCACTCATTTTAAGAGAGGAGGTATCACTGTGGGGGAGGGAGGGAAATGCTCCAAAAAAATGTTGGGACAAAGGCGTGCCTGGCACTGGTGGGCTCTCTGCGGGGCCAGCAGCAGATTCCTTAGGAAGAGAGAGAGGAACCGAAGTAAAGTGCAGAAGGAGAAATGGAGGGAGTGGTGGCAGAAGCAGCGTGTCTGTCCTGAGGCCTTGAGGGGTGGGCCTGTTCCTAACAGCATCAGCGGCATCCACAGAAACGGCAGCTGATACTCCCTGAATACTCATTATAAACCATGTGCACAGTAGCCGAATGACCCCATTCACTCTTCACAACAGCTGTATGTGGTAGAATTATGATTACCCCTATTTTACTGATGAGGCAACTAAGGTTCAGCAAAGTTAAGCAACTTGCCTGAGGGTGCACAGCGGGAAAGCAGCCTAAGCCAATTTATACCCAGACTTGTGGGTCTGGAGGTTGTTCTGACACAGCTTTCTTCTTGCTTTCCTTCGGGCTGATCCCTGTGCTCAGCCTTCTGCAGGTGGTACGTTTTGATGCAGTGGGGACTGTCCCTTGCGTTGACTGTATCTACTGCATTAGAGTGTGACGGACTTAGTTGGCTAAGCGTCTGACTTGATTTTGGCTCAGGTCATGATCTCATGATTCCTGACATGGAGCCCGCATCGGGCTCTGGGCTGACAGTGCGGAGCCTGCTTAGGATTCCCTCTCTCCCTCTCCCTCTCCCTCTCTGCCCCTCCCCACCGTGCTCACACATACACATGTGCTCTCTCTCAAAATATATAAATATACATTAAAAAAACAATAGAGTGTGATGTACTCTCCACCCAGGAAGTTGGGTCCAAAGTGTGTGAGAAGTCACACACACATTAGTGGGGGTGGGGGTGGGGGTGGAGGTGGTGGGGGAGGGGTTAGAAACAGGACCTGGCAAGTTCTTCATCACATACAGAACTTCTTCCTGCATCACTCAGGAGAAGCGGGTTTGAATCTGGGGGTACTGGGACCAGTCCTCTGGGGCCCTCCTCCCTCCCACCTCTGTACCCCCACCAGGGCTGCACAGGGGGACATCACTTCCTTCTTTGCCTCCTCGTACCCCTGCATGGGTCCTGTTGCAGCCCCAGCAGAAAAGTGGGGGGCTCCTGGAAACAGGATACTCGTAAAAAGGGTAATTTCATGCTACGCCTCTGGCTCCCTCAGGCCCAGGGCACCTTAGGTGAAGGATGTAGTTTAAAGACAGAATCGGGCATTCTCTGCCTTCTCAGCCTGGGGAGGAGAGGATGGGCACGTCACATGCCAGTTGGCAAAAGAAAGGGGACAATTTCTTCCCTTTCAAAGACATTCCAGTGCATTTAATGGAGATAGCAGTGGGAGACGTTAGAAATTAGTCACCCTTTTAAGAAATCAGCGATCTCTTGCTGCCCTGATCCATTCTCTAAACTCTATTTGGAGAGCTACAGCATGTGCTTTAAAAAAAATTAATAAACTTAATTTTTTAGGGCAGTTTTAGATTCATAGCAAAATTAAGCATAAAGTACAGACAGCTCCGTATACGCCGTCCCCACACATGCACAGGCCTCTCCACTGCGGACATCCTTCACCACAGGAAGTACCTTTGTTACCATCGATGAACCTTCATGGGCACATTATTACCTGAAGTCCACAGTTTACAATCAGGGTTCATTCCGTGTACATTCTAGGGGTTTGGAGACTGTCCTTTGCTTATCTGATAGGAAAAGGAAGGGGCCCCTGGCTCCTGACCACCCGCTGGGGTGAGGCTAAAGCCAAAGTTAGACCCTAACCCTTGGTTAGTCCTCAAACTCACACCTTCTTTGCCAGAGAATATGACCAACTGGTCCTTCAGGGACAGATAAGAAAGAGAGGCAGAGAGAATCCATAGGCATGAAACCAACAGGAATAAATTCCATGGGACCCCCTCCCCCCCCCACTGGCCCCCGCTGCTTTAAGGAGGGCTGTTTCATGGTTTATTTTCACCTCAGAAAACCCCGAGATGAGACTAGGAGACTTGTCTGGACGTCCAAGAACAGCAGGACTGTTCAAGCCTTAGGGCCTATATTAGCAGCAAGTGTAAAGGTGCATCAGGCTACTTGGTGACACAGAACAAATGAGTCTGTGGTGTCAGACCTGGTTCAAGCCCTGGCTCTGGGAGTTACCAACAATACGTGCAGAACTGCTATAAGAGGGGATGAGTAACAAGCCTGTGGATCAGGGGTCCCCACGACCACCCAGGTTCAATGGCTCTTTAGGAGGATTCTCAGAACTCAGCATATGGTACTCACAGCCACAGAGAACGGGTACAAAGCAAAATAAACAAAGGGAAAAGGTGTACCAGGTGAAGTCTAGAGGAACAAGCTTCCAAGGGCCATCCCCCAGTAGAGTCACAGAGAACATGCTTAACTGTCAAGCAAGAGGCTGTGACAACACGTGTGGAATGCTGTCCACCAGGGAAGTTCATTTGAGGCTCAGTGCCCAAGGTTTTTATTAGGCCTCTGCCCACCAGGTACCAAAACTCCAGACCCTCAGAAGGAAAGCATACACCACAGTGTGTATCAACAGTTTAGGCACAGTGGGGATAGTAGGAAATCTCCCTACCTCCAAGTTACCAGATGCCGGCCAAGGGTCAACCTTAGAAGCAGGGCTCTCTACGGAGAACAGTTTGGGGCCTACTATGTTAATTCTTTTCTGAACAGCCTGCTTCATCGTTTGGCACATAGTAGATGTTGAATAAACAGCAGTGATATTGCCAGCGGTGTCACATTTCTGTGCCTTTCTCCGTAGGGAGAAGAGCTCATCGTACCAACACTAGTGTCCTCCAAGTCAAACCAGGTACCTGCTTGGAAAATGAAGACTATGTGTGCATACAAGCGCACACACATATCTGCACACACACCAGTATCTGAGGGAAAGTAACCGCTTACAGAAGAAACCCTTCCCTCTTCAAATGTGGAATCATTGCTCTTTCACCTCTGGTCTTAGTCTACCATTTTTAATTCTGAATAGCATGCTTTTTGTATCTTCTGCTGAGTCATTGATAAAAGTGGGTTCACCAAGGCAGGACCCAGGACAGGGTCCCAGCACTCTATTTAAAGCCTCCCTCAGGCTTTTGTTTCAACCTCAGGGCATGATCCTCCTAAGAGACTGATCATATGGTTCATGGGTCAACGTATGAGTTACTATAGTATGTGGGAAGGCTGTTAGCTGCTTCACTATAATAAAAATAAACTATGTCTACAGCATTCTGCCAATCCACCCGCCGAATGCCTTCTTGCAAGGGAAACACGGTTAGTTGGTATGCGGATGATTCCTAGGCAGCCAGTGCTAGCTCGTGGTGATCACACACCATGTCCTAAACACTTTCAAGCCATGTGTTCAAACTACTGTTCTTTAATTGACAGATACACTCTTTTTGCCTCCCGTTTGAAATAACTTGCCTGTTCTCTGACTGCACCATTTTCCAGGATCACCATGTGTCTGTCATTAAGAGCCTGGCTGTGAGCTCCCCAGCCCTTGAGATGCATTTTGACTCGTGATCTCATTTCCGATGACCAGATGTGCACCTCACCTGCCTCAGGCTGCAGGGCCCTTAGTAGATTATTGGTTCTACCCATTCGAGTTTGAAGACCCCTTCTGGAGAAGATGGAGGTCAAAAGAAATTGTAAATTATACCTTCCTTCTATCACTTGCAACATTATATTCTACCTGCCTCTCCTAATCTTTGTCTCTTCCTTTGTTACCCCAAACAAGACATCGATGCACTCCAGGACATCAATAACAGTCATTAAAAACTCACCAAAAATTATAGGAAGCTCGTTATACTATTCGGCCTACTTTTGCACATGTTTAGAAATCTCCAATATAATTTTTCTCCAAAAGCCAATGAAAATAATTTCAATGATATTAGAAAACAATAATTAGCAGTCTGGATCTTGGGTCAGAGGGAAAGGTGGGGAGGGACTGAGCATGTGTCCAGGGAGTAGACCAAGCAGACATAGAGTCTTGGAGAAATTATCAACCTCCCTGAGGCCTTACAATCCCAAATCTAAAAACCAAAAAGCACTCTCTCCTAGTTCTTCCTTCCCCTTGGGTAGTGATGGCTAAGGAAGAGAATTTTGACTCCATATGAGCATAAACACCCCAATATTCACATGCACTGATCTCATGCCTTACCCTATGATACACAACT
>NW_027527853.1:1851498-1865790 GCF_008692635.1 Crocuta crocuta | reverse complement strand
TCTAATTTTAACAGGTCCTGGTTAATTTCCACATGTACTTGTGCTTCTGTCTTCTTCGTGTCTGCCATCTTTGCCGGTGTCTTTTAGAACACAAGATCCCAGAAGACAGTTTCCACGTCTTGAACTTTCTTTAGAGAGATTTGGAACATCACCGTGCCCAGGAAACAAGAAATCCCTACTCCTGGGCACGCCGTCTCCACACCACCTCCCAGTGCCCATCTGCAGTCGGGCCTCAGGTCACAACAACTGGGTCTCTCTGTCCAGGTTTTCAGTCAACACTCCAGGCAAGAAAAAAGAGGAGAGGCTGAGAGGCCAGCAACAGCCTTCTCGAACAAGCCCAGGAGGGGTGGGCGGATCACTGCCAGTACCTAAGAGAAGTTTCTGATCCACAGAAAACAGGACACTCTGCATCGGTAAGAAACACTCAGAGCCATTTTTCAAAACTAGCAGCTGTAAAGGAATGAATGCAGATCACCGTTTAGTGCGCACCGACGCAGACTCATTCCACCCTCAAAGAGCTTCAGTCATTATTAAAGAACACATTTCAGAACATAATGTTATTAGGCTATTGATTGTTGTTGGTTTCGATGTTTAATTCAGTAACAGCTCGAGTGGTGGAGAGCTTTAACTGAAACGGATGCTCTGAAGACCTGCACAAACGCTACAATTTTCCACTGGGTTTCACAAGCAGCTTCGGCAATGCCGTGGGGACAAGGGGCTCCTGGTGCCGCGAGGTTTTTACAGGCGGGGAACTCAGGGGCCAGCTGCCGAGCAAGGCTCTGCGGTTTTTGGTACAGAAAATAGAAAAGGCGGAGAGTTCCACATGAATCCAAACAACATCCGCTCCCTCTGTCACCACGCATTAAATGATCCGGGACCGAAATTCAATACACACCTCGGGCACTCTTGCGGAACGGTACCCGCGCATCTTGGCAGTATCAACATCCCAGGAGGAATAGAAAGCAAAAAAAAAAAAAAAAAGAAAAAAAAAAAAAAAAAAAAAAAAAAAAAAAAAGAAAAGCCCTCCTCTGAACATACACAGAGATAAAGACCACAGTGGGAAACCCCTGCTGGGACCACAGGACTGAATGCTCCCAGGGGATAGCCCACCCACACTGCTGCAGCTCCTCCCCCTGAGGCTGGTGGGTGGGCAGGACCCCCGTGCTGTGCAGAAATTCCAGGGACAAGCACTGAGGCTACACTTAGAGGCGGCCCAGCCCCAGTGTCCCTGGGGCCCTGTTGTCACCATTTCCTGTCCATTCTACCCCTAAAACCTTGCCTAGAACCCATCTCCCACCATCCCTAGTTAGTACCTGCTTCTTTTTGTTTTCATGCTCTCTTCTTTGGTCTGGACCAATGGTTCTTATCAAAGTGTGGTCCCCTGACCAGCAGCAGCAGCATCGCCTGCGAACTGGTTTAAAATGCAAATTTCTTTGACCCTACTCTAGACTTGTTATATTGAAACTCTAACGATGAGGTCAGGTAATCTGTGCTTTTAAAAAGGCCTCCAGGTGGTTCTGATGCACGGTCAAGTTTGAAACCACTGGCTTGGAGTGTTGCAGCAGTCTGTAATGGTCCCCTGTCTCTAGCCCAGCCCCCACACTGCCACCAGAGCCACCTTCTAACACACAAACCGAATCAGCCTCAGTGCTGGGCACAGCCCAGAGTATAGTAGGTATACAATAAATGTTCATTAGTTGACTGAATGAGATATGACCTTTGCTGCTACTCATGGCCTCTGCAAGATAACCCAGAAACTCCTCAGTAAGCTAGAATATTTATCTGATTGTTATTTCTTTTTAGTACTATTTTTATTAGCAGTTACCAGCTATGGAATACTTACATTATGCCATGCAATTTGGTGAATACCCTCGATTATGATATTTATTCTTTTTTAACCAGTCAACCCTGTGAGGTAGAGGGAGGGAGGTGCCCTTTACAGATAAGGAAACTGAGGTTCAGAGAGTTTAGGTAACTTGCCTAAGGACATACAGGCACCAGATGACGGGCTGGAGTTTATTCCAGGTTTATTTGTCTCTAAGGCTCATGCCTTAAATGTATTTCCTTTCAACATGAGACCTCAGTGGCTGCTCTATGCCCTTCCCACCTACATGTTCTCTCTGGCTTTGGCTTGGGCTGTAAGTCTCTGGGAAGTCTTACCTGACCCTCCTTCAAGACAGAATGAACGAATTTTTTTTTTTTTAGAGAGTTAGTCATAGCATTCATCTTTTTTTAAATTTTATTTATTTTTGAGAGAGAGATAGAGACAGCATGAGCAGGGGAGGGTCAGAGAGAGAGGGAGACACAGAATCTGAAGCAGGCTCCAGGCTCTGAGCTGGCTGTCAGCACAGGGCCCGATGCGGGGCTCGAACCCACAAACCGTGAGATCATGATCTGAGCCGAAGTCGGACGCTTAACCGACTGAGCCACCCAGGCGCCCCCAGAATGAACGACTTGTTGATTATACTAATGATCCAGTACTTTATGGACGATGGCTGGGGGGGTGGGTGGTGAAAAACCCTATGATGAGTATTTCTGGAACTGCTGTCCATGGACCACCTGCGGAGCAGAGCCAGAAATGCAGAGAAATGCAGAGCCCCAGGCCATGCGCCACCCCTCCTCCAATTCTAAGGCAGTGGGCTTGGCGAGGGGTCCAGGAATGCCTCCTCCTAAGCACCGCCCCATCCCTCGTGGCTATTCTGCACCCTGATGTGTGAGCTCTACTGGCCTGGGGTGTGAGCTTGTCTTGTCCTCATGGGTCCCCTGTAGCAAATGTATAGGGCTGCCACTTGACAGGCCATCAGAGAATGAATGGATGGGTCCTTTTCTTTTAAAAGGGTTGAGGTGGGGCGGGGTGTCCCATAAAACACTCCCAGGAGAAAAGAAGCCGCAGCAGAGGCAGGCTTTCCAGATGTGGCACCAGCTGTTGGCACGCAAGAAGCAAGCCTGAGTGTGAATAGAAGGCACATGTTTCGAACCACAAAAACTTGACATATTGACTTTGGCAAGGCTTGCCAACCACGCAGTGCTGATAACGTTATTAACGCTGAATGTATTTGCCTGACCTTATCAGGCCTTATAAAGAACACAGGAGTCTAATTAAGTTCAGATGTGAGCACCTCTAACTTCTTTCTCGATAGCTGCTGAGCCCATCATTTACCGTGATGTTCCTGAAATGGCTGGTCTTTAAAACCAAAGGAAGTGAGTCATTAGCATGTGTAAGCCGCTTGTCATGATTTGTGGTAAAACCAATCTGGTGCCCAGAGACAGAGGGTGTTTCATTCTACTTGGTGTGATACCAGCCTGGCTGGGAGGAGGCCCGGCCTTATCACCCCATCACACTCACCACGGGGCTCTGCCCTCAGTCTCCTGTTCAACTTGCACACAAATGAATTGGAAGAGACACTAGTGGGCCTGCTGGTCACATGGGCAGAGGACACAGGGCTGGGGAGGAAACTAGGTCGGAGCTGTGTTGGAGCCAGGATCCAAAAGGGACTTGGGGGTCGGGGGCTGCTGGCAGGTCTTATACTTGGACTATCTCCACCCTCAAAACAAATATTAGATAGTAGCTGAAAACAAGAGCAAACATTGGTATAGTACGGGGTGCCAGAAACTGCTCTATGCGCCTTTATACACATGAACTTGTACAATCCTCTACACCCTACAAGGCAGGTTCTGTTGTTACCCTCATTGTTAAGATGAGGAAACTGAGGTGAGAGCAGTTAAGTAAGTTGTCCAGGAGACTGTAAATCCACCCACCAAATCTCCCCTTTGTAGCTGCCCAGTGTACTTAAATACCCCCATTGATGGGACATTCACTACCACTTCAACTCTGCAGAAAGTTATTCCTTACTGACTGCAGTGAAGCTGTCTGGGGACAAAATGGGGTAGTTGAGATGGAGATATTGAGATGTGAGATGGCTGTCCCCAAAAGTACAAGTCGTTGAAGTCACTGAGGGCTATACTAAAAGAGATACAGTGTATGAGCAGAAGGAGGTGACAGGGCCCTGCTCTCCCCTGGGCTGAACAGCCCCTATGCTATATTCAGTTCTGGATAAGTCAGTGAACTCAGGAGGCTGCAGTCAAACTGAGTTGTCTGCAGAAGGGTGATCGGGTCAGTGGAAGAAGGTGAAACCAGGACTCAGGATCTGATAAAGGAGGTGGAGAGATCCATCCGGAAATGAGAAAACGGACGGGGCAGGGGGAGCGGTGTGATGGCTGTGCTGGAGGCTGCATTCAGGCCAAGGACAGAGCCAATGGTAGGAGACAGGCAGGAAAGGCTGGTTTTCATTTTTTCAAAAATTTTTCGGTTTGCGATAGTTTTAGATTTACAGAAAAATTGCAAATATAGCACAGAGAGTTCCCCTATATTCCACACACCCAGTTTCCTCGATCATTGACCTCCGACATTAATACGTTACCTTTGTCACACTTAATAAACCGATATCGAGAGATAATTAATTAAAGTCCATATTTTATTCAGATTTCCTTTGTTTTTACCTGAAGTCCCTTTTTATCTTCCAGACCAAACCCAGGATACCACATCACATTTAGTGGTCAGGTCTCCAGAGGCTCTCCTTTCTCTAGTTTTGATGTCCTGGACAGTACCAGTGGTACTGATCAGGTATTTTCTGGAATGTCCTTCATTTGGGACCTGTTTGATAGTTTTCTCATGGCAAGACAAGGGTTACAGGTTTGGGGAAGACCACCGGGATAGAATGCCATGTTCACCACATCATATCAAGGACACATACTATCAGCCTGACTTATCTCTGTTGATCTTAAGCTTGATCACCTGGCTAAGGTAGTGTCTGTCAGATTTCCCTACTAAAAAGTTACTCCTCCCCTTCCTTTCCATACTACACTCTTTGGAAGTCACTATGCGAAGCCCACACTTAAGGAGTGTAGTCACGCTTCATTCACCTTGAAGGTGAAGTATCTACATACGTTATTTGGAATTCTTCTATAGGGGAGATTTGTCCATTCTCGCTCATTCGTTCAATTTGTCTATTCTTGCTCAATGTATTTGTTCAATCATTTATTTCTATCAGCATAGATTCATTGATATTATTTTACACTCTGGGTTATAATCTTATGCTTCCTTGTTATTGTTTAAATTGTTCCAGCTTTGGCCACTGGGAGCTCTTTCAGTTGGCTCCTGGCCTCTTGGACGTGCCCATCACTATGGATTTTTGACCAATTCCTTACATTCTACCACTAATAGGTGCTGCAGGTTTATCCTATATATTTCCTGCCCTACTTCTAGAATCAACCATTTCTCCAGGAAGCCCTAGTTCCTTTTATTGGAGAATGGTTTTAGAAACCAAGACCTAGGGGCTGGGTGTGCTCATTGCTACTAGGGTGTCCCTTGCTACTAGGCCCTCTCAGATGACAGAGCAAGAAAATATATGTTTATCTAACCCATGTATGTATACATATTTGTAAATATTCCTACACGTAACCAAATGTATCTATATTGAGTTCACACCGACGTCTCCGGCTCTATTACACATGCAACATTCTGTCCTTGGGGAGGCTGAGTTTTAAGCAACAACACTGAGGTGATGGACGTACTAGCTAACCTTGTTGTGGTAATCATTTCACAGTAAATATGTGCATTGAATCATCGTGTTATACACTTTAAACTTATACAATATCACATGTCAATTTTATCTCAATAAAGCTGGAAAAAAAATCCAACATTAAAAGACATTCTGCAGATGTGGGGCTGGTTGCTTCTAGAGGTAGTGAGTGCTCTATCATTGAGTATATTTAAGCAGAATAAGAAGCTATAGTAAAGAGATGTAGTGGGGAGAATTGGAAAGTAAATTCACTTTGACTGTGTTTGAGGTCCCTTCCTGCCCTATGACTGTTGAAACAGAAGTACTACGTAAGGAAAGAGTATATAACATGGCTTCCTAGAAAGATCCGCTGTCTTCTACCTGTCAGAAGTCTAGGAGCCATGTAAGGAGAGAGCTTGCATTTAGAATAAATAAATGAAGCACTATTCAACTGGTGGGAAATTTATGGCATTTGTAATCCAAAGAAGAGAAAACAGACTTAAAATATAAATGAAACTCAAAGTGGTTTTAAATTCACAGATGACAGAGCCAGAATGGATTATGAAAGGGGATGATGCTGGCTTATAGGAGGGACACGTGCTAGAGGGCTGACATCTAATAAGGAGTTAATCTTGCTGTCCTTTCAGAGTCCTGGGTATACGAGAGAGAAAGAAAGAGAGAGAAAGAGAAAGTGCAAGCAAGGGAGGGGCAGAGAGAGAGAAAGAGAGAGGGAGAGAGAGAATCCCAAGCAGACTCTGTGCTCTCAGCACAAGGCCTGAGGTGGGGGTCGAATCCACGAACGATGAGATCATGACCTGAGCTGGGATCAAGAGTTGGATGCATAACAGACTGAGCCACCCAGGCGCCCCCAGATGGGCCTTTTACTGCCACTGCCCGGCACCTACTCAGGGAACATGGGGCAGCCCAGAGGCCGAGAGGAGACTAGGAACTGACCATCCTGAGCCACGGATGGCTCAGTTTCCTGGGAAGGAGATGGGAAAGAAGAATCCCTCTTTGGTTAGCAGTTCTTCCTTCCTGCTAGGCCCTTGTCCAAAGATTTTGAACAGGCATATCTGCAGTCTGGCTTGGAGATTTATTTTTTAAATAATCTCCTTTAGGTGATGCTGATAACTGGAATTTCTCAAGGGACACTTACAGTGATGCTGGTGATTTGAACACCAGGGTTTGCCCAGGACAGTCCCAGTTTACGTATATTGTTCTGGGTAATTATTAGTAGGTCCCCCTTTCTCCCATGTCAAAAGTGCCCTGGTTTGAGTGGCAAATTATAGAGTCACCCTTCTACATACTGATATGTCTCTGAGCCACAGAGGGAAGGAATCAAGTACTGGCATGGCATCCATTCTGGCCAAGCACTGCTATTCCATCCCAGCTTCAATTTAAGAGCAAGTGAGGGTTTTCTGTCGGGGATGGGGAGAGGTTCAAGTTGGGGCAGGAGAGGGTTCTAGAATCTCCTGGTGTCAGAGGCTTGAGGGCCAGGGATTAACAGATTGATAAACTGGCCAGGTGTTTGGATGTGCCTCCCCTTCCCCAGCCCCTTAAGAATTACTGCTTAAAGAAGGAGCTGCCTGCCACTCAGCCCTAAGCCTCCCTTTGGGCCCTGCCTTTCCCTTCCCTTTCTTCTCCTTTCTTTCTTCCAAACCTGCCGTTTCCCCTGTCAATATCAAAGGGCTGCCAATGTGCTTCGCCCTGTTGATGATGGCTCCCTAGATGAAAGAGTTAGCTGATCTTTGGTCAAAAGTAACCATGGAAATCAGAGACATTAGCCACTGCCTCCTGGGGACCTCTGATAGGAAGCTCTCACATTCCCTCCACACTCAGGAGAGAGGGCATAGACCACAGGCGACCACAGGCGACCCCAGACCCACAAATCTGAAACGTAGGTCTGCTCACACCTTTGGACCCTCCTGCGGCCACCTGCTCACCCCCAGCCCAGTACCCTCAGGGTGCGCGCCAACCATGCCTGCTGACCACGCCAAGGGAAGAGGCTCTCCTGACACTGGAGGCAGCTGACTCAGTGCTTGGGGTCTTCTCCCTCTGCCCACCACTCCCCATTCTTTGTGTCCTCGCACAGCATCAGGGCTTTAAATACCATCCGAATGCTGACAACTCCCAGATTTATGTCTCCACCCTGGACCTCTTCCCCGAACTCCAGACTCGTATATCCAACTGCCTACTCCGTATTGCTCTTGAATGTTTAATAGACGTTTCAAATGTAACTTGTCAAAAACTGAGCTCCGGTGCCCTTCTCCATCCATCCCTGCTGCCTTCCCTTTCTCAACTCTTGACTTCCAGGTGCTCGGCCCAAAGCTCTGAGTCCTCCAATTCATTGGTGAATCAGAATCCGGTTATTTCTCAGGCGTCGGCTAACCTCTGGACCACTGCAGGAACTTCACAGAAGCTCTCTTGGCTTCTCCTTTCCTCCCACAGTCTCTCCTCAACATGGAAACAGAGCTTTCCTTTAGAGTGAGCGTCATATCGTGTCACCCCTCTGCTCCAAGTCTGTGTCCGAATGGTCTTCCGCTCACTCAGAGAAAGAGGCCAAAGTGAGCTGGCAGCCCTCAGGGCTGGCGGGGGCTGCTACTCTGGCCACACTCAGACTGGGCTTCTCACCCTCTCCCCTTCCTCACTCTGTGCCAGCACCCTTCCTCCCGCGCCCCCCTCCCTTCCTGCCTTGGGACCTCAGTGTGGGCTGGCCCCTCTGCCTGGTGACCTGGGGCTCCCTCCCTCACCTCCCCCGGGGCTGGCCTCAGACTCCTCAGCTGGGGCATCCCTAACGCCCAGCCCTTGCATTTACCTTCTGTCCCCAGTTCATCTCCTTAGCACTTACATTCTCTAACATGTAACACCATGTGCTCACTTATCTTGGTCAATGTCTCTCTCCCTCATGAGGACATAAGCCCCAGGAGGGCAGGGGTTTTGGTCCAATGGTTTCTGGCACTATCTCCAATGCTTAGACAGTGCCTGACACAAGATGGGAGACACTATGATAATACTGGTGATTGTTTGAAGCAATCATCAATCTCTGAGCAGCATATATAAAGTAATAAATAAAATACTACATGTTTGATAGAAAGATGATCACAGGACACAAAGACAATTTATAAAGAGTGAACACATCTGGCTAATGAAGATATAAGAAGTTCACCTTCATTAGGAATGCTAGAAGAAATGCATATTAAAACAATGACATGTTGTTTTTCTAGTATCAGAGTAGCGAAATAAACCAAATAATAATAGTCAATGCTGACATGCATGTTTACACACTAATAGAGGGAATATAAATTTGTATAAAGTTTTTTGGAAAGCAATTCTGTAATATGAATCAAGAGTTAAACATTTTTTCATATCTTTTGAATGATGACTGGGAATCTATTCTAGACAGCCCAACCTTCAGATAAAAGCTTACGCACACCTACAGATGAATGGAAACACAGAATGTGGTATATATACACAATGAAATAGTATAAGCCTTAAAAAGGAAGGAGATTCTGACACATGCTACAGACACACGCTACACATGCCATAGATAAACCTTGAGAACATTAGACTAAATGAAATAAACAAGTCACAAAGGGACCAATACTCTACGATTCCTCTTAGGTGAGGTAAATAGAATACTCAACTTCATAGAGACAGGAAGTAGAATGCTGGGTGCCAGGGGCTGGGGGAGGAGAGACGGGTACAGAGTTTTAGTTTGCAAGATGAAAAAGTTCTGGAGCTGGATGGTGGTGATAGCTGCACAGCAACACGAGTGCCCTAATGTCACTGAACTGTATGCTTAAAAATGGTTAGGATGGGGGTCGCCTATGTGGCACAATTGGTTAAGCATCCGACTTCGGCTCAGGCCATGATCTCACGATCTGTGAGTTTGGGCCCTGTGTGTCAGGCTCTGTGCTGACAGCTCAGAGCCTGGAGCCTGCTTCGGATTTTCTCTCTGCCCTTACCCCACTCACGCGCACACGCGCTTTCTCTCTCTCTCTCTCTCTCTCTCAATAAATAAATAAATAAACGTTAAAAAATTTTTAAAAATCGTTATGATGGTAACATTTATGTTATGCGCATTTTGCCACAATTAGAAAAAACAACAACCCAGTAAGATTGAACACAGAGCTGCCAGCCAAGTTCAGCAACAGTTTCTTTATGTCCCTTGGAGAGAGAAAGCATAACATATATTTGCCAAAGATAGGTCTTATTATACCATATCAATGTAGGGCATATTTATCTTGAGAAAAATATTAAAAACAAAAACCAAAATACAAGAAGCTTATGAACACCATTTTTCACTGAGGCACTATACACAGCATTAAAAAATAGAAATCAACATAACACCTGTTGATAAGGAAATGGTTGTGTAAACTGTGGAGTATCCAAAACACAGAATATTATGCAGCTGTTAAAAATTATTTTTGCAAATACTTTGATAACCTGGAGAAGACTCGCGCTAGCTATCCTTCTGGGTAAAGAAGTGTGATACAAAATTTGCAATACAAGGGGAACTACTTATGTTGCATCAAAAGCTACCTAGTTTTATTTTGTCGATTCCAGGGCACAGAATTTTTTCCCCACATGTTAACCCATCTGCAACATTTCACTCGCTCTGAAAAGCAGCACTGTATCAAGTGTAATTGCACAGTCTTAGTGGCACATAAAGTAACCACGTGCCCCCAAATGATGGTGTCTTAGATTTAATGAAACATGGTGTACGGGAAGGAAACGAAAAGTAACATGCCAAAATGTTAACAGTAATTACGTTTCTTTATATTTTTCCGTACTTTAAAGAAATTTTATAATGAGCTTATATTGCTTTTAGAATCAGAAGGGGAAAAAAAGCATGTTAAAAATATCTCTTCAATGAGTGCTCATTGCCTGACAGGGTAGGGCACAAACTCCACAGCCCCGTGCCCTCTGGCTTCTGCCTGCTTTTCAGTGACTTCTCCTTCCCGCCTCCCCTGCTCTGTGATCCAGCACACGACTCCTGCCCCTTCCACACCTCAGTCTCCATGGAAATGGGCTTCCTCCCGCCTGAAATGCCCTCCCCGCCCGCCCCCCTACTTTTCTACCTGGTGAATTCTTATTTATTTTTCAATGACTCACCTCTCAAAACTCCTCTCCTCTGTGAAGTCTTCCTGTATATTCTCCACCCAGAAAGCAACAGTTCCTTCCTCTGTGTTTCCAGAGCACTGCTTGCTGCTCCTTCCTGTTCTGGCCCAAGATTTTGAACAGGACATCTGAACAGTCCTCACCATCTTGTCTGCGGGCCACGCCTTGAAAATCTGACTCCTTCCTTTCTCCCCTGCCCGCTGAAAGCTTTCTCCCAGGTCACCACTGGGAGCCTGACAAATTCAAATCCTAACGAATACCCAGTCCTTCTGTTCTCTGAGGCAGTTTAGGGGCACCGCTTCCTCCATTCTGAACCCCTTTTGGTCTGTGGCTTCCACGACATCTCACTTTTCTAGAATGTTCTCCACTTAACTTCTCCTTCTTGACCACTGTCACTGTATCTTCTTTCAACAGTCACTGACATGCTGGTGTCCTCAGCCTCCCTGTCTCAGCCCCATGATTCTTACTTGGAGGTCTAGCGTGGCTGAGGACAGGCCCTGGGGATTGACGCACCTCCTAAGGCGGTATGCAAAACGCTGTGGCTGTGACGGTGTGCACATTCTACCTGGGGAGACAGCCACAGCATAAAAGATCCCATGACCAAAAAAAAAAAATTACAAACATTTGCCCTACACATTCTCCAGTGACCTCATCTACTTTTTATTTGAAGATAAAATACCACTTATATTTTTATCTCCCCTCAAAGAACTTCTAAACGATGGGCAACTGCGTGCTGTGTGGGAGATATTTTTGCACGAGGAGGAGGCGTTTCTCTTAAATCACAACTCAGCCTGGTCTGCCTACACACGCATTAGAGGAGGGAAGACGTCTCAGACTCCCAGGAAGGGGCAGTCTGTGTGGTAGGAGGGTTGCCTAGATGGGGAGCGGCGTGAAACCACGACCCAAGAGAGGAGCTGAGGAGCTGGCCAGGCATCTGTCCGGCGCTTACAAACTAACTCTGTTGCACGTTTCCTCTAATCACAGCACGAAAGCCTGGCAGTTCACCACTGGTTACCGCTCAAGCAGCAAGGTCATCTGCTTACAACTTAGAAAAATATCAGAGACAGCACTGCTTAGGGCATTTGAACAGAAGTCCTTCCCCAGCACCGGCAGGGCGGGTTCTTTCAACACTTTCTCATTTCCTTCAAAACACAGAAAAACATTTAACCTAGAAGGGGGAGAAACAGCAGTGTTGAAAACTGTCTCCAGAGCTGTTGAACTCTTGCAGGTATGAAATGGATTTTGTCTCTTATTCCCGGTGTCTCCCCAGCATCCCCTGCACCCCACCCTGCCTCACCTCTGTCCCCCCCTCCCCCCCTGCCAGGTGGGAGGGTGGGGTGGGCTCTCCCTGTAACCCTGCTGGCTCCGGAGCTCCTCCAGACCCGCCTCCCATTTGGGACCAGGGAGGCCAGCTTGGATCCTAAGGCCGGCATTTATACTCCCTGCTCAGAGATAGGAAAAAAGACCCTTTCTTCTGCTTGATATATTTAGTAACGACCTTAAAGAGTCTGCGAGGCTGAATGAATTGGTGCATCTCTGTGCATTGGAAGCAGCTGCCACGGCGCAGACAGGAGGAGGGAGAGACTGGAGGGGAAGGCGGGAGGAGGGAGGCGCTGGGAGAAAGGGAGCGGGAGTGGGGAGCGCAGGGAGGGAGGGAGCGCGCCGGGCAGGGGTGGGGAGGAAGTGGGGAGGATGCGCGGGCAGCAGTAAGGGCGGCGCGGGCCCCTGCTGTCCCCGGTGGGCTGGCCTAGCATCTATTCCCTGGTGACTCTGAAGGGGTCAGCGCAAGGAGGGGTGCCAGTGGGGGAGGCGGTGGCCGGAGCCTCCTGTTAAATCTGCCTAAATGGCAGCACTTAAGGGCCAAGTGAAGGAATCCAATTTGCGCACAAGGAACATCTACAAATTTATATGTTGGCACTTAACACAAAATGCTCCCTGACCAATACCGGGGCGGAGCAGGACCTGGGGCCCGGCTGACTGATCCGGGCCGGTCCTCACGCTCCTCTCAGAGACTGCAGGCTGGGGGGCGGGGAGGGGGCACCTAGCTCCTGTTCCTCGACCTCCCTCCTGGCCCGAAGGTTCAAAAGACTTCAGACCTCCAGCTCCGGAGCACAGATATATGGGCTTGCAGGGGGGATGGAAGGGTGGGGATGGGAGCCTGCAGACCTCTCTCTCTTCCTTTTCTTCAGAGAAGTAGCTGCAAGATTCAACATCACCTGGCAGCAAAGAGGAGTGAGAGGATTAACCCCGTGGCTACTTTGGCCCAGGTTAGGCCTGAGTCACCTCTTCTCCCTTAAGGACGTGGGGTTGTTGTCAGATGGTTCCATTTCTGTTCAGCCTGTAAGCCACATCCCCTTTGCAGGCTCCCAGTGGATCCTCTGTGCAAATGATGGAAAGGTGCTCCTTCCTTCAGGCCTGGCACAGCCTGACACAGGTGCAGGGCTGGGAAAACAAGCAGCCCCCGCCTCCCATGCAGAAGCCCTGCCTAAGTTCCACTTTGTCCTCTGCACCGAGACCTCTCCCACCAAAGAGAAGAAAGCGGAGAGCACCTGGCAGAGCTTGCTCCTGGGCAGGTCCTGTGAGGAGCCAGCTCGCTGCTGCCTGGGGGGCCACAAACAGGAGCCATGAAGCCATGGAAGAAAGAGTAATCTCCCCGTGCATGGTCTCCCCTCCCCCAACCACATCTTACATCTTAGGAGTCTAAAGGGACCTCGGACACCAACCTCAGAGTCCCAGAGGAAGAGAGCAGGGTTTGGCTGGCCTCTGAGGACTGGAAAGACTCTCGGGGAGAGGGGGGAGCAGCCGGCCTGGAGAGCCCATTCTTGGCTTTCTAGAGCTCAGAAAGGCAGGCTACAGCAGCTTGCTCTCCTCGAGGGCCTCGCTGATTAGGTGCCTCAAAAGCCTGTAGTGAGGGAGTAAACAAACATCTTCAGTAGGTCCTCAGTGCTTACTCTGCATCTAACAAAGCTCAACAGAGTTGATTAGTGATTTTAAAACGAGGGTAATAAAAAAGAAAACCAAATGTCTCGTATGCGGAGTTTAGTAGTTAACAATAGAGTTTAGTGGTTACCAGTCTGGCCACTGGTTCCAGGTTGCCTGGGTTCAAATCCCAGCTCCATGCCCCCACCCCAGCCCCCAGACTAGTATCTGGCCCAGGACAAGGTTCCTGCCCTGGCTGGGCTTCACCTGCCTGACCAGTGATGCAAGGATGATACAATATGTACCCACCTCGCAAGGTGAAGGAGATGACCAAATGAGCTCATACGTGTCAACATGGGAGAACAGTGCAGGACACATGTAAGAGCTTAATAAATGGTAGGTATTATTCATTTCACTAAAAATGCTCATCCTGGGGTTGAAATTCTGTCTATCCATGCGCAAGCCACCCCTTCCAAGAAATCTTTCTAGACTTCTCCAGTTAGAATTAGCCTCCTCTCTGGGGCGCCTGGGTGGCTCAGTTGGTTGAGCATCTGACTCTTGATATCAGCTCAGGTCATGATCCCAGGGTCATAGGATCGAGCCCCATTGGGCTCTTCACTGAGCCTGGAGCCTGCTTAAGATTCTCTCTCTCTCTCTCTCTCTCTCTCTCTCTCTGCCCCTCTCCCCTCTC
>NW_027527853.1:1829738-1851470 GCF_008692635.1 Crocuta crocuta | reverse complement strand
CACGTGTTCTCTCTTTCTCAAAAAAAAAAAAAAATTAACCTCCTCTCTCACCCCATTCCCAAACACACTCTTGCTGCCATGAGTCCTCAGTTTATCACATCTGTTCTGAAGGCCAGATATCTGTGGACGTGTCTAGGGGCTCAACTGTACTAGGGCACCATCTTCTTGACAGAAGGGACTGAGCTCTACATATCTTTGGTTCTCAAGTCATTAGCAAGGTTCCTTTACACAGCTCAGTAGGTATTTGTTGAATTGAATAAAATGTGGATGAATACAGGTCAGTTCTGTCATTTTTGTTAATTTAGGCCCATGGATCATCTTGGCGAAAGGTGAGAAGCAGAGAATTCCCAGAGCAACTCAAGAGTCTTTGAGGGACCCGCAGGACATCTCGGGGGAAGGGAGAGTATCTGCCAAGCATTTCTATGAGGTTGGTATTCACTTGCAGTTTACTGCCAAATTAGTGTTGGGTTTGTCTGGGATTTATGGGGAAGTCCTGAACAGCTGGGCCAGGTGGGCCCCTGACAGCTGAGAGGGCCCAAGGTAATTGATAAAGGGGCCTCCACTCAGGCATCTTCTGTGACAGGTTCTAAGTCCTCTGGCAAGCTGCTCATCATGACAGCAGCTGAATTGTGATGTCTGGAATAGCGTGGTTGGGGAGCACTGTCTGGCACATGAGCAAGATGGGAGCGAAGCTCAGGAGTTGTAATTGGATCTCCACAGCTTCTTTTTGGGACTGGCCCCACTCACCCCAGGAGGCAGGACACTGTGAAAGGCCCCCCGAATCAAGTCTTGTCAGTTCTTTTCCTCTCTGGATAACAGTGGCTAGTGCAGTGACATTCCTGTTGTGAAAGAGAAAGCCAGCTGTTTATGGTATATGCTACTTTTTTTCTGGGGCCATTTTAATGGTGACTCTCTAGGGTACCGGTCCAAATCTGAGACTGGAGGGCTCTGGGGAGAAACACCAGCTCTAAGGCTCTGATAGGAAATTAGGATCTGGTTAGCAAGGCAACCAGTAAACTGGAGGCTGCAGTGCCTTGGGAGCATAACCAAGAAGAGAAATGTTGGCTTTATGGAGTTGGTTTCGCTATCAAAACTGGAAACCTAAAATAACTCAAGGAGTTGCCTATAGGAATTGATGAGCCCTTCACAAGTGTAAATCAGAGTGGCAGGGAGCCAATATGCTGCGGTCATCAGTATGTATGTCCTGACCCGAGGCTGCGCCTAAGACAGAAGAAGGATTTCACGCCAGCCAGGACCCAGCTGGCCTTTCTGGTGCTCCTGAGGGGGCGAGATGGTCCCCACAGCCTCTTCCTGGGTGTTATGTCATCATCTGAGCAGATTTGAGCCTCTGCTACTGGACCCTGTGCAGGCGGGGGGAGGTCAACTGCAAGGACACCGTCCACCTGATCAAATAGCCAGGGTACAAAATAGCCACTGAAGGCCTTGCTACTCAAAGCGTGGTCCATGGACCAGCAGCAGCAACAGAACCTGGGAGCTTGTCAGAAATGCAGAATCTCAGGCCCCACCCCAGACCTAGAGAGTGAGGATCTGCATTGTAACAAGGTCCCAGTGATTTCTGTGCACACGTGAGCCTGAGAAGCACTGTCTTTAAGTTTTGCCTCTTACTAACACTGTTGCCTTGGGATTGACCCTTTACTTCTTTCCACCTCAGTTTCTTAGTACAATAAATGGGGATACATACTCTGTTTTCTCTTAGAAAATTTTTTTTAATGTTTCTTTAATTTTGAGAGAGAGAGAGAGAAAGAGAGTGCAGGGGAGGGTCAGAGAGAGAGGGAGACGGAGGATCCGAAGCAGGCTCCATGCTCACAGGACAGAGCCTGATGCGAGGTGCGAACTCACAAACCACAAGATCATGATCTGAGTCAAAGTCTGGTGCTTAGCTGACTGAGCCACCCGGGAGCCCCTGTACTCTCTTTTCTCTTCCATCACAGGGCTGTTACAAGTATGGACATCAGGACTGTATAGGCTAGGTAAATGGGAACGGCTGTTGCCTACCTATAACCTTGGCTGGCTTCCTGCTCTTCACATGCACCAAGCAAGTCTTGCCCTGGGAGTTTTTGAACGAGCTGTTCCCTTAGCCCTATGTCCCTTGGAGTCACTCGTTTCCTCTCGGCCCTCATTTTCTTAAGAACCCAGTTTTGACATTTTTGATACAGGGACTCTTCTTTGTGGCCCTTGAAAGACCAACTCCTTTCGTCTTTCAAGTGTCAGCTCAAATGTCCTCCCTTTGGAAGGGCCCTTCTACTCTTCCCAGGTCTAAAACCACACTCGGCTGGGTCACCCTGATTTCCTTGCTTCATGTCACTTGCTGCTCTCTGAAATAGTCTTGTCTTGAGTGTGTGTGTGTGTATGTGTTGGCGTATTGGTTCCCTACAAGAGCTCCAGGAAGGTCAGAATCTGGTCTGCTTAAACACTGCCTGCCACTAAGAAGGCATTACATATATTTTGTTGAATGATTTGATGTATTAACATTTGTGTCCAGAAGTGAGTGTAATAACCTGTGACTAAAGGTGGGGCTGGAGGACTAGGGGAAAGGGGCAGATTCTTGACCCATCTCTTTATGCCTCAGTGGTGTGTCCCTCAAATTTCATGGTCAAAGGGTCCAAGACCCAAGAGAAATTCTTCCTCCAAAGCACAGTTTTTCAGTGGCCAGGGAGCGGAGCTGGGCCATCCTTATGCTCATGTGGGACGTGAGTTCAGCGACAGGCAAAATGCTAAAGCAGAGACCTGCTGATGACCAGCAGCCCCAGCCCCACCCTGGACCAACTGCATCAGAAACAATGGGGACAGGGTCCTATGATCTGTTTTAATAAGCTCTCCTTATTGTGATTCTGATACACAACAAAGCTTGGAAATCACTGCAGTGAGGAAGCAAAAGAGAATTTCCCTCTTCATCCCAGCTCTGGCCTATGAAGCACCCTTCAGGACATCAGATTTTGGTGTTCAATCAGGAGCTGGGGAACAAATGGACAATAGGACTGCTGTCACACCCTGCTGGGTATTTTTGCTTTTCTCCCTTCAGCCTTTACATGACTTCCTCTGATGGCTGGGCTCGAAGAGGGAGACGGTCGGCGCCGAGTGATTCTTCTTTCACCAGTGTTTCTTTAGTGAGTCAGGCTGATTTAATTTTAATCAGCTGAGGCAGCAGAGCGATGGTTCTCAGCCCTGGCTGCACTTTAGAATCACCTGGAGTGTTTTAAGATCCTGATGCGTAGGTCCCACCCCAGTCCGATGAAGTCAGAATGACTCTGGGTGGAGCCAGGCACCAGGACATTTAAAAAAGCTCCCCAGATCATTCTAACTTGTAGCCAGGCTGAGGTCCACTGCAGGCTTGTCAAATACCACCTCTCCCAAGCTTGCCCAATGATAAGAATCACCAGGGCACTTGTTAAAACTACCACTTTCCAGGTTTCTCCCCAGACTGCCTTTCAGAGAAGCTCCAAGGGCCCGGGGCCTGTCTCTGTAGTGAACACTCTGGATGATTCTCCTAGGCAAGCTTTGGACACGTTGGTTAAACGGCCTCTGTGACCTCTGGGATTGAATTCTAGCTTCATAACGTAAGATGACATCAGGGAAGTTTCTTAAACCTCATCTTTAAAATGGGGGTGGGCGGGTAATCATAGCATCATTCTCAGAGGATTGCTGAAGAGTACTGAGTAGACTCAGGTAAAGTGCTCAGCACAATGCCAGGAACACAGCAAGTGCTCAAAGAATGTAACTTGCTATCCCACCCTCATATAAGGTGTGGTTTTGGAAGCTGTATCTAGCAATGCACTTATGTTTGGGTCCTGCCTCCCCTGTAATGAGAGACCACAGAAGCTGCCATTTACTTCTAAGCTTCTTGAACCTCTAATACTACATTCTATATCTCAATAGTCTCACTCTTATTGACTGAAGGGTGGATTTTAATTCACTATCATTAGTTTTTGTTGAGGAAGTCCTGGGATTCACTTCCACAAACATCACAATTGGGCTTTAAAATTTGTTTTCACAATTGGGTTCTTAAGAAAAAAATGAGGGGATAGAGGAAGTGACCAACTCCAAGTAACATATAACAAGTCAGGTTGGAATCGGAAGACACCTTAGATCATGTAGTCCAACCTCCTCACGTCACAGCCACGAGGTGGAAGGCTTTTCATTTCCAGCACACTGACACCAACTCAGAGGGAGAGAAATTGAGGCATCTATAAACCAAGGCAGAGGCTCAAAGTAATTTGGCACAAAGAAGAGATGGAAAAATGACCCCAGGAAGGCATCTAGCATTCTTCAAAAATTTTATAACATATGTGGATTTAAGTGCACCCCTATGTGCACGGGCGCGCGCACACACACACACACACACACACACACACAGTAGCCACCAGCCCCCTTGCTATTCCTAGATGGACAGTTGCTAAACAAAAATGAAACTGTCACTGAGCTCTGGAAAGAGCATTTCAGAGACCTTCTCAGTTACAACAATTATTGAGGAACACGTTTTCAACTCTATCTTGCAATATCCGACAAAAGAATCTGCAAAATCCCTCTGATTCTTGACAAGGNGACTAAAAAAAAAAAAAAAAACACAAGGCATCTGGAGCCCATGGAATTTCTGCTAAAATTTTCCAAATTAGGTGAAGGGAAAGACATAATTGCTCTCCCCATTCTCATTCTGAGGATCTGAAGTGCTGAAAAAAATTCTTGGGTGACCCTATGGATGCTGTGATTATGATCATTAAAAGTTTTTACTAGTTATAAAAATGTACTTTGTGCAAATTTTACAAGAATTGGAAAAAATACAGAAAAGCATAAAGAAGAAAATTAAAATCACCTCCAAATCAACCACTAGAATAGCTGTTAATCTTTTGGTATATTTCCTCCTAGTCTTTTTCTGTGCATATTTAAATGTTTGACAAAGTTGGAACCATACCGTATTAAGTTTTATATTATGTTTCTTTCCCTTAGTTATGATATTAGAAATAATTCCCTCATGTCCTTAAATATTCTTTGAAGAGAACTTTTAATGATCACATAGTATTTTATCATGTTGGTATTCCATAATTTACTTAAACATTTTGTTATTAATAGATAATAAAGTTGCTTCTGGTTTCTTGCTATTATAAGATGCAACAAATAGCCTTTCACATAAATTTTTGACTGTATGTTTCTGATTACTTCCCCAGGGCAGAGTTATAACAGCTGAATTATAGAGTCAAAGAGTCTGCATATTTTTAAGGCACTTAGTACCTTTTGACAAATTTCTTTCCAGATTTTTGAACTCCCACTAGTAGTTCATGAAGATATCCACTTCACCACATCCTTGTTAACACTGAACATTATAATCTGCTTAAGTTTTATACCAGTTTTGTTACTGAAAACTACAGCCTGATTTTATGCTGTATCTTGAAAACCCTAAGCAGTTGTATATTACTTTCCTGCCTGTTGTCCATTTGCATCTTCTTTTTTGTGAATTATTGGTTGTGATTATTCTAAGAATTCATATACAGAGTGAAATTACACATATCACCTTATAGGAAATTCCTGCCTGGGACCACCCTTGGGCTTTCTCCTAGCATCTCACTGTGGCTTTAAGTCATAGACTCAGACTCCTAAGTCGTTATTTCCACCTCTTGCCAATGACGGGAAAAATTCAAAAACCATAATCCTATTCTTTTTTACCTTATGTGATTTCATGAAAGCCTCTGCCTTACTCAAATGATAGCTACTGCTGGAAGATGTTCATCATTACAAATGTCCACCCAAACATGTCAACATTTACTTTCTTTAGGATGCTCTAAGGGCAGAAATCTTGTACTTTTTCAGTCCCTTCAAGGTCATCTCTAAAGTCAAACAAGGTTGGGTTTTCGTTCCAATGCTCCTTGACATTTCTTTTTCTGATGGTAAGTTATGTCACTAACCATCTTCTAGCATGAAGTTAAATCAGTCAGTGGACAGTAAATCTCTGCTGACTCTGAGGGAGAAGTAAAACCCACTCTGATCTAATCAAATCTAATCATCAAGCTCAAAAATGCTGCTGCCGCTGCTTTAATTTCAGGAACAGATCTTCACACAACTGTCAACATCATTACCAAAACACATCAGAAAATTGGATGAAGGTACAACATGTAGACAATCATAATCCCCCATCATCAATCTCTAGCAGTCCCCAGTTGACAATTCAGATTAGGGGTGAGCCTCCAGGGGACACACTTTGTAAATCAACTTCACAAAAGAGCAATATTAACCCTAGAAGCACCTCCGCTGTGCAAATTCCGGTGCTGGCCAGCCGAGAAACACGAATGCAAACAGCGACTCAACATTTGAACAAAGTGTATGGTTTCACCCATCTGTTATGGATGACACTCCATGGACAACTAAGGGTTGCAGAAAGTGGGAGAGTTGCTGCCTGTGAAAAGGTTTTCAAGTACATTGAGCAAATGAGCAAACAACTTTTGACCAGCAAAAGCCAAGAGCATTGAGCGATGGTGACCAAGAAGAATTCTGCTGGAAAACCATGTGAACCTTCAATTCTAAACCCCTGGAATGAACCTTATATGCTTAGTGCGGTACTGAGCATGCTCAGGAGAATGGCAGAACAACACTTTGGAAAAGAAATACCAAATGCATGTGAAGCATGCCAAGGGGCAATGGTGATGACCACCATGGGGAGGGAGCCCAATTAGTAGGAAAGTCATGCAGTGCTAGAGCTGAAAGGACCTCTGAATTCATCTCATTCACCCACAAATACTTATTGAGCACCTATGTTGTATCAGGCGCTGTGCTCACACTCAAAACAGGTTCAGAGGTTAAATAATTTGTCCAAGGTCAAGGTCAGACAGATAGTTAAAGCCAAGACATCCACTGAGAAACTAGCATTTCAATTTTTTATGACAAGAGACAGAAAAAGGATGTTTGACAGAAATGAGTTACAGAACAAATAAATAATCCAAGACTGTCTTGAAGCCTGCCAAAAGTAGAGATTCTTCTCTCTCCCCGCTTGTTGTGCTGTGATCGTTTGATCACAAAGAGATGGAAATTGTAAGATACTGGGAGACAGAAGTCAAATCTGAAAGCTTCACTCTTCCTTTTACTCCTTATCAAAAGACACACCAAAAGTGACCACATTTCTCTTGCCTCTTGCCTGAAAGTGGTATTCTCCAGTTGTCGGGATGGTCCAGGACCCTGGCCCCGGCAATGGCAATGGCATGGGGGTGGATGACGGCGGATTTATCCATTCCTTGTGTGACTGAGTGTGGACACAGTCCACAGTCCACATTCCATAGGTGATGTGGCAGGTGACCACATCAAGGTGGAGTGGAGGTCGGGGGCGGTGTGTTCTCCCCACCCTGATGTTTCAGTTTGGGGCCCACAGTGCTCCCCTCATTATTCTGGGAAGCTAAAGGGGAAGCCTTTCCCTTGTCTAAGAGAAACTTAAAAAGAAAGGAAGCACGATGCACACATTAGAGGTTCTAAAGCAGGATTTACTGATGGATGCTGTGTTCGGTTTTTTTCAGATTTGCAGCCCATCCTTGGGCAAAGGACACACATGGTGCTTAAGAACAATAGACAGTAGCTGCTGCCTGTTACACCTCATCTACTTCCAGTGTGAAGGGGAAAATCCTTACCTGGCTGTGTCTGGGGGGAGGGTGTGTGTGTGTGTGTGGGGGGGTGTGGATTTGCTGGGGAGTATTCTCAGGCTCAGAAAAATATCTCAGAAGACTTTCCAAAGGGTCTTTAAAACGTGGTCTAAGTTTTAGGCTTGGAAACGTGACTCCACCATGGAGTGTGACTCTTAGATAATGACACAGGCTATTTAATAAAGATAGCAGAATATATCCAACCAAATGAATATCCTCTCTGAGTGGTCATCCAGAGATGCCAGGTATGTATCCCAAGGCTTCTGCCATTGTTTTTGATACTCTGGGGACTCCCTGGAGACTTTCCTCAAACTGATGCCACATTATTTGGAATAAGCACAATGGTGGCAGATCATCGTCCTGTGAGGCTGGATTTTATTTTTGGAAACAGTCAAAAAGCTTTTTGGCATTTGTAGCCAACTCCGGTGAATAATCAGCTGCTTGAGCTGGTAATGTTGTTTTGGGTCCAAATTGAGGCATCGTTATGAGGTCACATGTTCTTCTGAGGCAGGGAAACAACCCTCCAAGGCCATTTCGACTGTGGTGGCCCAGCACTGTTTGAGCAATGGCAGCACCACTGGACCAGGTGTGTGACCTTCCAGCGGCAACCGAGAAGAGGACAGCACTAATTTGGATGGGTGATGCTCAGTGGGGTTCTTTGGTGATAAATAATAGAAATGACTCAGCCTAATTTACGTGAAAAGGAAACTGATTGGCAGGCTATGAGGAGTTGCTGGTTTAAAGGGCGGTCCGCAGGGCCAGGCTCAGAACGGATAGCTTCAGAAGGAGCTGGAACTCTCTGACAGCCTAGCTCAGGAGCAATAGTGAAAATGACTAAATTCCAAATGTTTCTTCCATTATTGCATTGTTCTGCCCCAAAATTACAGTGTGAGGGGATATTCCAATTGGATATGCTTAGGGCTTGTACCCACCTCTACCCTTTGGCATCTGATGGAAGAACCTCCAGGGATCTTTTGGCTTCTGTAGAGTGAGGGCAGTGTTGCTTGATTACTATTCCTCCAAAACTACCCATGAAAGAAGAGAAGTAATTCTCCACAAGTAAGGAAGAATAGTTTTAGGAAAAGGGGGTAAATACTACGCCCCCTAGAATGACAAACATGAACCACAGTAAGTCCTGCTATTATTATTACTAATTCTGCATGTTATGTATAATATTAAGCTTTGCTCTGTTTGTCAACATTTTTGTCACTTTGTAAATTACATTGGCTTCATTAGCCACCCTCAGTCATATAGCTTATGGAAGTTTGCCCCTTTATCTATAATCACCTAAAAAATATGTAGGTCTACCGTCGGGTCCATCTTCTCCAGAGGAGCCAGACTCTGTCCTCCTTCAGAGCACTCATGAGTCCAGGGGACAAGTTCTGTTCTCCTCCTCCTAATGAAGAGAGCAGGCATGCTTCCTGTCTGCATGTATGGTTGCCATAGCCACATCAGGCAGTCATAGGAGGCCACACAATGAGGCTGTGACTGTGGACTGGGCATGAGTGAGGACAGGCTTTGGCCTACCCAAAGGTGCATCTGCCTCTGCAAAGTGTCTAGGTCTCCTATGCAGACTGACAGTGCATGCTCCCAAGGAAACCAGCCCCAGCCTGTGCAGCGAACAAACCACCCTCCAAACTCTGTGCACAGAGGGAAGGTGATGTGCATGCACTGAGACCATCATGAACAGGGCCTGAGACTCTAGAGAGCTCAATTGACCTCACTGTCAAGGAGCAGAAGCACACAGCTCACAACCTTCTTGTTGAGTTTCTCCAGGAAGTTCTTCCAAGGTAGAACACCCAAAGAGAGCCGCAAAAGTTGGCCTCAGCCCTCTAAAATCCTGTTTGTGGAGGCTCTGAAAGCTATCAAAGATTCAGCGTATAGGGAAGGGGTGGGCTCTGGGAGAGAGCGACTGTGAAGGGAAGAAGAGGCTGTCACATCAGCTAGGAGCACTGATGTCTCATAAAAGCCCAGGAGTGGGGGGAGGGCTGTTTGGGGTGACATGCATGGAGCATGAGGAGGCTGAGCCACTTGCCACCACATAGGAGACAGAAGGTGTAGTGCTGGAGCCAGAGAGCCTGGGCGGGGATCCTCGTCCCTCTAACCCTCTGTAAAACCAGGGCAAGACCCTCTGTTAGGGGTTACATCAGAGATGATGTACAAAGACCACCCCAGTGAGTGCCCACATACAGCAGGCATCAATGAAGGGCAGCTCTGCCTTTCTGCAATGCCAACATCCCAGAAAGAGCAGTGCTTTCCAGACTCTGAGATTTCACAGCACAGGACAATTGCAAAATGCAAACTTTGCAGCATTCACAGGATGGCCAATGTTTTATTTTTGCCAACTAAGGACAAGAACAAAACAAAAACAAAACCCCAAAAAACAAAAACAAGCCCAACAACAAACACCTATGATATGATAACCATAAAAGTATTTTCCAATACCAAAAGAAAGCAAAAGGACAAAATCTTAGAATGAAAAATGTTAGTCCTTTAGATAGAATATTTTTAGCTTTATGAAAAAAATTACATCATCCTTATTTAGTTAAGTTTGTTGCCAAGTGAAAACAACTTCATTCCAGACTGGCCTGACTCAGGAACAGGGGCAGGAAGGAAAGAATTTGGGTCTTGGAGCCAAATGGGGCATGATCTGCCTCCCAGCTCTGCTTCTTAATAGTTGCCCAACCTTTAGCAAGAGATCAGGCCTGTGGGCCTCACCTTCCTCCTTTATAAATAGGAAACCATAGCACCTCCATAAATGAGAGTATGTGTGAAGGGCAAAGTAGAGTTTGGTAGATAGTAAGTGTGCATGAAATATTAATGCCAGATTCTCCCCAAATTTGAGAGGACTGGATCACTTCTAATTTTTGAGATTGTTAGTATATTAAAAAATAAAGAAATACTTAAAATAGGGTTGACAAAATCATTCACATAGTTGAAAAAGTATAATATTTGGAACACATCTACACACAAACACACATGCAATGCACCCAACAAAAGCATGAATCTAGGAGGGTAAGGTTATGTCCCTGTAGCCCTTCCGCCCCCATGTTTGACCCTGGTTAACTCCTTCCTAAGCCACGTTCTCACAGATAACACACGCCAGGAATTCCACGACACCAATATTACTCGTCTCTTTTCTCTTTTTTCTTTTTCCTTGACTGGAATTCACCTAGAACATTTATCCAGACTTCTCTTCCTTTAGTTCATAATTCTGAGCATGCAAATTTTCTTGGAATTCTAGCTGGTGTCTTTTTTGCATCACTGGATCTCAATAGGTTTCAAAAGATTAAAATTGCAGGTTAGAAGGGAAGATAAACGGGTGCTGAAGTGGGTGGTTTAACTGAAGTATTCTAGGGCAGCCTGAAAAGTGGAAGGGGTCTGTGCCTGAGGCCTCTGAGGATTGGTGATGAAGGTGTGCCCCCAGAAGGCTGTGTAAGATTTTCCCAAGAGGCGTGTGTGCATGCATGTTTGTACCCTGTTTCTCGACAGAAATTAAAATTTCCCGTTTCTTTGTGTATTGTTATCTGCCTCATTAGAATGTCAGTTCCATAAGACCAAGAACTATAAATGTCTTGGCTAGCTTTGTGTCTCTAGTGTTGATGACAGGCATGGGCACACAGTGGGTGTTCAACAAATGTCTACTGAATGAGTGACTGTATCAAGATTGTTTGTCCAGCACTCTGTTCTCCTGGATCTAGGAACAGACCCCCTTATGTCTGGAGGATCAACCCTTCCTCCATTCCCAGATGGCTTCCGGAACCACAGGGATGAGTGCATGGCCACTCAGAATTCTTTCCCTGTAATTGGAGTTTTCTTTCTGTTGGTTAGGTTAGGAAGATATATGCCCAGAAGCTGCTGGTAGTTTAGGTACCAGACAGAGTCTGGGACAAAGATGCTCTGAAATAATTAGGCTGGCAGGTCAAGGTACAGAAGCAGGGATGAGAGGCACAAAGTCAGAGAGAATGATCCTAGCTGTGTTTGGACTCTGGCTCCCGTCAGTCCTGACGACCCTCTTCTGCCTCCATGCCTGCTTTCTCAAAGCTTGGTCAATCAGATTTTCTTTGACTTATGTGAGTTACCCCCATATGCTTCCACTAGATCTTCTATTCTTTGGTGAGGAGGAAAATAAGATGGCAAGGGTTATTTCTATTGTACAATCAAAAGAGTTCGGACTGATCTGGTTAATTAGAGATGAGAATTGACCAGTAAGTAGCATTCAGGTATTTGCTGACAGGTAGGCCATGAGAGATCTCATGGGTATATGCCCAGTAAGAAATGATGGTGATGGTGGTGGCAGCTAATAATTGAGTACTTTCCATGTGTCAGACACTGGACCAAACATTTTGTGTCATTATTCTGTTTAACCACTACTAGAGTGCTATGAAGAAATAAATAATTAGTTATTATTTACAGATGAGGACACTAAAACTCAGAGAGGTTAGGTAACTTCTTCTAAGGCCCCACAGCAAGGAAGAGATGCTGGAGTTTTAATGCAGGTTTGCATGACTCCATTGTTTCCCTTCTGTGCTTTGTGCATGTTTCTTCTCTCCTCTATCTTCATCTCCCGTCTCTCTGTTCCCACACCCTTTCTCCACCTCTTCCCTGAAGTCTCTCACTCTCCTCCTTTCAGTGACCTTCTCTGGCTCCTTTAACCCCATCATTTTTTACATTACATGAACACATATTGGTTTTCAACTCTTTTCAAATATGAAAATACCTTTTTAATGTTAAAAAAAGTCCACATAATAGTAGCTGTGCTGTAGTGTCTATTAATAAAATGCCCATGCACAGATGGATTCTCAGATGCCTTGTGACCTCTAGGTTGGCATCTTTTACCTTCAAATATATGTGAGAATCCATATAACCATCCCTCTTACTGCTACCTGCTTGGTTTATTACAATATAGAAGAGGCTTATAAATGCTACTATAGAGCTCTTTTTTTTGCTCACCCTCTGCCTTAAGGCTACCAATTTCTTCTGAAATGTGGTCTTTTTGTCTCTCCTTTAATATGTTTAATTATTTAAGAAGGCATGAACTTACATTTTATATATCATCTCTTGATTATTCAGGGGCTGATTAATTCATGGATTGCCCCAGTCATGTCCTTCTCTTTTCTATCCCCATTTGTTTTATCATTCCACTTCTTATTAGCATCTTTTAGTAAGAATGGACAGTGGGCATGAGAAATGATTCTGGTTACAAATTATGAGTTCTGATAAAAGGTTTGGTTGGAGGGAGCTGAAATTCTTTCCCAAAGTAAGAATTTCTTTAATTCATCAGGCATATTGATTCTCCCTGAGCTCAGTGAAGGCAGGAGTTGCTCTCATTCACCACTAACCTCCAGGGCTCAGCAAGGTGCCTGGTATATAGGAGCTTACTTTAAAAAAAATTGTAGAATGAATGAATAAGAGATGGCTAATGTAAGAGTGGTAAATAAACTTTTTCCTAGGTGGAACATTGATTTATAGGAAACTAAGGAAAATACAAGACAACTTATTTTAGGTTTGTATGTCTGCAGGCAACACAGTATAAAACTGTTTAAATGACTGTGTTAAAATTAACAACACAGGATATATATTTCTAATTAAAAAGCAAAAAAAAAAAAAAAATTCCACAGCGCTATGCTATCCCATTGATGGAAAAAGACATAGAGACACACACAGATGAGGGTTGGTCCAGGTAAACCACTACTGTTATATTAGGCATTAAATAAACATAATCACCCCCAACACACTACCAGCTGAGCATTTAGTATGTGCCAGGTGCTGTGCTGAGCAATTTACATGCCTTATATCATTTGTCTTCACCACAGCCTAGGACATATTATTGCCAGATAGGCATCAGAAAGTTACCAGTGTCCCCTGAAAGTTTCTTTAGCTTTCTATCTCTTTGAACCAAGAATGTACTCATCTACTTTTTACATCTTAGTTTTTAAATTGAATATTTTCCCCCATGAAATGTTAGATCCACTTGAAACAGATTTTAGATATGCCACTGGAAACTTTTAAGATATCTGTTATTTCTTTCACTAGCTCTTGCTTTTTGAAGGCCACTCAAAATTGAAATTAATGAGTTGTATGGAAAGGAAACTTTTTAAATGATACTTGCCATACTTTTCAAAGTCTTCCTAACTTGTGGAAACAAAAGGGTTTGCTTGGAGGGATGCAGTGGGGGAACCCACAGGGCCTGTGGACCTCTTCCAGGGCTCTGGTGCTGTCCAGGAATCAGGTGCTGAAATGGCTTAACCAAGGCCTTCTCAGGCCAGCCCAGACAGAGCAAAGGCTGATGGGAAGTAGGAGAGTGCAATTTTGGCTATAGCCTGGTGTAGCCACAGCTTCCCAGGATAAGGAGCAACTTGAAAAGGTACTGGAGTAACTAGAATTATGGCCCATTTTGTTTGTTTGTAGGGAACTGGGGGGGAAATGACTGCCTCCTTCTTCCACACTTTGCTTTATTTGGCTTGGAGGGAAGAATACAGACAACAGATTACTGATGAAAAAGTATGTTTTAAAAAAAACCAAGGTTGACATTTGTATTACTGGCTAGTGGTGCATTCTGGAGAATTCAACGGACTCTCTGAGGTGGCAGACAGGAACCAGGAAGAACCAGGACCGGGGCTCAAGGATGCTGTCAGCTCCTTGGGACTACACTGTCAACAAACAATTACTGTGGTTTAATGAAAGGGAAATGAACACAGGGACCCTGGCTATAATGAGTAAAAGAAGATCAAACCTGTGACATAACAGAGGAATTCCATACTGGGGATAAAGAGCCTTATTACTACAACCTCAGATGAATTCAGTGTTGATAGGAAACTGGAAAAACTGGAATATTCACTGGGAAGATGAACCTGATAAATGTGCCAACCATGGAGTGAGTTTCTTTCTATAGCTCATATGACATTCTGCTCTGTTATTTCCATTTATGCCTTATCTCTCTTACAAGTAAGATGGCTTAAAGGAAGGGACTGTATTCTTGCATATGCCAAAGCACTCAGCACACAGTTATGCACATATAAGGCAGGACTGTAGGATATTTTTATTGAATTTACTGATGTTGTTCTCAAGGCTAAGGTCCTTGAATCAATCACTTCTGAGTATAGCTAATGTTTATTATTTTCTCTTACCCAAGACCACCCCCCCCCACCCATATGACCCTTGCTTATTTCCATATATGCCTTATCTCTATTACAGGTAAGTTCATTCATTGAACACTGACTACATGCTCGGCACTATTGGTGCACAGATGGACAAGAGAAAGTTCCTGCCTTTAGCAGTTAGCAATCTAATGTGAGAAGGGAAATTTTAAAAATAATTCTTGATACAAGTGTGTATATAGAATGTTTACTGTTTAGTTAAATAACATCGTAATATTTCTTGGTTTGAGTTATCCTCTCAATCTAACCCACCTGGCAAGAGCTCCTTCAAAAACATAAGTTAACACTGATCACAGATCATCAACTGTTCTTATGTATTCTTGAGGATCTTCTCTTTGACTAGATAGCCATAGGGTCTATTTTGGGACTAGAAACAGTTATGCTCTGGTTTGCAACACAGCATCAGATAGGGTGTTTGCTCTAGCCTGCAAAAGGGCTGCTTTGTCTAGATTTATAAGCCATTAGTTTTGGCATTCTTATGTGACTTTTCTTAAAGTCATTCTAGAAAAAAGCTCTAGAGGAAAATTTATTGGAGGTAAAAAGGTGCTTCCAGAACTGAAGCAGAGATGCAGGAGACCCATAGGTCTGGGGGTCTCAGGGACAGGAATCAGGGGCTTAATGTCCCAGGATTCTCTCCCTTTTTTCTCTCTGGGTTTCATCTTCCTTCGCTCAGGTTCCTGCATGAGGTGGGGGACATGGGCCTATTCATAGTAGTTTGCTGACGTATCCTTACAACCCATGATCCAAGAGCAAGTTAGGGCTTTCCTTCTTTGATTCATGATGGAAAAATCTCAGATGAAGACACTGATTGGCCAGCCTTAGATCACAGGGAACCCCAGACTATTGACTGGCAGCCCCACAGGATACTGTGATTGGAATAGTTCTCTAGAGGAGACGGAATGTTCATCCCAAAAGAAAAGAACAAAGGTGGTGTGGAGATCCAAAGAGAAGATTCTGCTACCCTATTCTACATGACCATGCAATGTTGCTCTGCAGGATAGCTCCCAACTAGGGAGAATCTTCATTACCTTTTTTTAAAAATTTTTAAAAAAAATATTTTACTTATTTCTGAGAGAGAGAGAGAGAGAGAGACAGCATGGGCAGGGGAGGGTCAGAGGGAGAGAGGGGGACACAGAATCTGAAACAGGCTCCAGGCTCTGAGCTGTCAACACAGAGCCCGACGTGGGGCTCGAACCCACAAACTGTGAGATCATGACCTGAGCCGAAGTCAGACGCTTAACTGACTGAGCCACCCAGGCACCCCTTCATTAGCCTTTTTATCTTCCCAGTGACCATTCATGGCCAGCATACAGAGTGACTACAGCACCAGGGCATGTCAAAACACACTGGGTAGTTGCCCATGAGTCCATATGGCTGTAACTCTACTCTACTCTATAAACAATATAGAAAGATGGCTGCTGAGGGGGAAGGAGGTCCTTTTTGATGTACAGTCACACATTTCCTTGGTTGGCATAGCTAAACACTGGTGACTTTACATGGTATCATCTATGCTGGAGATGACTTTCATCTTGATTCTTCTTGCTCCTTCAGAGAGGCACAGTCCAAGGATCTGGCCTGACTACCTGAGTGCCTATGGCTTACTGCATGTGTTTGTCTCCCCGCCCTCCCCACACATCCTTACCCCTCTCCATCTCACACCCAAATCTCCCATGCTGTAGAGCTCTATTTTGCAAGAGGTAAGTTCAAGCATCTCTGAACAGGTAAGGGGGAGAACCTCTTAAATACTATTTCCTTTAGCTGTGCAGGCCTTCCCAAGTCCTCTTAGTAATAGAAAAAGAAGCTCTGGAGATCCTAAATCATTGAAAACTCCAGACTTCAGTTTCAATCCATATGACAGACTGCTGAAGGACCCTACCACTACAAAACAAGTAGGTTCCAGATACAACATATTTTTAATGTATTACTGGGCTCACAAACTTAAAGGAAATCTTCAAGAATCACCCTATTCCACAGAAAAGGGAGTCAAAACTAGATCTGGCAGCAAGGACCTAAACAAATGGCAATAAGAGGCTCAGAGCACTGTGAAGAGTATCACTAACTCTTGAGCTGGCAGCATAGGGAGGATGGTGAACCTTAGGATCCTACATTAACCCAGGACCCTTGAAGAGAGCTAGTGTTCCCACTTAAGAACATTCCTTTAGACAATCACAAAAACAACAATAATAATTATAAGTGGTAGGGTTTGCCAAGGGCAAGCTTGGCAGGAAGGGGTGCTTAAGAGTTAAAGTGGAATAAAGTCCTTGCAATGTTATGGAAGGGAGTTAAGGTCATTTTAGAGTTTGTTAAATATGTATCATAAAATTTCAAAAGAAGCCACTAAAAGAACAGAAGAGGGTCTAAGTCCCAAATCAATTAAAGGCAAAAAATAGGATTTAGAAAACAAGTAACTCCTTCTCTTTTCCCCGCCACCCAAAGCTCCTCAATCAATCTTTTTAAAAAGCAAGAAAGGAAAAGAAGCATTGAACGCATGAACATTTAACAAATGAGAGAAACAAGTTTAAACATATTAATATTCCCATTAAATTGAATGGACTGAACTCATCAGTAAGAGGATAGACTTGGTTAAACAGTTAAAAAAGAAACTTAAGCTATATGTATGCTGTATACAAGAAACACACATAAAACATAAGGACTTTGGAAAGTTAAAAGTAAAAGGATGAAAAAAGATGTTCCTGGAAGATACTAACAGAAAGAAAGATGGGATAGTTATAATATTAGCTATACTAATTATAATATATACTATTATATCTAATAATTATAGCTATATTGATATTATAACTAATATAAAATATTAGATGGCCTAATAACAATATTAAGCCAAAAGCATAATTAGGGATTGATGGGGTCACTTCATAATAATGGCTCCATTCACCAGGAAAATGTAAGAATTCTAAGATTTATTGTGGTCATCATTTTGCAATACATACAAATATTGAATCATTATGTTGTATGAACCTGAAACTTACGTGTCAATTATATCTCAATAACAAAAAAAGAATTCTAAAACTACACCTAATAAAATGGACTCAACATAAAGCAACACAGAGTTATGGAAAGAAATGGATTACTCCAGTAGGATATTTCAAACCAATCCTCTCAGTTATTAATAGGCAAAAAATATTAATCAAGATAATGCTTAATTAACACAATTAATAAGTTAACACAATTAACACACTTAAAACTTATTGGGTAAATGTAGAATAATAGTTCATCTTTCACCATCTCTATAACTTTCAGAAGATCTGTGGGCCTCAGTTTCCTCATCTGCAAAATGAGACAATACTATCTGCAATGCTTTCATCAAATCTAAGGTGTCATCAGTGATAAGACTCACCACTGTTGTATGTATCTCTAGGAAAGAAAAAACTTCCAATTTACTGCAAGCTGCCAATTGTAGGTCACATTCCAATTTTAGTGATGTGCAAATGTGAAAAAAAATGTGTGACGCAGGCTCAGTTAAATACTACATGTCACGTGGACTGCTGTGATGGTTTAAAACGAGATGCTGTAAGTAAAATACAAGACATAGGTTGCTCATGCCGCCCCTTCATAACTTCAGTCTGCAAAACAGCTGAAGGTAACCAAGGGGAGGGCATGACAAGAATCCCAAGTGGGGAATGTTTTAGCTTCTCACATCGTTGCATGTTTTCCTCAGTATCTGCACCTCAAAACTAACTGCTTCTTCAGAGGGAAGATTAAGTCATAACCATAGCATTCTTGAAAGAATGTGACTCACCAGGTCAGCTGCACTGGGGAGAAGGGGTGAGGCAGGCAGGAGTCAGACAGGCCCCCCAGAGCAGAAGTGATGCCGAGAGTGGAAATGGCAAAGAGAGGTGTAGATGTGTTTGGGGGAGGGAGAGGAGGGAGAGAGCAGCACCCCTGCGGCTGTAGGGGTGTAAGGGAGCCTTGGCTCCCCCACCAGCCTGCCCTGTGCCCTGTGACATCCGGAGGCTGGAGCTGGGTGAGGAAGGCCTTCTACCCAGCCCACCACTCAGAAGATGGGAGAGGAGAGACTTCAAGTGACTGGAGACAGGCATCCATCCACTTTCTGAATGGATGAAAAACTCAGACTACTAAAAGTAGTTTTGCCTTTTTCAGCAGAGGCAATTTTAGGGTCTTAATTATATTACTATTTTGGAATGGCTTTTTATAAATATTCTTCACTATGAAAAATCAGTTTTTTGTTAAAATGCTTTTTTTAAAAAATTAATTTTAAAACAAACAAACAACAAAATCCAAGTAAGCCTAAAGCTGTCTTCGACCTGGAGAGGACATTGCCCCCTCGGTAAATGGACCCGCATATGCCATCCATATGTCCCCTCCAAGGCCTTTGTGATTCTCACCTGGAAGTGCCCTCTGCCCTGGCCGACCTCCTGCTGACCTTCTGGAATGCCTGCCTCTCTCTAGGGGTGCAAGTGGCTTCTAATTTCACCTAGTTTGGGTCTGCTGTCCCACCGTGGGCAATGAGATCTTTAAAAGCTCTGAATCCCTCTCCCCGCCTCCAACCATCCAAGGCACCAGCTGTCAAACAGTGAACTGCCTGGTGAGTTAAGGTGGTTGATCCCTAAGGAACATGTTCCTAAGACAAGGGATTGCCATTGATTAAAAATAATACTTTCGTTAGTAGTATACTTCTTTTACTCTTTTAAATACTATGCTTATGGATGGTATATTTATTTTATTGCTATGATATTGCTAAAATAACACTATTAAAATTTCTGAGGTAATGGCCATCTCCCCTCTGAAAAATCACACCAAGCATCTGATATATTGCCGCTATAACAACTCACCACAAACTTAGTGGCATAAAACAATGCAAATTGATTAGCTTACACTTCTGTGTGTTAGAGGTCCATCATTGGTCTGTGTTGAAATCAACGTGTTGGTAGGACTACATTCTTTCCTAGAAGCTCTAGGATAAATCTATTTCCTTACCTTCTCCAGCTTCTAAAGCCTACCCATATTCCTTGACCTGTGACCTCTCCCTCCAGCCTCATAGCCAGGAATGCTGAGTTTAAGTCTTTCTCACATCACAATACCGTGACCTCCTCTTCTGCTTCCCTTTTGCCACTTTTAAGGACGCTGCAATTACATTGGGCCCCCTTGGATAATCTAGGATAATCTCACTATCTCAAGGTCTTAATCACATCTGCACAGTCCTTTTTGCCATGTAAGATAACATATTCATTGGTTGTGGGGATTAGGACACAACATCTTTGGAAAGCTATTATTCTGCCTACCACACCTTCTGTCACCTCGCTCTGTGGGGGGGCGGGGTAGCCAGGGTAACAAGAAAAGGGGCTTCAGACCTTCAGGCTGTCAGAAGAGTGTATGACTTTGTGTGCAGGGTGGAATTTTTGCCCACTGCTTCTGGGGAGAAGTTCAGATGCAGCAAAAAGACATCTCTGGAAAACCTGCCATGCACTGCTGAGTAGCCTTTTTAGAAAAGTTTTAAGAATGGGTTTAAAAGCCTTGCTTCCTGCTCCAGCTCATGTCTTATTAGTATTCAAAATCGGGGGTAGTCCATGCTTAACCAGAGCAGACGAGCTGGCACCCCGCAATCATTGTCCCATGATACCGGCGACAATGAATCTGGAGGTTAAGGGTGAACCATTTAAGAAATATATTTTTGCAGACGAGGCTTTAGAGGAAGTCCTCTTAGCAGTTTGACTCAGAAAGTATTGAAGTTCCTCAATCTGGTTTTTAACATCAGCAGCTTCTTTTGCAGATGTAGAATAGGACTTTTTTTTTTCCCCCATTCTGGGAACTATTAGGCCTAAATTGATTAAGTTCAGACCCTGCAGCTTATGTGGGCTGTACACATAGTAGGGGCTTGAGGAGACGTTGAATTCAATAATCCCCAAACTTGCCTTTTATTTCTAGGCTATGAATAAGTAGAAAAAGACTGAGATTGGAAATAATTTGGCAATATTTATTAAGATCCAAAATGTATATAGCACACCTAGCATCTCTGCTTCTTGGTATGTACCCCAGAGAAATATCTGCACATGTGGGTAAGGATGTGCAGTACAGTGTTGTTTGCAATGGTCACAGATTAGGGACAGCTTAAATGTCACTTGAGGGGTGGGAAAACAGATGTGGTATACCCACACTAAATGACTTAAAAAAATAAGCTAGATCTGGGGCACCTGGGTGGCTCAGTCGGTTAAGCGTCCGACTTCGGCTCAGGTCATGATCTCACAGTTCGTGGGTTCGAGCCCCATGTCAGGCTCTGTGCTGACTGCCAGCTCAGAGCCTGGAGTTGTTTCAGATTCTGTGTCTCCCTCTCTCTCTGACCCTCCCCTGCTCATGCTGTCTCTCTCTCAGAAATAAGTAAAAAATTAAAAAAAAAAATAAGCTAGATCTATACGTATGAACAATAAATATATTATACAGTGAAAATAAAGCAAGTTTTGGGACAATGCATATCAGTTCAATTCTTCCAAAAATGATATATTTATAACTTATGAACGTATATATAACATATATATGTAACATAGAAATTTCTAGAAGTACAAACACCAAACTCAAAACAACTGTTATTCTGGGAGAGGACTGGGATGTGCTTGAAGCAGGGGTTGCTAAAGATGGATTTTTGTGAATTTTTTGGTAATAAAACACAGGTACATGTTATCAAATTGTAAGATATATTTTAAATTAAAATAGAAAGATAAACTGAATGAAATAACTTAACATTTTTTTTAAATTTTTAAAAAAAATGTTTACTTAATTTTGAGAGAGAGAGAGAGACACACACACAGAGCGTGAACAGGGGAGGAGCAGAGAGAGAGGGAGACACAGAATCTGAAGCAGGCTCCAGGCTCTGAGCAGTCAGCACAGAGCCTGATGCTGGGCTCAAACTCAGACTGCAGAGATCATGACCTGAGCCAAAGTCAGTCACTTAACCAACTGAG
>NW_027527853.1:1826329-1827694 GCF_008692635.1 Crocuta crocuta | reverse complement strand
GTCAGGCTCTGTGCTGACTGCCAGCTCAGAGCCTGGAGTTGTTTCAGATTCTGTGTCTCCCTCTCTCTCTGACCCTCCCCTGCTCATGCTGTCTCTCTCTCAGAAATAAGTAAAAAATTAAAAAAAAAAATAAGCTAGATCTATACGTATGAACAATAAATATATTATACAGTGAAAATAAAGCAAGTTTTGGGACAATGCATATCAGTTCAATTCTTCCAAAAATGATATATTTATAACTTATGAACGTATATATAACATATATATGTAACATAGAAATTTCTAGAAGTACAAACACCAAACTCAAAACAACTGTTATTCTGGGAGAGGACTGGGATGTGCTTGAAGCAGGGGTTGCTAAAGATGGATTTTTGTGAATTTTTTGGTAATAAAACACAGGTACATGTTATCAAATTGTAAGATATATTTTAAATTAAAATAGAAAGATAAACTGAATGAAATAACTTAACATTTTTTTTAAATTTTTAAAAAAAATGTTTACTTAATTTTGAGAGAGAGAGAGAGAGACACACACAGAGCGTGAACAGGGGAGGAGCAGAGAGAGAGGGAGACACAGAATCTGAAGCAGGCTCCAGGCTCTGAGCAGTCAGCACAGAGCCTGATGCTGGGCTCAAACTCAGACTGCAGAGATCATGACCTGAGCCAAAGTCAGTCACTTAACCAACTGAGCCACGAAGGTGCCTTATCCTAATGTTTTAAAGTTGTCAAAACTGAGATCAAATCCATCAAAATGTTTTTACAAAGCAACAATTAGGACAGAAAGTTCAAAACTCTTTTTCATATTTTGTTGAAAGTGTGTGTGCATATATACACATAGACATATAGACTACAGTATCTATATATGTTTATATGGATACTACATCTACTATCTATCTACCATCTATCATATACATGCTGTGTATGTATACACAACCTATGCTGTGTGCATCTATATACTTACATTAAAATGCATAAAGGTTGCTTTGGTTAAATCATAGACAAATACCTCATTCTTTATCATTGTTCTTATTATTTGTAATGGCAAAAATATCTCCTATATGATTATGATTAATCTGGTAATTGAATATGGTTTGCCTTTTAAATAATTCAATTAACTTTAGTAAATTAAAAAAGTTTTCTCACATAGTTGCAAAATTAAGGACAAAATGAAACACTGCTTTATGATATGTAGCACCCCTTTAACTGAAACCCTTCCAAGTGTGAAGAATGTGTTAAGGTTTTATCAAATGAATGCTCTGTGTAGAAAAACTGATCTAAATCGTGATTTAAACTTTACAGCCCCTACAATCTTTCCATTTGAGCAAAACTTCTGTTGGAAACTGAAAGGGTGGGGGGGGGGGTATC
>NW_027527853.1:1820811-1826003 GCF_008692635.1 Crocuta crocuta | reverse complement strand
GGGGTTATCTCAGACCTCTGGGTATATCCCAGGAAACAAAAGCTGCTCTAAAGGAATTGTGCAAGATTGACACCAACAGGAATTCCTTTCTAGACGATGTGAGACTGTAGATTTGGTATTTAGTTCCACTGAGAAAAGGGGAAGCTACTGAGCTTTTTATTTACCTGGGGAACCAGTCCTGAAGATCCTCAATGGTCTGTGCGTGTGCAGTTGTCTCTGGGGGTGATCAAATCCTCCCCTCACGCTGCAGGGAGGAGACTGTATGTAGAGACCGCAATCATGCACCTGCCGGTCAACAGATAAGCCCTCCATATGCAGAGGCACTCGCCCAGCTGTGGCGGAGGAGCAGAGCCAGCCCATTCCCTCCCCCATCCCCGCAGAACAAAGGCCGGTCATTTTCTGCTCCTCCCAGAGTCAGATGCACGCACACGCCTTCCATCACAATTAACTCAAGAAACTGAAACACAACACAAACTCACCCGCAACATGCTCAAAATCAATGCCATCAATACCCAGAATGAGGATACCAAAAAAGCAAAACAAAACAAACCTATTCAAAGAGTAAATACTCACAGCAACAGGGCTCAAGTCAGATATACTACAAGGTCAACAAATCTAAGACAAGTTCAAGTACAGGGTGCCTTATAAACTGAAGAGCTGGCCATTATCCCAGGGGTCACAAACGTAACCGCCTTCAGCGACCAGCTAATGGAAAAGTCTATAACATAATACAGAGTGGGCTTGTCATGAGCTGGACCACAGGTGCCCCAGGTAAAGGCATTCACATTCAATTTTTTAAAATTAACTCTTGCAGTATGATTCTTAAACGGAGTCTACAATCAAATAAAGAAGGAAACAGAGTTAATTATGGGTATAGAGTAGATGAAATAGAATAAGAGTCAAAGCCAGAAATGTGGCGAAGTCCACAGAGAATGAAAGGCAGAGCAGTGATCCTAGCTGTCTTTATTTGAAAGGATGGTGACCACTTGGTTTACATCTTCAAAGGCAAGAGCAAAACAAAAGTTAAAAGAAATGGCTTATTAAACTCTAATATGAGGGTTTCAGATTTGTCAAACAGATTCTTGCCATAAGTAATTGAGTTAGATTACAAAAAGATCACACACATTCTGTTGGAAGGCTTTAAATAAATGCAGCCTCCAAGAGCTATAGGTGTGGCCTTATTGGAAGGCAAGGGGTGGACCAAATGACCTCCCAAGGTCCTGATTTAAATATGTCTGTATAGTCAACCCCTGGTTATCCAGTCCAAAGAAGAAGACAGTGACAAATCATCCTACGCTGTAGATAATAAAAAGTTATATTTGTCTTTGGAATGTATTTGGTACTTAAATTAGAATGTGTCTTTCTGATGCTCTGAGAATTCACAATGCTTCACAACAGCCACAAAGAAGGCCTGACCTGGAGCTGGGAGGCTGCCCAATTTTGCCATCCCGTCCTCCACGCAAGCCTTCTCCTTTGCTGGGGGTGGGCAATATCATTGTTTAGAAGAACACTCAGCAGCCCAAGCTTTCTCAGACAGGGCCTATCTGGCTCAACCCTTCCCTGGGATCAAAGAGAAGAGTCTTTCCCTGATCTCTGGCTGATTCAGGATGAAGACTTGGGATGGTCTGGACTTTGTTTTCAGAGGATGACTCCCAAGTGCTGTAGGACCCATAGGAAGCATCAAGCTAGACAAGGTTTACTCAAAGCTGACTACAAAAGATGGTCTAGCCTTCCCACCACAGAGGACACAGAAGCAAATTTATGGGGTTCCTTGGGAGACAGAGAGGGAGGGAGGGGCTTCATTGAAAGGGAAGATGAAATGAATGCCCAGCACTTGGAAAGAACGAAGCTACACGTTCAGGAGACGCAGTACAATCCGTGTACATAAAAGGATGGGTGTAATGGAGAGCTGCACTTGAAGCCAGTGTCCAAGGTGAAGGGAGAGCATGCTCACAGCGGTAACTTGTGGAGGGTCCAGCAGGAGGGAAGGATGGTTGCCCCACTGTCCTCTGTCAGCTCCCAGGGTCTACCAGGGGAGGCTGGTGCCACCTAACAGGAGGCAGGGCCAACGAGAACATTTCAGAAATGCATCAAAGTCATTTAACCAGAGACTCATGGCTCTGGGAGGAACAGTTTGATGAGGTGGGCTGCTCCCTGATTCAGAGAGACACTGGACCATCACAGCACGGAATGCAGAGAAGCTGCTTGGCTCCATCCTCCTCAGGTCACTCAGGCAACAGGGTCACTACAACCACTTCTGGTTTTTCTTTTTCTATCAAACTCTGCTCTTTAGTTAGTCCTTCTTAAGGCCCAGAACTATGTTAATTTAAAAGTGGCTATTTAGTTTAAATGAAATAAAATTAAAATTTCAGTTCTTCAGTCACTGTTGCCACAATTCAAGGGCTCAGAGTCCCATGTGGCTAATGGACACTATATTGGACAGCACCAATATAGAACATCTATATCATCATGGAAAGTTCCATCGGATGGTGCACTCATCCAGACTTCTAGGAAGGTCTAGAATCAGGTACTTTCTACTCTTCACGTGGTAGAAGAAATGAATAAGTGGAAGAAGAAGTGTGCTTTACAGAGTGCCTTTTCTACACATCATCACCCCTGACCCTCACCACTGCCCTGTGTGGTTGGAGGGGGTAGACTTCAACAGGCACATTCTACAGATGAGAAAAGTAGGCACCACATAGCTAAGTAACTTACACAAAGTTCACAACTATTGAGTGGTATGGTGAGAATTAAAACTGGATCTTCCAATTCCAAGGTCAGTGCTTTCTACTGTTACATGCAACTGCTACAAATAATGTTACTTGCCAGTGACTTTGTTCGGTGCTGGCATAAAAGCTTGGGTATCCCAGAATGATGCTGATGGGCCCTTGTGTTTTTACTGGTCGACTGATTTTTGAAGTGATAACAAAACTTTGCACAACTGTAGTTCAGCAGCTCTAGAGTTAGGAAGCCCAGGGGTTCAAATCCTGACTCATCCGTGTCCTGTTTCATTGACTAGGGCAGGTTGCTTACCATCTAATTTCCTTTTCTTGTACACGTACTTCATAGTGTTGTCAGGAGGATTGAACGAGACAATGCCTCTGAAAAAGGCTTAGCACGGTGCCTGGCATGTATTAGCACTCCATAAATAACAACTATCTATGGTTACTGGCAGAATTTACAATGCACTGGTACATGCAATACCCTATTGAGGCTGAGGACAAGAAAGTAGTATGATTTTTCCCCTTTTTCCAGCTGATATACCTGAATCAGTGAGTAAGGGATTGGCTTAAGGTCATGCAACTAGAAAGCCTTTAGATCTAGGACAAGAACTCAAGCTATTTGGACTCTAAATCACATGCTTTTCTTCCTACACAATGTTGCTTCTCAGGAGAGAAGGGAACAGTGGCACCAAGGCATGCTTTGGAGGATGTTTAGCTATCCTGAATTCCCATCTTTCTCCCTTCTTTGAAATGGACAATTAATGTTTTCTTAGCCTTATGGAAGATATTGTGCAAAGACAGCTTTGAGTATCCCAATCTATCATAATTGTTACCTTTAAGGCCCTCCTATATAGAGATGTCTTCTCTGGTAAGGAAGTAGTGCTTGTATAACTAAGGAGGCTTCACAACATGAAGAGAATGCCTTGAAGCAGAGTAATCAAATTCTCTCCCTGAAAAACTGTCCACCCTCCATCCTCTCCCTGCTGAAGGCAAGGACATGGCATGCTAGAGCCCCAGCTGAGCCCAGCTGACACCTATGGGTGGGAATATGTGCTGCTGCAAGCCATTGGCTTTTGGTATTTGTTACTCAGCCTTATCACAGCAAAAGCTGACTAATACACTTGTCAAACTCATGGTAGGAGGCACTTACCCTGCCACAACGATCTCAAAATCTCCATCATGGTCCACATCGGTGACTGCCACACCATAGTTGAGCTGGGTGGGGTTGCTGTCATAGTCAGGGGGCAGGACCGAGCTGGTGACTGCAGTGAACATGGGTTCTGCACGCTGGGACCCCTCAATGGGGGGCAGAAACCGCAGCAGCAGCAGGAACAATAACATCCTGAACATCTGAAACCGAAAGTTATGAATATTACTGAAAGATCTGATAACCAAACAGCCCAGAGCAGTAACATATGCACCTTTCCCCCTTGTTCACGGAGGGCTTGGCAATTCCTAGGCTGCCACTTTCCCGTAAGACCCGCCCTAACTACTGTGTTGAAAACTGCAGCCTGCCTACATCACACCTGATCTCACTTATCCTGCTCTACTTTTTCTTTTCTTATAGCACCTTTCACTGTGGAACATACTGTCATTTACTTATTCATTGTGCTCACCATTTATTGTCTGTCTCCCTCTGCTAGAACGTAAGCTCCACCAGGGCAAGAATCTTTGTGCTTTGCTAACTCACCTACATCAAGCCAAGGACAGGGTCTGGCACATAACAGGCACTCAATACACATTTGTTGAGTGAATTAAGGAAGGAAGGAAAGGTTGAGTGTAAACATATAGGCATCTCCCATACTCTAAAGAAAGACTGGGGGAATGTCCAAAATAACCACTCTCAAATAGTCCAGGGGTGGAGTGAATCCCCATGAGTACCCTGGTCTAGAACAACAATAGAGGCAGTGAAGGCTTATCCTCCTTCTATGGGACATACCCCAGAGGCAGTCTGGAGGGAGTCTGGGACTTGGCAAGTTTCCCTGGCCAAGGTCCCTCCCTAGGGCAGCTGGCCATCATCTCCAGATCAGGAAGCAGTCAGTTATCCCAGCAGGGAATGTATCCCAGCAGGATCTGATGGGTGGTACATCATTCACTTGGAAAAATTAAACCACTGTGTGCGTGTTTTATTATAAATTAATTATGTATAACCCATTGTATAATTCATTATTATATCTCTAACATAACTCAGGGTGTTGCTGAGCAGCCTGGGGCCATGGGAGCTGGTGACCCACACCCAGGAGACAGAGGAAAACAGCCAAGAAGGTAGAAGGACTCCACCCCCTCTTTGCATGAGCTACAGATGGTACCACCCTGAGACTCTGCCAGGAGGCCTGGAATCAGAACTCGGAATGTTCTAAAGGCCCTGCTCGAACAAGTCTCAGGAAGGCTGTAGGCCCGGTCTTGCAGGCAAAGTAGGGCCTTCCTGCTTTCAGAAGGCAGCAGACCCCTTCTTTTTTTTTTTTTTTT
>NW_027527853.1:1817104-1820259 GCF_008692635.1 Crocuta crocuta | reverse complement strand
CCCCCCCCCCCCCCCCCCCATCCATCAGTCCTCAGTTTTTGCAGCAGACCCCTTCTTGATGGAACTTTTCCTGCTGGCATGCAGGTGCGTCTGGCAGCTGAGAGCAAGGCTGAGTGAGGCTGATATCTTAGTGAAGAGAAGATGGGGAGGCTGACTCCCCATATGGAGACAGACGCCCCTGCCAGCAAATGAGCTTGCCTCAGTTCAGGACCCAGAAACCCAAATGAGGAGCCCAGGCACTGCCTTCACTGTCAAACATGGTTCAGAAGCCTCCCTAATGCCTTGTTGTGAGGCCGCGAAGAGACCCAGGGGGCAGGGCTCCAACTTCAGGGCAGAAACTAATCTCAGTGAGCCTTCCTGGGAAGGAGGCTCTCGGAGTCTGTTCGCAGGGCACTTGTTGGGTGTTGCACTATCAGAGTGAGGTCAAGTCAAAATTGCAGAGATGAGATGTCTGAACAAGACAATATCTTCTACTGGGCTGTCTCATCACTGAAGGCAAATGCATCACTGTGAGAGTTCTGCCACTCAGCAGGACGTTTGGTTGGATGAAGGAAACTTATAATTGGATTAATGAGCAGCTGGTGGTAAAATGAAAAGCTAAAGAGTATTTAATAACCAGTGTAGACATGCTGAAATGTAGGGTGGATCTGAAGGTCACTGGTCTTTTCAAGGTATGACCTCTATTATAGGGACAGCAAATGAGTTTCAACTTGAGAGCCAGATCCAATTGATTGGCAGTGGATTGAAAGAGTACTGTGATCAGATTACAAGGTTTGCAGTGGGCACAGAAGAGAAAGTGGCATTGAGAAAGAGAAAGGGGCACCTTATAGGAGCTAGTTGGTCCCTCCCAGGCACCATTCCTACAATTTGGGTCACTGCCATCAGGGAGGCAGGTCCTATTAGGGTAATACAAGCAACTGGTAGAAATTTTCTAATGAAGGCCATGAAGGGCAAGAAGCCTGATCCAGCCTGTTGGTTTTTACCTTTTCTATGAAAAGGTGAACTTTTAATTAAAGGAGCCATATGAAACAGGTAGCTACTCCGTGTTAACCATTTCCAGATAAATAACCTAAAGCAAGGCTAAAAAGAAGTAATACACTTATGGGTTGACCTCTGTTTTGCTTGGTGACCTTGAACAAGTCATGGCCTTGTTGGGTCTCAGCTTTCTTCTCCAAAATGAAGGTTTGGGATAGACTCTAGAGGTGCCTCCCAGCTCTAAAATTCTATGATGAATTAAAGGATTTTTTTTTAAGATGCAGACCTTCAGCAGTTTTTCTCACTAGCTTCTTCCAAAAATTTCAGACCAACCTGTGTGATTTTCCTTTCTGAGCATATTGAACATATTTTGAACAAAACAGCTTTTGGCAGGATTCTACAGTAGTTCACCCCCAGGAGCCAAGGCCAGAGAGAGGAATCAGCCGTCTGAAATCTCCCCATAGTGGATGGCCTCCCCCATGATGCAGGGGGAACACGCACTTTATCATGAACAAGCTCAGGAAAAGGTCTGGAAAATATCTCCTCCTCTCAGGGCTCATGTGAAAGAAATCACTGAAGTGCTCCTCTAGACCATGGCTACTCACACTGGTGGTCAGACCAGCATCAGCATCAGCCAGGAGTTTGTTAACATGCAGGATCTCGGGCCCCACGCCAGACCTAATAAATCACAATATGCGTTTTATTGTTTTTTTTCTTTTTAATTAAAAAAATATTTTAATGTTTATTTATTTTTGAGAGAGAGGCAGAGACAGAGAATCTGAAGCAGGCTCCAGGCTCTGAGCTGACAGCACAAAGCTGGATGTGGGGCTCGAACTCATGAACCACAAGATCATGACCTGAGCCGAAGTCAGATGCTTAAGTGACTGAGCCACACAGGTGCCCCCAGAATATGCATTTTAATAAGACTTTAGGGACAAAATGCACATTAAAGTTTGAGAAACACTGCTTAGCTGTACACTAGATTCACCAGGGGAATTTTAAAAAAATACTGTTGTCCAACAATGATTTCTTGGACATGACACCAAAAGTACACCCAACAAAAGAAAATACAGACAAAATGGATTACCTCAAAATTTAAAACTGTTGTACATCAAAGGACACTATCAACAGAGTGAAAAGGCAACCCACAGAATGGGAGAAGAAAATATTTGCAAACCATATATCTGATAAGGGATTAATATCCAGAATATATAAAGAGTTCTACAAATCAACAACAAAAAAAACCTAATTAAAAATGGGCAAGGGACTTGAATAGACATTTCTCTAAAGAAGAGACATACGAATGGCCAATTAATATGAGAAAAGATGCTCAACATCAGTAACGATTAAGGAAATGCAAATCAAAACTACAATAAGATAACACTCATACCATTAGGATGGTTATAGTAAAAAAGAAGAAGAAGAAGAAGAAGAAGAAGAAGAAGAAGAAGAAGAAGAAGAAGGAAAATGGCAATTGTTTGTGAAGATGTGGGGGAGTAAGACCCTTGTATATTGCTGGTGGGAATGTAAAATGGCACAGCTACTGTGGAAAAGTGCTATGTAGCAGTTCCTCAAAAAAAAAAAGCCCTAAATACAACTGTCATGTGACCCAGCAATCCCATTTCTGGGTTTACACTGGAAAAAACTAAAAGAGCAGGCTCAGACAGATATTTCTACACCCATGTTCATAGCAGCATTATTCACAATAGCCAAAAGATAAAAGCAGCCTGAGAGTCCATCAACAGCTGAATGGGTAAACAAAATGTGGTCTATACATAGAATGGAATACTAGAACCTTTAGAAAGAAAGAAAATTCTGACACATGCTACACAATGGATAAACCGTGAAGACATTTTGCTAAGTGAAGTAAGCCAGTCACATGGATATATACTCTACAATTCCACTTCTATGCAGTACCCAGGGCAGTCACGTTCACAGACACAGAAAATAGAATGCTGGCTGCCAGGGCTTGGTGGGGGAGAGGAGACATGGGGAGTTCCTGTTTAATAGATACAGAGTTTCAGTTTGGGAAGATGACAAATTTAGAGATGAATGGCAGTGCTGTAGCACGACAATGTGAATGCACACTCGATGTCACTGAACTGTACACTTAAAAATGGCTCAGGTGGCAAATTTTATGTTCTCTCAATATATATATTAGCACAGTAAAAAAAAAAAAA
>NW_027527853.1:1802100-1816939 GCF_008692635.1 Crocuta crocuta | reverse complement strand
TCTGAAATCTCCCCATAGTGGATGGCCTCCCCCATGATGCAGGGGGAACACGCACTTTATCATGAACAAGCTCAGGAAAAGGTCTGGAAAATATCTCCTCCTCTCAGGGCTCATGTGAAAGAAATCACTGAAGTGCTCCTCTAGACCATGGCTACTCACACTGGTGGTCAGACCAGCATCAGCATCAGCCAGGAGTTTGTTAACATGCAGGATCTCGGGCCCCACGCCAGACCTAATAAATCACAATATGCGTTTTATTGTTTTTTTTCTTTTTAATTAAAAAAATATTTTAATGTTTATTTATTTTTGAGAGAGAGGCAGAGACAGAGAATCTGAAGCAGGCTCCAGGCTCTGAGCTGACAGCACAAAGCTGGATGTGGGGCTCGAACTCATGAACCACAAGATCATGACCTGAGCCGAAGTCAGATGCTTAAGTGACTGAGCCACACAGGTGCCCCCAGAATATGCATTTTAATAAGACTTTAGGGACAAAATGCACATTAAAGTTTGAGAAACACTGCTTAGCTGTACACTAGATTCACCAGGGGAATTTTAAAAAAATACTGTTGTCCAACAATGATTTCTTGGACATGACACCAAAAGTACACCCAACAAAAGAAAATACAGACAAAATGGATTACCTCAAAATTTAAAACTGTTGTACATCAAAGGACACTATCAACAGAGTGAAAAGGCAACCCACAGAATGGGAGAAGAAAATATTTGCAAACCATATATCTGATAAGGGATTAATATCCAGAATATATAAAGAGTTCTACAAATCAACAACAAAAAAAACCTAATTAAAAATGGGCAAGGGACTTGAATAGACATTTCTCTAAAGAAGAGACATACGAATGGCCAATTAATATGAGAAAAGATGCTCAACATCAGTAACGATTAAGGAAATGCAAATCAAAACTACAATAAGATAACACTCATACCATTAGGATGGTTATAGTAAAAAAGAAGAAGAAGAAGAAGAAGAAGAAGAAGAAGAAGAAGAAGAAGAAGAAGAAGAAGAAGAAGAAGGAAAATGGCAATTGTTTGTGAAGATGTGGGGGAGTAAGACCCTTGTATATTGCTGGTGGGAATGTAAAATGGCACAGCTACTGTGGAAAAGTGCTATGTAGCAGTTCCTCAAAAAAAAAAGCCCTAAATACAACTGTCATGTGACCCAGCAATCCCATTTCTGGGTTTACACTGGAAAAAACTAAAAGAGCAGGCTCAGACAGATATTTCTACACCCATGTTCATAGCAGCATTATTCACAATAGCCAAAAGATAAAAGCAGCCTGAGAGTCCATCAACAGCTGAATGGGTAAACAAAATGTGGTCTATACATAGAATGGAATACTAGAACCTTTAGAAAGAAAGAAAATTCTGACACATGCTACACAATGGATAAACCGTGAAGACATTTTGCTAAGTGAAGTAAGCCAGTCACATGGATATATACTCTACAATTCCACTTCTATGCAGTACCCAGGGCAGTCACGTTCACAGACACAGAAAATAGAATGCTGGCTGCCAGGGCTTGGTGGGGGAGAGGAGACATGGGGAGTTCCTGTTTAATAGATACAGAGTTTCAGTTTGGGAAGATGACAAATTTAGAGATGAATGGCAGTGCTGTAGCACGACAATGTGAATGCACACTCGATGTCACTGAACTGTACACTTAAAAATGGCTCAGGTGGCAAATTTTATGTTCTCTCAATATATATATTAGCACAGTAAAAAAAAAAAAATACAGATGTCTGATCTCATACCAAGATATTCTCACTTAACTGGCCCTGGCTGCAGCAGGGGCATTAGAGTTTTAAAAGCCCCCCATGTGATCATTCATGTTGCAAAATTTAAAAAACGCTGTTCTATATGGGTGCTTCAGTACTTCTCAAACTTTACTGTATATGAATCACCTGGCGATTTGTTAAAATGCAGAGTCTGACTAGGTAGATCTGTGGTAAGGTCCAACATTCTATAGTTCTAACAAGTTTCCAGGGGGCGTCAATGGCTCCAGTCTACAAGTTGCACCTTGAATAGCAAGGTTCTATACTATAGCTCCCAGTCCAGAAACCAGGGTATATACTACAGTGAAGGTATAAGATTAGTTCAAGAACCTTCCCCTCTGTCTCCAGCTCTAAGGAGCTGAAATCAAGGGAGGGCTAGCCCCAGGGCTGCAGGCTCAGTTTATCCTTATGCACTAAAAGTATACTAGCTGTCTTCAGCTCAAAGTTAAATTCCCACACTTGATATGGAGTGACAAAAAAGGATTCTGACTCCAGTTTCTGGAAAAAAGTGAGAAGAGGGGAAGGGTTGGAACTGGAGGGGGGTCAGGTCAAGGAGAAAAGAGATAGCTACCATCCAAGTGCTAGAGAAAATGGGGTATGGGCAGGAATTTGCAGGCTAAGATAGAGATGCATGCCAATGTATTCTTAAAAACCATCATAGTGCCTGGTACTAGTAGGTGCTCAGTGAACATTTGTTAAATGTACAAAGGAAGGAATACATCCAAATGATAATGTGAACCAGCACAAACTGCTTGCAACTTGTCAAACACGTATTTAAAAACTGTTCTTTCCCTAGAGCAATGCTTCTCAAACTGTAATGTGCTTACAGATCACCTGAAGAACTTGGTAAAATGCAGATTCTGATTTGGCGGGCTTGGGGTGCGGCCCGGGTTTCTGCACTCTAACAAAACGTCACAGGATGCCTCTGCTGCTGGTCTACAGACTTCATGTTCAGTAGCAAGGCCCTAGATTGATGGTTCTAAACCCTAGCTGGCCAATAGCATCCCCTGGGGAGTGTTTAGAAACAGGCTGTGGCCCAGCTCCTTCAGTTTTGATTTCATGGGTCTGAGGTGGGGCTTGGGTGCTGTATATGTTTAGGAGCTGCCCAGGTGACGTTGAGGGGCAGCCTGGGCTGAGAACCAGTGCCCCGGCCTCACAGTCCTCAGATATCTGGGAGCGTAAGCTACAATCTGATTTAACGTAAAAAATGTTTCTGCTACCAAAATGTGTCAGCAGCTTGTTGAAGTATGTAAGAAAGCCTACTTAGCTAGAGAATGTCAAAGGAAGATGTGAGACTCGGAGTTTGGGGAGGAAAGCAGAGCAGGTCGGTACTGCCTAAGGCAGAAGTACAGCAGGCACCCGAAGTGACCTCACATCTTACATGGCTGACTTGGGAAACCTCCTGTCACACCACTGTGAACATCTGAATCTCTTGGGAGAGCATGGAGAAGTTAAAAATAGAATTAAAAAGTAGGTTGAACTGAATTTTTTTGTTTTCTTGAGTGCTCGCATATTAAGCGCCTACTATGTATTTGAACGGTGCCGTGAGTGGTGCTGAGCCTTAGGTTCAAGTATGTAAGTGCAAGGGGCGGAGCAGCCTGGAGGACTCGAGGCTAACTACCAAAGGCAAAACTTGGGCAGTCAGGGGAGTGGGGGCAGAGTGCCTGGTACCTGGATAAGGAATGTGCGCCTGCAGGGCAGAAGCGAGGAGGGACAGAGGGGGGACTATCTTAACAAGGGTAAGAGATCGTAAGACTTGTGTTACAGGCAGTGAGAAGAACTGCTTTGTAATAATTTTTTAAAAAATACTCTATAAGCAAACTTCTTGAACAATCCTCAATGGGATAAAAAGAGGGAAAGAAAAACCCAAAGCCTGGAGTCAGGGACTTGGATTTGGAAATCAACACCCGCCCCGCCCCATAAACTAGGGCTTGGAGCCTGTTTCTTAATTGTTCAGATCTTCAGTGTCCTCATCTGTAATGGGGGATGCACGTGCCACACTGAGGTTCCGTTCCAAGGATTAGGTGAGCGAGCGAGCACCTGCGGGGGGCCAGGCGGGGCCAAGCTCACTGCTTGGTTCCTTTCCTTTCACACGGACAGGACAGTGTTAGGTTAGATCGTCCCCTTAGACATTGGCTGGGGGTCACATGCAGCCAAACTGCGTTTTCTGTGTCCTTGGGACTTTCCTGAATTGGGTCTGAAAACTGGTAACCAAGCAACCTAGATCTCGGATGTGGGGTCAGGCAGCTGTGGGGACAGGCTTCCAGGGCAATTTTCAGGGCAAACAGTTCTTTAGCAATTATCGGAAGAGCCAAGGATACCACCGCGCGATCTCACAAAAGAAGAGCCCGGAATGCTTCAGATGTTGGGAATGAGCAGAGAGCACAGACCCTTTCCAGACACTGTAGGAGGGGGGAGTCTCACTCTACAAAAGAGCCCTGGATGCTTCCAATGTTAGAGATGAGCAGGGAGCCCAGACACAGTAAGAGGGAGAGGCTCCAGGGAGAAAGACGGCTGCAGAGGCACTGCGCCCTGCATAGGCTGGGCCACCAGATCTACACAGAGCCCCACGGAGGAGGGCTTGGAACTAAGTCATCTTTGGAGAAGAGCCACCAGAAGCTGTTTTGGACAATTCACCCATAGCGACACTCCCTATGGACCCTCGAGGAGCCTGGGATTCCACCTGGCAGTGCTGAGGTCACAAGGAGGAAGTTAGTCAACATTTGCAGTACAGGGTGAGGGTTGCCATGGAGGAGGGCGCACAAAGAGATACCTAACTTAACTGGGGGTGGGGCGGGGGGCTGGAGCTGTTAAGGGGTAGTGGACAGGAGAGGCAGGAGAGAAGCAGCAGAGAGCAGACGCAAAGGTATGGAGGACCCGGCTGGCATGCCACCCTGACCTTCTAGAGCTGGTATAAATATTTATTTATATTTTTAATGTTTTTATTCATTTTTGAGAGACAAAGACAGAGTGTGAGCAGGAGAGGGGTGGAGAGGGGGGGGGAGACACAGAATCCAAAGACGCAGGCTCCAGGCTCCAAGCTGTCAGCACAGAGCCTGACACGGGGCTTGAACCCACGAACTAGGAGATCACAACCCTCCCAATGGAGCCGACTGAGCCACCCAGGCACCCCTGGCACTGCTTATTTAAAGGCCCCAATCCCCGGGTCATGAGTTGAGAGGAAGCATTCATTTCCCACTCTAGAAGTTTCCATCCAGAAGACTTTCCACTTGCCTAGAGTGGTGGTTCTCAACTGGGGGAAATTTTGCTCCCCCATCTACCCCCTGGAATACCTGTCAGTGTCTGGGAACATTTTTTTGGTTGTCATAACCAGGGAAGGGGGTGCTACTGGCATCTAGTGAGTAGAGGCCAGGCTGCTGCCAAACTTCCTATGGTGCACAGGACCGTCCCCACAATAAGGAAGTGTCCGGCCCAACGTGCCAACAGTGTGCGCTTGAGAACCTCCAGCGCGGGTGCAGCATTCCCGACCTCGTTTCTCCCCTCAACTCCTCTTCCTGAGTGCCCGGGACTCCCAGACAGGTCAGTGTGCAAGAACTGGGTGGGAGAGCCCTTTATGGACCCACCTCCCTGCAGAGGCTTCGCTCTGCCCTGTGCTGAGGCAGGCCAGCCAGGCTCAGCCCTTCCCCCACCCGCAGGGAGGGCTGCAGCCAGGTGCCCACTCTGAAGCCTGGCCTTCTCAACAGCTGTATCTGTAGTGACCATGGCATTTTAATCTCTACCTGCCTGAGGCCTGCCTCTCTCCTCCCTTCTTCCTCCCCCTTTCTTTCTTTCAGATGGTCCTGAATCTGAGTAAGGAAAGGGGATGCTCTTCATTGGGCCCCTTCCAACCCCACTGTCATTCAGGTTGGAAATCTGGTGTCATAATTGGTTCTTGCTTCTTCCTCATTCCTCTCAATCACTGGATTACCATGGCCATTCTGCTCCATGGAGATTTCTCAAAACTGCCCAGTCTTTCCATCCCCACTGCTGGAGATCTGCTCCTCTATCTTTCACCTGAACAGTGGCAATACTAACTACCCCCTTCCTCTCAGCTCACCCACTTCCGCATCCCTGTCAGAGCGATGTGTCTAATCTTCAAACTGATCACATCTCTCTTCAGCTTAATTCGTGGGACGCTGTATACCAGGCAAACAGACTTCCACTGCAATTTTACATAACAAGTACTAGATGAGGAATGGGTAGTAATACTCACACTTACCTACTACTGACTGGGTGCGGGGCACTACTGTAAACCTTCACATAGATGATCTCATTCAATCCTTATAGTAGCCTTGTGAGGGGGTATTGTCGTTGACCCCATTTTATAGATGAGGAAACTAAGGCATAGAGAGGCTAAGTAACCTGCTTACGGTCACAAAGCTAGTACATGATGGAGCCAGATTGCGTGTCTAAGCCCACGGGCTCCAGAATTGGTATTCGTGGACACTACACTAGACACTTTCTCTCACTATACCAAACTCGTCTTAAACCAAGTGAGATGGGGACACAGTGGACAGAGCAAGCACCACTGCCTGCAGGAGCAGAGCTCCCCCTAAGAGGCAGGCAGTGGTGAGATGGCCAAGGGGAGAAGATGGAGAGAGTGTCCCGGGCTGAGGGGCCAGCACGACACGTGGACAAGCCAGCTTGTGTTGTGCACTGAGGCTCCGTTTGGCTGGAGCCCAGGATAGGGGAGGGCAATCTTTGGGAAGGAGTGTAGCTGAGGAGGCTGGAAGAGAGTGGCGGGCTCGCGAGCAACGCTAGCCAGAACAGGCTAGGGAATGATAGGATACGACCCAGTTGGGGGATCGTGTTAGACCACTGCGGGGGTGGCGGTGGGGTACAGCAGCGGGTGTGGGGTGCAGAGAAAGCCATGGGAGGGTGCTGCTGGAGGCTGAGACTCCAGTTGGGAAGCAAATACTGTGCCCAAGTGGGAGAGAAAACTGGAGGTGCCACCAGTCACTCACTCATTTATTCATTCCAGATTCCCGCGCACACACACGGGATCAGGCACCGTGCCCAGCTTTGGGAAGGCAGCTGAGGACAAAATAAAGGCCTTGCCCCATGGAGCGTATGTTCTGAGGCTCAGTCATGGGCGACTCTCCACCTTGTCTCTGTCCTGGTCCTCCGCATTGCCAAATGCTAGACCTATGGCTCCCCCACCCCGAGGGGCTGCTGTGTCCTATGCATCTTCCCCAGCAGCCAGAAAATATAAGGCTTCCTTCTCTTTCCCTCTACCTGGGGAAAGCACCACATGCTGTCTGCAGCTGCACTCACAGATAGAAGGCAGACTTGGTCCTGCTCCAGAAAAGCCAGAGGAAAACTCAGGGGACCCAGGCTAGGAGGTGCCACAGAGCCTAGCAGGCTAATGAAACGGGGCTACGGAAAGTGAGAGGACAAATGGAGTCTCCTAACCTTATGCACAGGGCACAGCAGGTGCCTCAGAAATATTATTAATTGCTTAGGCTCCCTGGTCTGTAAATCAGGAAGTGAAATGAGATAATGCCTGTTAAGCACTGAGCACAGTGCCTGGCAAACACAAAGTCCGTACATGGTAGGTAACGGTAACAGCAATCACACTATCACTACTGCTAACAAATGTCTGTCGAATGAAGGAATGCCGTTCAGGAGGTGGAGCCCAGGCCCACCAGGTATTCCCCTTCCAGAAGCAGTTGCCAAAGTTGAATGGAATGCCTGGGACTGTCAGCCTTTGAGAGATAGGCTTGCTTCTGTGACTAATTTGTCTAGGGGGCCTGGTGGATGGAGTTCTTTGACTTTCAAAACACAGGACCCCTCAATTTACTGACATATACACACACATACTCAAACAGTAGTAGATGCCCATGGGCCAGGTTAGAAATGACACCTAAGGCAGAGCTCCCGACCTCAAGGAGCTTACAGTCGAGTAGGGGTGAGGCACAATACGGAGGGATAAGCTGCAGCCTGTAAGAGGGAACTGTCTAGGGAGGCAAGGTAGGAAGGGCAGGTAGAAGGAAAGAAGGAAAATTGAGATTGCAAGGGAGCTGCATGCTAGGTGGATTTCCAGATCAAGGCCTGGGTACGACACAGCTCAGTGCACTAGGCAAAGGCAGTTGTTGCTGGAAGGCAGTGTCCGGGGTGTGGAGTGCAGGGTGTGGGAGAAGGTGGAGGCAGCAGGCAGTAGCCTATAGAGCCTGCAAGGTCAGGAGCCTGGAGTCATACCACGGGAGAGGGTTTGACGTTGGCTAAGACATGATCAGACTTGCATTTTATTTAAAAAAAAATTTTTTTTTTTTTAATGAGAAAGAGAGATTCAGATGTGGGGCAGCAGTGTTCAGAACAGGCGGGCTGTGCTTCTGAAAAGTGACTGAGTCTCACAGAGGGGACTGGCATCCTGGGGCAGGGGAGTGGCATGACACTGGCCGACCTCCAGAGTTCTTTTCCAGGCCTAAGAGTCTACAGGTCAGGGATTTTTGTTTTTTGGTTGGTTTTTTTTTTTCCCTAAATCACTTAAAATGCATTAGTGGACCTTGCTATTTAGAAGCATGCCCCTAGGAATCCTTCAGTGAAGCAGTGATTCACTCCCTAGTCTGTCTTGAGTGGAAATCCAAATTATCATGTATTCTATTGGCTGAAAGCAAAGGCATACTTATACTGAGCTTCCTTGCGGCAGCCTGGTGGGAAGGGAAGTGGAGCGAGCATGCAGAGGGCGGTAAAGAGGAGGAGAAACTCGGCCTTGCTCAAGGCTCAGAGCCGGCCACCACCTTGTAGGCTGGGCCCTGCCTGGGGTCCTCAACCTCTGCTTGAGCAGTGGGACCTTGAAGCCTCTAGAGCCCTCTGGGAAGAAGGAGCTAGAAGGAAAACTGGCCAGTTTGGAGATCCACTTTCATACCAAGAGCCACCTCTGCCCCAGAACGGCCACCTACATTCACTTATTGATTCAACCACCCACGGAGTTCTTCCACGTGTCAAGCACCATGCCAGGCACTGAGTTTATTATGGCTGAGAACAAAAGACACAGTGCCTCCCCTGACACTGCTTGCGAGGCAGTATCTCTCCTTCTCAGGGACTCTTGTGTCCCCACTTGCAAAAGCCTCCATGGACACATATAGCTTCTGAGATGAGAGGTGCATGATTACGATTTCCAAGAAAGAGTCTGTTCTTAGAGACCAGGATGAAAGGGAATGCGACATCACTTAGACAACGAGTCTGTAGGTGACCGAAAGGGCCTGTCTGCTTAGCTCCTCTGATTACAGGGATTGACCAGGGTGTAACTTTGATCCTCTAAGGAGAGACTCAAGTGACTGCCTACCACCAATCCTGAGCACGCAGAAAGCGAGACCAGAGATGGGCCTTCGATGGAAAATACCAGCCGAGGTTGCTCCTCTCAGTCCCGCAGGAGCTCTTCTGCCCATGCAGGTGGGGATCGGGCCCCCAGGCCTGTTCCTCACCCAGCAGCTGAGTCAGGATTTGCCTGGCACAACGGGTCCTTAAAGAAGCCTTGAAAGGAAGGCAGGGCAGGAATGCCGAGGGAGAAAGCTCCACTGGAGGCTGCTCTCCAGACAGGTGGAGGCTGTTGTTAGGGAGGAAGTCCCCGCAGTCTCTCCCTTGGTCAATGGGACACCCTGAGCTCAGCAGTGATTCCCGTGACCTTGTCACTGTACTTGCTGGGTGCAAACAAAGATAACAGTAACTAGAAACAACAGGAAGGGTCATTTTATATACTCTCTGCACTTGCAATTCTTCTGTGGCTAATTAAAGTAATATGTCAAAACGTCCCTTGGAAGAGATCTTTAAGAATATGTCTGTTAAGTAAACAAGGTTTTACTAATTAATGACACGCCTTCTCAACCCTCCAGTGAAGCTCCTTGCAGAACTTCCCAGTGCCAAGAGGGTCGAGCAGGAAAGGGTGGAGAAGTTCCCACCTCCCCTTCTGGAGGGAGTGGGGACAAATCCAATCGCTTGTCATTTGTGAAGCTATCAGTTTCTCCTCCGGATGTTGATCGGATTTCCTGGGCTGGAACCAACTTACAGGGCCAGGGTACTGGAATGTTTCCAAGAAGAAAACGCTTTGCTTCTTAAGAAGTCAACATGATTTCTTTCAAGGAAAATTTTTATCTTTTCTTTTTTAAGTGCCTAGGGCTTTTGAAGGGCAAATCTTTGGACTTTTCTCTCGAGATAATGATTATGATGTACTTACCATTTGTTAAGACCACCCACTCCCCACCACACACACGCTCAGAGAGGCCTGGGGGTAGGGGAACGATGCGCCCGATATTACACAGTGAGTCAGTGGCACAGCCAGAAATAGAACTTTCTAAACTCCCAAATTCTTAATAATAGCAATATTAATAATAGTCTCTTCATAATTGTCTAAGTGTTTTCACAGCTCACAGTTAATCTTCACAACATCTTTGAGAGAGTCTGGGTAAGTTGGTCTCAGCAAACAGCAGGTCTGAGTTCCAGACCAGCGTGGCCGCTCACTTGCTATAGGACCCTTGCTAGTCTTTCCATCTCTCTGGATCTCAGTGCCCTCAGCTATGAAATGGGAGAGCAGGATGAGAACACCTCTGCAATCCCTCCCATTAACAGCATGCTACGATCCTGCGTGGCACCGCCCCAGTCCCAGTTTCTCAGCCTGGCACTACATTTAGGCCAGACAATTTTTTTGTTGGGGGGCTGTCCAATGTACTGTAGGATGTTTAGCCTCATCCCTGGCCTCTACCCACTGGATGCTAGTAGCACTCCCTAGCCCAATGTCTCCAGACACTGTCAAACGTCTGAGAGGCAAAGTAGGCCCCCTAGTCACTGCCAAAGAACTTCAATAAGGTCAAGATCATGAGTGGTTCAGTGGCAAAAGTCCCCAAACCCTTCAGGCCTTTCTGTGTGTTTTTCAAATACAGCCTCCAAGTCTTTTGCTGCTTCTCATTTCTTAAATGCCCTAAGTGGTCCAGGGTGTGTTGAGTGTGATAATGAACCAATTGATGTCATACTTTTTCCTAAGGAGAGTTCACAGGTTTATGTCCCCCAAGCAACCAGCCAGGCTTCCCCGAAATCCTTCGCAGAGCCCCAGCTGGCCTGGAAGCCTGTATCTGCAGCCTGCAGGAGGCTCGGTGAGCACAGATTTGTCAGCACTCTTAAATCACTGGGCTCCGGGAAGGCTTCTCCCAGCACAAAGATCCTTCCTTAGGAATCAATAGCTCAGGGCCCTTCATCACATTCAGAATTATCCTGGGACCTGTAAAATTTCTTTTCCCCAAGTATGGCAGAACTCCCAAATGAAACCCCCAAGGTGGGCGAAGGAAGAAGGCAAGGAGGGAGCCCTGCCAGGAAGACCTTGTCTATGAGCCCAGATGTTGCAGTGAGCAGAGGGCCGATATGCAAACCTGGACACTCAAGTCTCGCTTGCCTGGAAACAGAAGGCTCAGTGTGGTTCCTGGTGATCCCACAACAATATCCCCTTCTAGCTGAATACCTTTTTTATGTCTTACCAAGGGCAGAGGCATGTTAGAGACTATCTTCCTTGATCTTCGCTAGCCTACCCTCATCACAGGGTGCCCTCTTCACCTTTTTGCAGAGGAGGAAACTGAGGCACGCAGAGGTTAAACAGTTTGTCCAAAGTCTCTAAGCCAGTAAGTGAGGGGGCCAGATCCTAAGCCTGTGTCCTTTCTACTATACGGGCTGCCTTCCCAATGACAGTAAGGTAAGTGTCAGCCATCCAGTGGGGCTCACAAAAGGAGTGGCTTCTTGACTTCTCAGGGTCTAATGCCACTTCTCAAACTCTATGTCCTCTCCCCCATTCAACCAAAATGCAGAGATCCTATGCTATAGCCATGTTTTACGTAATTATATTCCTCTCCTTATCCAGACTAGACCAAGCCTTGGGAATGCAGGCACATGTCTTCAGCTAGAGCCGGGAGCTGGCGTGGATCTCAAGCACAGCCTCTCAGAACTCCACTTCTTAAAGAAGGGGCTCTTGCTGTCTGGTGGTCCACGTAATCCTACTACCTCCCTCCTCCCCCTGAAGACTAAGACCCGACTTGCCTGTGAGCCTGAAGGAGAAGAGGAAACTCAAGCATCTTCCCTGGCAACAAGCATCCCTTGGGTGAGCTTTAGGGACAGAAGAGGATCTGGCTCTCGGAATTCTGAGGCTTGGCAGTACTAGCTCCTCCTGAGGGTCTAGCCACCAAGTCTGCCGAGGCTCGAGCAGAACCCAGAGGAGCTCTATACAGTGTGCAAAGAAACAGGATGGAGAGAAGAAACCGAGGGGCGGCCCACAGGCCACTCAGCAAACCTCCTTCCCAGGGCCCAGCTCAGATGTCGGCAGTCAGACTCACAGAACAGAAAAAGAGCAGTGGAAATGGTAGCATCTTCCAGGTCACCAAAGAAGCCCTAACATGAGGATTTGCAAAAATAGAATATCCTAGCACTCTGACCTTGAGCTGGGAGCAGCAAAGATGGGGAAATGGGCAAATAACGGTTGGTAACTCTCCACTCCACCCAGTATCTGAGTAATGGAGGTGTCACAGGCAGTGGTATGATGCAGGACAGGGCGACCCTACTCCAGCATGCCTTTGTGAAAGAAAGGAAGAGCTTTGGCTTGGGTTCCAAGGCACAGTGAAGGACTGGGCACTTCCGATTCCTACATGCATGGATAGAGAACTGGAGTTGCTTTGTCTCTAGCTAAAAGACTGCTTGGAATAATGAGATAAGATAGTGGATGAAAGGGAAAATACAATTAGGAATTTCTATTACCTGTGTATGTACATTACAAGAACTTTATCTGCTCCTCACTCTGAATAATTGATTTGAAGGAAACATCCCCAAATTTACTAAACTTATTAATTGACCAATGTCAGCAGCTAGGAGTACCTAGTGTGCCAAGAACATACGTCCATCTCCATAGTAAAGAGGAAGCAGGTCAGAGTGGAAAGAGCTCTGATCAGAGAACTGGAAATCCTGACACCTCATCCAATGACTTCCATCAAAGAGCCATTGTGACCTTGGACCAGACACTTGCCTTCACTGGTCTTCAGCTTTCTCACCTGTAAATTAAGTATGCATGTGAGTGTTGGGGATGGGATGAGGTTGAACTGGATGCTCTTCAAGGATCCTCCCTTCTAGCCCTAATGTTCTTGGACTCCATGAGCTCCTAACAAGTTCAAAGGACACACCAGAGCCAAGCACAAAGGAATGATCTCAGAGAGCAGGTGGGGCTGAGTACTAGCTCTCTGTCCTTGGAATGTTGTACGTGCATCTGCCCCCGTTGCACCTGAGATCACAGGACCACATGATGTCCAGGAAATCTATGGTAGAAGGGCTTCAATAATGAAGGTGAGGTTTGGGGTCTGTGGTCTGTGCTTGCCTGTGGTCAGGGAACAGCATGAAGTGGGAAAGTCAGTAGTCTTGACCTGGGCGACTTTGGCGCCCCCTACCGGACATCAAGGAGCCTGCTTCACCTTTAACCTCTGATCACTTCAGCAGGAAGCAAGGAAGATTGAGAACAGGAGACTGTCACAAAGCCCTTTAATAGGACTGCCTTTGTGGTCTCTAGGCCTGTCTCCATAACAGCGTATGTTTAACTCCCTAGAATTACACAGACTATTGGTCCACACATTCACAGGCAACCTGTGCATCAATAGGACGTCTTAAGCAAACATCAAGATGCCAGGTAATAAACATCAGGGTTCAGAACACCAGGTGCAACCCAGATGGAGAGAAGGGAAGAAAGGGCAACAGGCAGGTATCCACAAATCCCCAGTGGAGAGAAGGTGTTGGGAAATGCAGCAGAAAAAATGTTGACTGCAGGCAGAGGATGGAGCTGGGTTTGGGGTTATGGATTGATAACCCCCATAAAAGATCTCCAGGTTGAAGCTACTCTAGGAGTTTAAAAGACCCACCCATGTTCAGGAATGGTATACAGATGAAGGATATACCCCAACTGAGGAGCATGCCTTTGACCTTCTCCACAGTCCCTAAGTGCCAATGGGAAACCAGAATATTCTAATTGTGGGCCACTGTGCCAGCATCAAGACCCTCAACCCCCTTCATTGCTTCTTAAATCGACTTTGGGACATGCTACCAGAATGAAGTTCTTAAGCCAGAGAGAGAGAAAATGCTTCCTCAAAAGCTATATTGGAAGAACCACCATGTTCACACTTTTCCATCCTCCATCTCCCCTTCCTCACGGCCAGAGTGAGGTACAGCATGACTGTGAATTCACTCTGCTTCAGTCTTGGGTATGTCCAACCCCAAGGCATCGGGGTAAAAAATCTCCCATCAGTAGCATTTGTTTTCCCACCTGAGTTCTCCCCTAATTCAAGGCAGCATTACAGAGCTGTCCCCTATTCTTGGAACCTTTTCCCTTTTTTTTCCACCTGGCTTCACTTGGGAAGTCCTGCACCCATCCCAGAAGGCATCTCAAGTGTGACTCAAGAACGTGTCCTGCCTGGAGAGTAGAAGCACCTCCTGGGACGCACAGAAGCCACACTAGGTGCACACTCCACAACCGCCGGCAGCAATATTCATTAGTCATTCCCCGAGGAAGGGGAGTACTCCCACCCCCCTCCAACCCCAGGAGCATTTCCCGACCACTCTGGGGGGTTCCCATCCAGGCTGGGATGACTTTGGACTCTTGAGTTGGTTTCTGCAGAAACGGGACTAACAGGGCTCTCAACTACTATACTGCGAAGAAGCGAGCTGCATTGTTGGGCATGCCCCCAAGTCTGGCCTGCTGCCCCATCAAAGCCTCCATGTGCCCCCATGGGCCGAGGAGCATCCCCGGTTCCCCCTGGAATGCCTGAAGCTGATTTGCCTGAGACAGGCTGCGAGCGAGGAGACCACACCTCGGTCCAGCAAAGGCTGCTGGCAGCTACGCCGCTCGCGGGGCTGGCTCCCAGAGCTCTCGGCCACCGAGCGCTGTGCCTAGGAGCTCGGCTTCCCCGGGGAAGAAGCACCAGCTCCCGGGGGCTCTTCCCCATCCTGGCAGCGTAGTAGGTGAGCTACTACTACTGGTCGAGGCTAGTAGCTTCCCCGGCCCGGAGCTGAGCCCGGCTGGGTGACTCCCAAATCTC
>NW_027527853.1:1801616-1801787 GCF_008692635.1 Crocuta crocuta | reverse complement strand
CGCCGGCCGAGTCCTGCGCCTCTCCTTAAGTTGGACACACAGCCGCCACCGCTGCCTTCAGTGGCGGTGTCCGTCTTCCCGGTTCCCCGGCGGCGTCTCCGCCACCCCTGCGGGCGAGTCGGGAGGGGCGCGCAGGGCGGGAGAAACTTTCTCCGCCTGAAGGATGGGAGG
>NW_027527853.1:1800970-1801271 GCF_008692635.1 Crocuta crocuta | reverse complement strand
ACACCCCAGAGCGCAAGGCCGAGGGAGGCGGCGGGAGCAGTGGCTCTGCTTTGCCTCCGCGCCCCCCTCCCGCCCCCCAAGATAGCGATCTGGCGTCGCCAGGCAGGGCCGGAGCGGCCGCGCGAGGCGCGCTGATGGCGAGATTTCGCGCTGCGCAGCGAGCGCTGAGCCGATCTTTATCCGGCCTGGGAACGTGTCCGAGCGCCTCCCGGGGACTGCTCAGTATGGAGAGCTGAGCCTCGCAACGGCCCCAGAGGCGGGGAGCGGGCGTGCACGGCTCGGAGAGCAAGCGCGGCGGCCA
>NW_027527853.1:1739929-1800912 GCF_008692635.1 Crocuta crocuta | reverse complement strand
GGCAGTGCCTCCGCCGTGTCCCCAACCCGGCGGCGCGCGGGCTGAGCTTAACCTGGGGTCCACCAGTAGGCCTACCCGCTCTGGTCCTTCCAGTCTCTGTCGCCGCTTTGCTCACAGGTACTGCTGACCCCCTCCTCGCCCCCCAGCCCGCTGCGGTGGCCGAGATGGTCTCAGTCTCTCTGGACCAGCGGCTATGCCGGCTAAGCTTGGGAAGACCGTGCTAGGTCAGCAGTGCCCAAAATACCCGTGTGTTGGGCAGGAAACCGGCCTAGGTCGATAACGCTCTGAAGACAAGTCCTTTGTTTTGCACCTAGACTAGAACCTGGCACGTAGTAGGTGATCAGTAAGGATTTACTGGATGAATTTTGAGATTCCATGAGTAAAGTCGTTGGGTTTCTGAAAGCTGGGGCAGGGGGCACTGGAAGGGAAAGACCTGGGAGTAGGCCATCAGAAAAGAGGGAGCTAGGGCTGTTTTTCCATCTATTGAGGGCTTTGTGACCATCACTCTGGTTTCTGGGCAATGGACTCTTTAAATGACTCCAATGCGTTTTTTTAATGGAGTCCCCCCCCCTGCCGACTAGCCCCTGGTCCCACTTATCCCAGGTTTTGGCAGAACTACCAGAAGCTACTTTGGGCCCTGTTTTCAGGTCTCTGTGGTTGTCCTCTGGAAAGAAATAGCTAAGCATAGGCAATATTTCTAGCTGTTGGGCCCTGAAACTACCTCAGGTCCTTAGTCTTTTGAGGGTTGTGGACCCTTTTGAGAATCTGGCAAAAACTGTTGAATCCTCCACCTAGAAAAATCTACAAACACACGTGCGCAAACACATCTCTGAGTATCATGTCAAGATCATTAGGGATCTCAAGTCTTTCCTGGGGCTCTGCCCAATGTCAACCTGTTTCTCTGGGGGTCTAGGGCAGTGGTGTATAGCTGTTTCCCTTTGGGAGATCAAAAGAACTCTTTTGAGCCTTTCAAGAATCTGATTAATGTTAGGGGTTTGTTTCTCGGAAAAATGATCAATCACATACACGCATACATGTTGCCATGCAAATTTAGGAGGTTCATGGATCCTTAAAAGTTCATCTAAGACCCCAGATTAAGAACCTTCATTTAGCAGAAACTCTGCCCCAAGGACACACCTGATTCGGAGCTCTTTCCATAAGGAGTCCAGTCTGCTGCCACATCAGGAGTCCAGTCTGCTGCCACATCATGCCATCAGCCTGTTTGGAGGCCACCTGAGTCATATGGGTGCCCCTCCAATCCACACCTCTTTCTGCATCTTGGCCCCCACCACCCTCTTAGTGTGGAGGTAAGTTGCAGGTTGTCACGTTCTGTCTGATCAATGAGTGTTCCTTAACTAGAAACTTCAACTCAGGGAGACAGCAAGTGACTGGTAATTAAGCAGTTTCACTCAATCCCAAGCACCTAAGCACACCTTTCTTGGTTTTTGTTCTCACCTCTCTCTGCTGGTGAAGCTGTGAGCAGCAGCCCCAGCTGTGGAGCCTCACCTCACCTAAACCCAGCAGATTTAGTAACCAGTGCAGTAATTATCAGCATCAGCCATCCAGATGTGAATAGGCTGTCTGCACAAAACAGCTCTATAATGATGTCACACTTTCCTGCAGCTAGACAAGTAAGGGTGCAACAGACCACAGGTGCTGCGGGAGGACAGAGAAATGCAGGAAATGACGGAGACATTCTTTCCAGGAAGTTCTCTAGGGAATGCAGTCTGGTTTCTGCTCTTGAACTTGTGAGGGTCGAGCCCGTGGGCCAAGGATATCTGGTCCTATGACTTCTAATTTCTCTAATGTCCTCCACGTCCATTTACTCAGTTCATGTCTGTGTCCACTCAGAGTGCAGCCCTGCCCTGCCTGTTTCATTGTAGACATCTTGTCCTCCCAGACTGCCCAGACACGCCCTGCTTTCTCGGGACACGTGCACACTGTTATGGGCTGAATTGTGTCTCCCCACCCCCACCCCACCTCCAAACTCAGATGTTAAAACCTTAACTCCCAAAGTGACTGTATTTGGTTTTTAAAACTTTTTTTAAATACTTTATTTATTTCTGAGAGAGAGACAGCATGAGCAGGGGAGGGTCAGAGAGAGAGAGAGGGAGACACAGAGACCCAAACAGGCTCCAGGCTCCAAGCTAGCTGTCAGCACAGAGCCCGACGCGGGGCTCAAACCCATGAACCGTGAGATCATGACCTGAGCCGAAGTCGGACGCTCAACCGACTGAGCCACCCAGGAGTCTCCAAAGAGACTGTCTTTGGAGATAGAGCCTTTAAGGAGGTAATTAAGATTAAATGAGAACACTGGGTAGAACCCTAATCCTTAGGATTGGCGTCCTTACAAAAAAATAAACACTGGAGGTTTCCCTCTTTCTCACACGTGGACAGAAGACAGGTCATGTGAGGACAGAGAGAGAAGTAGCCATCTGTAAGCCAAGGAGAGAGGCCTCCAAGGAAACCAAACCTGCTGGAGCCTTGACCTGGGACTTCCAGCCTCCCGCTGTGAGAAAATATATTTCTATTGTATAAGGCATCTGGTCTGCGGTATTTTGTTATTGTTGTTGTTGTTTTAATGTTTTATTTATTTCTAGGAGAGAGAGAGAGAGAGACAGTGTGAGCAGGGGAGGGTCAGAGAGAGAGGGAGTCACAGACTGAAACAGGCTCCAGGCTCTGAGCTGGCAGTCAGCACAGAGCCCGACGCGGGGCTTGAACCCACGAACCGCGAGATCATGACCTAAGCAAAAAGTCGGACGCTTAACCGACTAAGCCACCCAGGCGCCCCTGGTCTGCGGTATTTTGTTATGACCACATACGCAGACTAAGACACACACATTTTCTACCCACTCCTTACCCGATCTGGCCTGCCCAGTCTCCTCCCAATACCCTGACTCCAGCCTTCTCCACTCTGGTGAAGTCTCTCTCCATACTATTCTCCCACAAACCTGTGTATTCTTTTCTGGTACATTTGCCTAAGAGGGTTTCTCATCTTTTAGTTTATTTTAGTTTAGTTTAGTTTTCTTTTAGTTTCTCACCCGAACTAAATTTCACCTCCCACACCACCTTCCCAACCTGCTCTGGCCAGCAAGCTTTGCCTCTTCTCTCTTGCGAGTCTGCAACATCTTAGCACTGCATTGTGCATATTATCCAGTTTTCTAGTTATTTCTTAGGCATAAACTTGGCCATCCTATCAGAATGGAAGCCCCTTTGAGTCCAGGTTGTACCTTACACATGACTACTTCATGGAAGCCTGTGTGAAACTCGGCACTGAGTGAACACACAGCGTTCGCTGACTAATTTATTCCAATTGAACATATTTACTTTAAAAAATATTTAAAAGGTTATGTGGCACTTTGTTTCCTAAAAGCTCAAGACATTTCGTGTGTGTCATTTCAGTATCTTGAAAGCCTATTGGAGCAGGGGCTCTTGGGAATGAGCTCCCTCCTATAGTCCAGCCTCAGACGGTTTACACGAGCCACTTAGAGTCACACCGAGTCACCCTTTCTTTCTCCACAGCAGATTTGCTATCCTTGCTTTTCTTGTCACCTTCACTGATCCACCTGGCTGTCTTCTCACTCTCCAGATGGAAAGAAAAGGCCAGGGAACCTCAGATCCTTAGAGATGCTTCTGTTCTAACAGTTCTGTTGCAAAAGAACAGAGAGGTTGCTACAATTCCTCAAGCCCATATCTGCAGCGCTTGAAGCCAAAGGGGGGGTTGTAGAATTCAGAAAGGTGCCATACGCTCTGAAATGTCCCCTGTGAGGTCTTGGGCAGCATCTATTAATGGGATGCACTAATATTTCTGCAGTAAGATGTATGAATGTTCTCACTAACCAGGTTTGAGGATAAAGTGGCTTCATATCAGTTTAGGTCAGGTTTTGTTACCAGGTGTGTTTTGGCACCAAACTCGCAAACCAAACAACAAAACAAAAATCCACCTCTTGATTTTGAGAGATTTGAGAACTTGGAGTTGCAGATGAGGGGTTGTGGAATTAGGTTTGGTTGTCCCCCAAAGAAAGAATGGTTTTGCAAGGGCGTGCAACCGCAGCGGTGGTCGCGAGTGAGAAACCATAAACTGAAAGAAGGGAGGAGTTTAAGGGACAGTGGAGAAACAACCCCTTCTCAAACCAACCTGTATTGCGCTGTTGTCCTTTCTTCTAAGGAACACGTGTCTATCAGATGGCTGGCGAGTTTCAGATGCATTTGTGAGAGTAGTGGCTCGCGTGACAGATGCACGGAATGGATTTATGAGGGGAGACAAGTAGGGGTGAAGGTGCAGGCCTTGTAGAGAAGCCACACACCATGGTGGACTTCCAGCTGGCCAGAGAAAACTAATTCAGAACAGCTTAAAATGGGAGTGCATGCTACAGGAAACCTGTCCAGGTGGAAAGAGGGCCGACCTGCGAAAAGAGGCTAGAAAAAGGAGAGCATTATGGAATCCTAGAAAAGCTGGTTAGAAAGGTCAGAGCCTCTTAGGGCCAGGACAGCCTGGGAGCAATAAGGCGGCAAAGACATCAGATAATCATGTTAATCTGCACCTAGGTGGCTTGGGTGCTTTGAAGTTTTCACACACTGTTGTAGGGTGGCTTTGCGATCTGAGAGGCTGGCTGGGAGTATGACACGGGGACAAGGCAGGGCCATGGTGAGCCCCTGACTGCACAGCTCTCTATTCGTGCTTTGCGATGCCCAGCCAGCAATACCTTTCATGGTCCGGGGGCTCCCTGGAGCCCAAGGTCAGCAGCAGGAAAGCTTCATCTTGAATCGTAAGGCTGGCCTTGTTGCTGACCTTGATCCTGCCCTGCTTTTGCTCCAGGTCCTAGTACCTGCTCCTACCTTTCTTTTCCTGACTGAGCTCTGTTTGGTACTCCTGCTCCAATAACTGGGTCTCTGTCTCAGTCTCCCATCCTGGTACTCAACCACATGACCCAGGTGTTTGGGATTCTGGGGTCCAGATTCTTTATTTCCCTCTCTGGGCTGAGTCATTACCACCTGCTGCCTCATATCCCTGATATCAACTGCCTTCTTGAGCCTCTGCCCACTGCCTTATGCCAGCGTCCTTTGATAGTCCCCCAGCCTGGCCTCACTTCCTCCTACCATTAGCGGCCAGGATCTCCCAAGCTCCTGGCCCTGCCTTGGTGGGTAGATCTTGATCCAGGCTCCAGCCACTCCTGGTCTGGCATATCCAGCTGCCAAACCGGCCAGGCTTCTGACAGATGTGAACTCATGGTCATGGTTTAAAGAATAATAATAAAAAAGCCTTTAGCAGCTGGAGAGTGGAAGCAGGCATTTGCCAGTAGCATATGCCAAAGAGCTCTTGGGCTGGGAGTGCCCTGGCCAGTTTCATCCTCGGGGAAGAGAGAAATGTGTGAAAAGTGAACAGGAGAGGAAGGTGAACAGGAAGGTGTAAATAAAAAGAGAGACAGAATCAGGAGGAGAAAGAAAAGGCAAGGAAGGATGTTGGAGAAGAAGCATAAGGTGGAGGAGAATGTTTCTAATCTGTTTTGAACGTGTAAACTGAATATGAAGATCTTGTCATCAAGAAAGAGTTCAGTGTCAGGGCGCTAGGTGGCTCAGCCGGTTAAGCGTCCGACTCTAGGTTTTGGCTCAGGTCATGATCTCATGGCTCATGAGTTCGAGCCCTGCATCAGGCTCTGTGCCGACAATGCGGAGCCTACTTGGGATTCTGTCTCTCTCTTCCCCCCTCTCTCTGCCCCTCCCTGGCTCATCCTGTCTCTCTCAAAATAAATAAACTTAAAAAAAAAAAGAGAAAGAGTCAAATATTGACACAAAAGAAGATGGAAAGGGTAATTGGGTGGCAGGGAAGATAGAGAGATCAGGAGGGAGGGAGGGAGGAGCCATAGGGAAAAGAGGGAGGAGGGAAGAGCCAGACCATTAGAGAGGAGGTGGGTTAGAAGTGGAGGGCTAACAAGAACAGATGGACGAGAATTGATGGCATCTGGGAAAAGGAATCTATGTTTGAAATTTGCAAGGGGCATGAGCTTTGATTACTCCATCGTGATTTCATTAACCAGCGTTTGTAGAGGACTCCCTTCTCCCACTGCTTCTCCCTGCACCTCTCGGTTCTTTCCGGATTTGTCCCAAAACTCTATCCTCATCTTGACACCACATTCCATTCAAGATAGAATGGATTTCTTGCAGGTTGGTTTTCAGAGTCTGGAGATATTGTTATGACCTGCCAAATGCAGGGGTAAAATGAAAACAATAAAAACGATGATCGGGGCGCCTGGGTGGCTCAGTCGGTTGAGTCCAACTTCGGCCCAGGTCATGATCTCACAGTTCGTGGGTTCAAGCCCCGCGTCGGGCTCTGTGCTGACGGCTAGCTCAGAGCCTGGAGCCTGCTTCCGATTCTGTATTTCCCTCTCTCTGACCCTCCTCTGCTTACTCTCTCTCTCTCTCTCTCTCTCTCTCTCAGAAATAAATAAAAAAACATTAAAATTTTTTTAAAAAGATGATAGGACTTTCATAAGGAACACATGAGATAATGTATGCAAAGCACTTAGCAGAGCGTCTGGTACATCGTGAGCATTCCATCAAAGGTACCTGTTGTCATTCTCTTTCCTCCAATCTCTGGGCACAATCTGTCACCTCCACCTGCCTGTCCTTCCTTTGAAATGCCACTCACTTTCATCTCTTTCTCTTCACACCCAGACCTTCGGCATCCCACTTTTATATTCCTGCACTGGCAGATCTGTAGGTACCCCTGTCCACACATTCTCCCCACCCAATCTACAGTAACCCTTTCAATTTGTACAGAACTTTATAGAATTAAAAAAAAACTCATTGACACTTACCTATATGGTAGACACAAATGATGGCTCGAAGGGGTGCGTGGCCTGCCCAGCCTGCTCAGCTAATGGAAAGCAGAGCTGGGATGTAAACTGAAGTCTCTTGGTCACTGCCTACTGTCCACAGAGTCAAGCAAGTAATTGCTCTTTTCAGAGACACCTGGCTTTACAGATCCCGTAAACATCGTTAGGGTCTGGCGCACCAGAGGCTCTCAACCAGGGTCCATTCAGTCACTTCTTCCAGGCGCCCAAAGAAGCGCAAGGTCACCGTCCTCAAGCCCACCCCTGTGATGACAGGGTCCATTGTATTTCAGTGTTGCTCTGCTCACTCCTCAGAGGCAAGAGCCCAGCCCTGCCCCAGGGCCGTGCACATGGTAGATGAAGGCCGACCAACAGAAGCAAAGCCAGCATTCCACACACCGGTGAGCGAGGAGAAAATCATGAGGAATTATGGTTGTTTAAGTGTGGCTCAAACTATAGAGAATAAAAGCAACTCCATGCACATTGCAACAGAAAGGAATTGAGATTTCATGAAAAGAAGGCTTTCTTCTCTGCGAGAGTTGTGAGATGTTAGAACGAGATTCCTGCAGAGGTGGTAGAAACGGCTCCCCTGGAGGTCTTTAAGAGCTGAGCTGGAGCACAGTCCGGTCGGGCTTTCCAGCGAGGTGACTAAAGGCTGCGTGGAAGGCTGGGGTGCGGGCAGTTGGGGGGGGTGTTGTTTAGGACATCTCAGGAGGCAGGCAAAACCTCAAAGGCAAGGTCAGGGGCTGGGGCAGGGAGGGGAGGGCAGGGGCCCGAGGGAGGCTGGGGCCAGCGTTTCAGGCAACAAGAATGGCAGTAACAACATTGGGTTCTGAGTAGAGAGCCCTGCAGGCTGTTTGTTGTCTGATCCGTCCAATTACCTCCTGCTGGCTGGGGCCCTGAGCGCTGCCGCTGCCGGCCGCTTGCCGCGTGCATGCGGGGAGGGAGCTCATTCTGGCCCCTCGAGAGTTGATTGGACCCAAACAGACAAAGGCCAAGTATTCTCCCTCTGTAAAGCATGGTGTGGAGGCTGGTCCACCACAAGATTAAATGCAAATAATGAAACCTGCAGAGTGCTTTTCCACCACGCTCCTTAAATAGGGATGTTTGGGGAATATTCCAGGACCACAGATTATCCCCAGTAAAAGCACCCCATCTTCCTGGACTACCCATTTTTACCGGAAGATGTGCTAGAGGCAGGGGGCAAGAGGAGGTGTTGGTAGGTAATTTGGTAAGAAGTTGAAAATAGACTTTTCATTTTGATAAATCTAGATACATCACGGAGTTGAATGCAAATGCATTGTATGTGCATCTTTTAGACAAAAGACCTTTCAAACTTCCTGTTGGGTGAGATTCCCCCCAGACCCCCAAGCTGGGGCTGGGGGACACCCTTTCTTCTGTGTTGAGAGCACTTTGGCAGACAAGTTTTAACAGAGCTGCTCCAGTATTTACAAAGCATTGTCTCATGTACTGCCTCATCGGGATATTCAACAAGCATTTAAGCGCTTTCTGTGGGCCGGGCACTATGCCCTTTATGACAAAGAAGTGGGTATTTATATTTTTCCTGTAGTGGAGTCGAGGAAACAGGCCCAGAAAGAGGGAGTGATCCCTCCCTCTCAATGAAATTCTCATATGGCAAAGGAGGTCTAGGAATGTGGGTGCTCTTTTTTGGTATGCAGAGTCTATTCCATTGTGCCTGCCGCCCTTCCCCATGACTCTGCTGGTCCTCCCCCCAACTCCTGTTCCTCCCTATCAATAAGCATTTACACTGCACTTGCTGCCATGTGCCCCCTCCTAAGAGCCTTCCAGGCAGGAGGGAAACATCCAGGGCAAATGGCAAATTCAGGAAATCCAGCTGGTATCTTTTCTCTCGCCTGTGCTTGTGGCGTGCTCTGCACACATTCACAGATAAGGACATTAGCACAGAGACACCAAAACCCCCAGGTCACAGGGAGAGCATCCAATTCATAGGCCGGGCCAGAGGAGTTCCGGCTCAGTGCATAGCCCAGAGGCTTCTGGGATGTGACCAATTCACTACCCGGTCCAGGATGGATGGGCCTCCGCCAGCATTTATTCAGAGCTTGTTAGGTGTGGGCCCTGTGTTAGGCCAGTGGGGGAACAAAGATAAATGAGACCTTCTCTGCCTTCAAGGAGCTTACAGCACAGCAGGGAGTTGATGCCGAACTCATGCAGAAAGAGATAGGGAATAGACAGGCTGGGGGGATGTGGCCAGCAGGTGACGCCCCTTCTTCATCCTGCAACCTCTTCTCATAAACTGATCTACCTAAATGGTGCTTTACAAATGGTAACGGCACGCACTGAGGCTGCACTTGCATATGCTGGGTGCTGGTCACGTGCTCTTACTGCTCCATTCATCCCTACGAGCCTCTGATTCTGATTACTATGCCCATTTTACAGATGAAAAAGCTGAAGTTAAGTAAACAGCAAGTAAGTGGCAAAGCTGGGCCAGACACTCTGGTACATTCTAGACAGCCTCTAGCCGTGGTTAGACATGGTGCCTTATCTGGGCCTCACAATGATACGTTGGCATAGGTAGATGGGGGAATTGGGGCCCAGAATGAGCAAATGTACTCCCAAGCTCCACTGGTCTGCAGGCAAAGTAGTGGCTCGAATCCAGGTCTGACTCTTAGCTCGGTATTCTCTCCATTATATTTTCTTTCTGAAATCAGAGAATATTCCCTGTACATTTCTGGTAACCCTGTACCCAAACAGTCTTTGCCTCCAAAGAGTCTTTAGGTCTTTGTACTTCCCTGATGGGTGAAAACAAGGACAAAATAGACATGACCAGGCACTGGTGAAGCTAGAAAAGCTTGAAAGACTGCCACCTAGTGGTATCCAGAGTGGTGGCGGTTGAATGGGGTCCAGGGCCTTGAGGGGTGGCCATGGGTGTCCATGATAAGAAGTCCATAGTAGTAGAAGTTGGAACTTACTGTCAAGTAAGTCAAACCCCAATGGCTGTGTCACTTATTCGTCACATTAACCATGGGAGGTTGGTTCTATTAACATCATCCCCATTTCAAAGATGAGGAAGCTGAGGCTCAGAGGTTAAATAACCTGCTCAAGGTCATGCTGCTGGTAGGTCTTAAAGCTGGGATTCAAATTCAGGTTTGTCTGACCTCAGGGATCATTTTTACCTAACCATTCCTTATCTTGCCCCCCACTCCCTTATATCATCGGGCCACTGCCTCCTTCTCTGATCTCATACCACAGCCTGGCTCCCTGAGCTGTAGTTACTCTGACCTTCTCTCTGCTCTTCAAGATCATCTTCAAACTGGGTCTTTGCACTGGCTGTGCCCTCTGTGTGGAATGTTCTCTCAGGTTCACCCATCGCTTGTTACTCATTACACAGGTTTCAACACATGGTGGTCACCTCCTCAAAGTTGCTATTCCAACCATCCATCCAAGATGCCCCTAGGGATGCCCGGTTCCTCACGGTCCCATTAATTTACCACATTCCTTCTCAGGGCTAGGCACTCTCTGAGGTCATCTTGTTTATTCATTTGTAGGCTTCTTTGGTGTCTGTATTCCCCAGGAGAGTGTCAGCCCCATCGAGGCAGCCACCACCGTGTCCCCAGTGCTCATTACAGTGCTTGCATACATATTCGCTGGGTGAGTCACTGGAGGTGGCAGGGGGAAACAGGCCCTTCGACCAGTATATTATGCATTTAACTCAGAGGCCTTCTCATCTCTCCTGTGGTTTCCTGTCATCCTTGCTTCCTTCCTCTTTGGCCCCCTCCCCCCACCTCCCCTCCCCTATCCATCCAGGACCAGAAATGAACTGAGGCCAGAGCTAGGATTTGGTTTGATTTGAGGGGCAGAAAAATATTAGAGGCAGTACAGATAAGATGGCTTGCATTTCTGGTCCTCAGTATTTGATATAGTTGAAGTGTCCGGGGGTTTTTGGTAGTAGTTGTTGTTAATTCTTGTAATTAGCTTGTATCTTATAGATATTGCTCTTGGTCATTTAAAAGGAGGCTTAATTGGTCATTCAGGCTTGGAGCCTGTTCTGTTCTCTAACTTTATTACTTCCTCCACCACAGTCAGAACCTGGAAAGGTAGATTAGCATCTCAGGATTATAAACTGCCTGTTCTCACTCGCCCACATTTGGACGTGCTCCAGAAAACAGGCTTCAGTTTGTGAGTTTGAATTTAGAATCCTGCACTTGTAAGGAGAAGCCCAGACCCAGGCACAATTCCTAGGGTCTGCTGAAATCCGGGTGGAGTAGAGATGCTTGCACAGATGAGTTTCTATCCGAAGATGTGAGTGACCTCAGAAAGGAAAAACCGCCGTGGCTAATGGTCATTAGAGCTTCCTGATACAATTTCAGAGAATGAGGAGAGCCACAAACCAGGTTAAATGAAACCAGGAGAACTGAACTCGGAGCTGACAGCCCCACCATGGTGACGTGATTATTGGGGGTGAGTACGGACTGGGAGGGGGCGGCCTGACCTCTCTTCCTGGGCCTGCCTCTGTCTTGCTCTCTGTCATTCCTGAATCTGGAAAGATAAGACAGAGCTGGCTGGTCTTCAGATTCCCTGCAGCTCTGATGTTTTAGGCCCTAATGGGGTGGGGGGAGCAGGAGAAAGGGTTGGCAGGGAAGGAAGCTAATGTTGACCCAATTCCTACTCTACATCAGGCACCGAATGGGCACGGGTGGTCTCAGGTCCTCATGGTCTTTATTTTGCAGGTGAGAAGAAACAGAAAAGGAAATTAAGTGACATGTCTCAAATCACATAGCTGGAACGTGATGGGGCTTTGCCACAAGGCATCTGGCACTTACAGACCATCTCCACCTGATGCTCCAGAATATTTGATTCCTAGAGGTGGTACTCACCTCCTGAGGAGCAGTGCTCTGGTTCCCACATCGACTGGGGGAGGGGAGGGCACAGCTGGGGTTGTCAGATTTCTTGGTTTTTTCCAACACCGTGCTCTGGCTCCTAATTAGGCAGCTGAGGGGTGAAAAGCTAACGTGGATGTAAGTAATGAGCAGCAGACCTTGTGTCACAGGCCGACCCTGGCTACAGGACCCAGAATGATTCTGTAATTGCAGCAGCCAGTGTTTCTCGAGGGCCCCTCGTGTGCTGGGCGCTGACAGCAGCCACAGCAGCAGCAGCTGAGGGCTCACTATGCACTAGGCACAGTAATGTCCTCAGCAGTATACTTCCTAGGAGGGGAGGCAGATGACTTTCCCTACTTGCTGGTTGAGGATATCCGGTCTCAGTCTCTGAGAGGTGAAACAAGGTCCCACACCCCAAGGTCAAGCTACCAGGCTTGCCTGTTTCTGCTCCTTGGTGGTGGAGGAGGAAACTCGCCCGGAAAGCCAGAGAGCTGTATTTTCTTAATGAGAAATTGGAGCACGTAGTTTGATGCATTGACTGGTCATGGAGCAGGCTCTTGGAAAAATCCTGGGACAGTTGCTGTCACCATGGTTCTTGGCATAATCACCTACCTCTTGCTATTCCCTGTGTTCCAGGTCCCCCACACCACTCTCTGCCTGCTCAAAGCCCCTTCCGCAAAGACCCATCACTCTGGCTTTCCTCCCCTAGAGAATCCTGTGCTCTAGAATTACAACTTCATTTAATATACAACCAAACTGACCGTTCTTGACCCCCCATTTTGGGGGGCAAATGCCAGAACAAAATGATTGGTATAATTCATACTAAGGTGTGAGTGACTAATGAGCCACTCATTACTGCCAGGTGTTTGTCCTTTTAAAGAGAAGGTAGTTTATCCACCAGACATCTCTGCCTACTGGGATCCTAGCTGCCTAGCACTCCATAATCATGGGGGTAGGTGAAGAGAGAGACTTCCCTCCCCAAGGGGCTATTTTCTGAAGGGAGATGTTTGTCTCCTCTTTCTGACCCCTGAATAGAGTACAGTGACCCAGGGAGAGCTCTTGGAAAACCCAAAAGCTACCAGTGGCATTGTCTCCTCTTTCTAGACCCTCTCTTCTGTGAGAAACCATTTTAATAAGGCTGTAATTTTGTTACAGAATTTTGTAATTAAATATCCTTAAAAGAAATGAGGCTGCAGGTCCCTATCTCCCAATTTATCATAGACTTAATGCCCCAAGCTACACAGTGTTTAATCAAGAATGTATCCCCGTTGTAACTCCATGCAAGCTTTAGAGATAGGAAGTGTTCTGAATTTATCACGAAGGTTACTTTCTGTTCTTGAGATGTTATTCTGTTTACCAAGTTTAGAAAATAAATGGTGGCTTCTTGGTGAGAAATAACAGGCTCTCCTTCGTCCCTGCATTCATCCCAGTCCCACGGGCCTCTCGTTCTCAGAGGTAAATCTATCCATCAGCTTCTCCACAGAGTAAAGGTTCAGAGTTGGCTTCTTCTTTTAAGGAGCAGACGCGCTCCCCCTGCTGGCTAAGGGCATCCAGTACACTTGTGTCCTGCAAAATCACAACCCTTTGGACTTCCTTCAAACCAGAGAATGAGCACCTACTATGTGCCAGGTGCAGTACTAAGGGATATAAAAATGAGAAAGACCAGGTACCTGTCCTCAAAGAGCTTAGAGTCTGGTTAGAGAGACAAAATGTGCGTATATATTGTACATAATACATAAAACAATGTAACATCTAATTGCAGTATCATAGAGAAGCAAGAAATCACTTCTGTCTACAGAGATAAGGGAGGCTTCAAGGTGGTGACAAGCATTTTACTTACATCTTGAAAAATCAGTCGGATATGAGAAAGTGAAGAGGGAGACAATGGTCAGTGGAAGGAGTCCTAGAATGCTAAGGGTGAAAGAGACCTAAAGAATCATGTGCTTTAATCTCCTCCTTTATAAGCCAGGGAAAAGGAGCTCAGAGATGCCACGTGCCCCGGATGTAAGAGTCATGCCCCAGGACAGACTGGAACCCACCTCTTCTTACCCTAACTGCAGGCTCACTAAGAATTCCAGGCAGCGGGAGGAATGAAAGACAGGGGTGGGAAGGGCCGGATATGTCAGGGAAATGGAGAAAGGAGTCTGAGTCGCCACCACAAGAAATCCAATCCCATTTACTGAGGAAGTGAAATGGTCTGGTTAATTTAATTTCCTAATTAGATGGAAGTTCAGCAGAAAGCCTGCATTGTTAGAAATGTTAATTTTTTAAAACTTCCTAAAATGTTTTATTTCACTTTTCTGTCTTAGCAAGCAAAAATAAAGGTAGCAGATCATTCATTGATAATTCTGGATTTTTCAATATCTCACAATATCTTTGATGTAGACAGCATGCAAGCTCATAGGTATAGACCCTTTGAGGGTTTTTAAAATTCTGTAACATAATATACTTATCTCCTTATCATCAGCCATAGTATCTAGGTTTATGTATCAGAGTGGGGTAGTTGAGGAGGGAAAATATTGTGATTAAGTGAAGGTACTATCTTACTTTTCTCTGTCTAATTGAGGTTTTACTGGGTTATTTGGGTGATCTCCGCTGAGTGCCTTACACAGCTCTGCTCCCATCCTTGCAGAATTCCTGCCCTTACTTTGGAAAGGAATATGTGGAACATTCCACTGACGATGCTGGCTCATACCCAGCTCTCCCCACTGTGACACACCTTCCAAAAGTTATGAGCAGTGGCTTCGTCTAAATGGGGACCCTGTGGGATTTATCTCCAGCCTGGGTGTGGCCGCCAGCCTCCCAGATGGCCCTCAAATGATTGCCTTGTGTGAGTCCCTCCTCCATTACACCAGAATTGATTGGTACAACCAATAAAATACAACTGAAGTGCTAGTACTTTACTTCCTGGTTAGGTTACAAAAAAACATTACAGCCTCCATCTTGGAGACTCCTTTTCTCACTCGGATCGCTTGCTCTGGGAGAGGCTGGCAGCTGCGGGGCGAGCTGCGCTGTGGAGAGGTCTATGGGGCAAGAAACTGAGGCCTTGAGCTAACAGCCACGGGAGTGAGCCTGGAAGCGGAGCCTCCAGTTGGGCCTTCAGATGAGTCCCACTCTGGCCTACATCTTGATGGCGACCTTATGAGAGAGGCTGAGCCAGAACTATCTAGATTCCTGACCCTCAGAAAGTATGTGAGATAATGAATAAATGCTTTTTTTAAAAAAAATGCTTATTTATTTATTTTTGAGACAGAGACAGAGAGAGGAGAGGAGAGGTAAGGACAGAGAGAGAGAGGGAGAGGGAGTGGAGGGGGAGAGAGAGAGAGAGAGAGAGAGAGAGAGAGAATCCCAAGCAGGCTCCACCCACACTATCAGGACAGAGACCCATGTGGAGCCCAGACCTGTGAACTGTGAGGTCATGACCTGAGCTGAAGCCACAAGTCAGCCGCTTAGCTGATGGAGCCACTCAGATGCCCTTTGTTTTAAGTTTCTGAAATCTATGCTAATTTGTTACAGCATAGTAGATAACTCAGAAACCAAGCTGGTGGCCTCCCTGGGCCGGGGAGCTCTTAGACATGGCTGTTTCTCAGCTCCATCCGAGTAGCCAGAGCTAGTCTTGACATCCTGGAATCTTAAATCCAGCAGGGAGGGGCCTTGGAGCTTAGCTGGTCTATTCCCTCATTTTACAGATGGAAAAAGAAGGGCCTTTGTGTGGAGGCCACGCTGAGGCCAAAACTTGGATCTCTTAATTTGGGGTTCAGCCTTTTCTCCCCACATTCCCATTCACAGGACCTGGTTAGCTTCCCTGTGCACTGTTTAATCCACCAAGTATCTGTTCTGTGCTCAGTGCTGTGTGAAGCCCTGGAGCCTTGCAGGGACTCACAGTGTATGTCAAAACCCATCATCTGAACAGCACATAATTATTAGAGTGGATATACGGTGAACAAATGAATGAATGAATGAATGAATGAATGAATGAAAAAGACTGCACTACAATCAGGAGACTCATGGGCTAGTCCTGTCTTTGCCACAAATGTCCTGGGTCTCCTTTGTCATTCTCTTTAAATGAAGGTTCCAGGCTGGTGTGTAGTACAAAGACTTAGATGAACACATAGAATCTTAGACGTTTAGAACTAGACAGGATTTTGGCAGGCAAGTGAGGCTGCAATTTTAGAATAATTGTGTGTCCCTTTGAAAATCAAAAGAATCTATGGGTCCCTTAAGCCACATGCACAAAACACTCTGTATACACATTTTGGAGGATTCCTTGAACACTGGAAGCCCATCCATGGATTTCCCAGGGGTCCATCTGCCAAGAATCCCTGAACTGATCTAGCTCCCTGTTATTTTAGGTGAGAAAACTGAGGCCCAGAGAAGGGAAATAACATTCCCCACCTCACACAGCAATTTGGTTGCAAAGTCTGTGCTCGGACTCCTGAAATCTAGTCCAGTGCTCTTCCCACACAGAACCCTGACCAGCTCCAGCTTCTGAAACATAGAAGAACTTCAGGAAATCACACACATGTATTTATTTTCTGTTAATATGTCTTGGGGACAGGCAGAGTGGCTTAAATATTCAAATCTGTCTCCAGTACAAGGCTAGAAGGCATCAGTGGAGACTTCCTAAAACCAGGCAGTTGGAAAGCACTAGAGATGGGACGGACAGACCCAAGGAGTATGGAGGGTGGGGAACAGTGGAGCAAAGTCCTGTGGTGTGAGTGCTCAGCTGTGAAGCCCCAGGGACAGCCAGCTTCGCTCTGCCCACTGGCTGGTCCCAGTCTCTCGGGGGCACCTCTAATGTGCAGCACATAATCCACATTTAGACAGGACCTGGTTTCTTGCTATCACTTTAAGAGGTAGTTTAGTTCAGTGTTGAAGAGCAAGTGCCCTGGTGCCAGGCTGCCTGGGTGCAGAGTCCTGTTTTGTTCCTTTTTTAGCTGTGCCATCTTGGGCTACTAGCTAACCTTCCTTTCTGAAAATGGGACTGACAGCTCTTACACCACAGACTTGTTGTGAGGGTCCGATGAATTCGTTCTGTAAAGTGCATAGAACAGAGCCTGGTGGGGGTGCCTGGGTGGCTCAGGTGAGTGTCTGACTTAGGCTCAGCTGATGATCTTGCAGTTCGTGTGTTCGAGTCCTGCGTCAGGCTCACTGCTCTCAGGGCAGAGTGTGCTTCAGATTCTCTGTCTCCCTCCCTCTCTGCCCCTACACCACTCTCACACTGTCCCTCAAAAGTAATAAAGTAAACATTAAAAAATAAAAAAAAGTTTTAAAAGCTAACTTAAAAATCAACTTTATTTCAACACAAACTACTTACACTAATATATATGTATTGTAAGCATTCATTGAGATGGATGAATTTTGGCACATGTATATACCATAATTGGGATATAGAACATTTCCATCCCTTTACCCCAGCCCCAGACAATCATGATCTTTGCCACCAAAGGTTATCAGGATGCATCTCTATTGGTAAGCGGGCATTGAACTGCCAAAACATACATATGTCTCCCAATATATGGATGCATTTACTTATATATCACATATGTCTTTCTATCATTAAAGACATTTTTACAAATTATTTTTAAGCTTATTTATTTATTTTGAGAGAGACAGTACGAGCGGGGAGGGATGGGGGGTGGGTGGAGAGAATCCCAAGAAAGCTCTGCACTGTAAGCTGTGGATCCCGTTATGGGGCTCGACCTCATGAACCACAAGATCATGAGCTGAGCCGAAACCAAGAGTCAGACACTTAACCGATGGAGCCACCCTGGTGCCCCTAGAATGAGAGACACTATTAAGCAAATGGGCAAAATGTGAACAATTGGTGAATCTGGGAAAAGGGGATATGAGATTGTTTTTTAGAAAGTTCTTGAAACCTTTCTGTAAATTTGGCATTATATCAAAATAAAAGGTTATAGCAAATAAAGTAAACCTAAGTAGCAGTGGATAGAACCACTGTTTGGCATTTGGAGCACGGTTCTTCCTCAGAACCCCCTGGAGAGCTCACAAAGCTTGCCGAGGCCCAGCTCACCTGGCTGGAAGGAATCTGAGCACCTGGAATGAGGCTTTGGGCATCTGCTTGGCACCTAGTGGGGAGAGGGAGCTTTGGCAGAGGGCCCCTCCAGATAGCTGAGTTCATACTGGCCTGTGGGGTAAAATGGGCCAAACTTGAGTTTGGTGGGCAAAGAGCTGGCTCAAATGGGCAGGGCAGATGTGTTTGTGAAAATGCTTTGTATCTGTAAAGCCCTGTATATGTATGAGGGTTTAAAGCATCCTCAAACTTTAGGAATGCGGCAGCTTACAAGCGAATAAATATAGGATTGTTATGTAAATGTCATAGAAAGCACCAGGTAATTATTATACCACCTCTGCCGCAGCTGCCATCACTACCCCAGTCACTACTGTTGCTGTAACTGCTGTTACTAGCTGGGGTGACCAACCATCCTGGCTGGCTCGAGACTGGCCCAGCTTCAACACCGAAGACCTTGCATCCCAGGGGGGCCCTCAGTTCTGGGCAAACTGGGATGATTGGTTGCCAAGAGCTTATAACTCATTTTTTTTTTTGTTTTGATTGCCAAGATGTTTCCAACCATCACTATATTGGTCTGCTCAGGCTGCCCGAAGAAAATTCCACAGGCCTGGTGGCTTAAACAACAGAAGTATATTTTCTGTGGTCTGGAGCTGGGAAGTCCAAGATCTAGGTTCTGGCTGACTTGGTTTGTGGCTTGCAGACAGCCTCCCTCTCGCTGTGTTCTCACACGGCCTTCGTTCTGTGTGCGTGTGGGAAGGACAGGGGCTCGCTGGTGTCTCCTGCTCCTTTTATAAGGGCACCGATCCCATCTGGTTGGGGGCTCACCTTTATGACCTCATTGAATCTTAACTATTTCTGGAAGGCCCTATCTCCAAATACAGTCACACTAGAGATTAGGGTTTCAATGTATGCATTCTGGGGGACCATCCAGACGGACCATTACCATGATAGCCATAGCCACGTAGCAAGTCCCTCCTGTTCCTGGCTTTGGCCAAACCTGCCCCCTCCCGGGACAGCTCCTCATGCCCCGCAAGGCATTCTCTGGTCTTTATTCTCTTCCAATGCCTTGGCCCCTTTTTGGGCTCGTAGCTCTTAGCTGTTTGCTGCTCCCCAAGAGTGTTCCGTGTCTTTGCACATGCTTTCCCTCGGCTGCTTGCCTTGGCCAAGGAAACATGGCTTTCATAGGAGCTGGATCTACAAGCCTAGAAAAGGAATTCCCTAGCGCCCTCCCATACTGGCAGGCTATCCCCCTCAAATCACCCCTAGCCCCCCTCTTCTCTGACTGTCACAACGATGGCCGTCTCGGCACCCATCAGCCCACCAGCTGCGTGAGGGGTGCACGGGGAAACTCATGGAGGTTAATGAAGCTGCCAGTCCTCCTGGAGGTCGCAGTCACCCCGAGTGAGTCGTGCCCCAGAGCCCTGTGCTGGCCTCTTCCTGTCGCCGGGACATCATTAGAAATGTTAATTATTAATTATCACTAAAAGCTCTTTTTGCTGCATTGCTGTTCTCAATTGCTCTCACTATCTCTCTTGTCCCCCCCTTTCTCCCTGTAACTGGATCCTGGTTCGTGGGTCTCCTGTTTTTCTTTTAGTCCTTTTCCTCTGATCACCTCTCACCTGCAGGCTGCAGAGCTGAGATATCTTGGGGCAAGAGGCAGCCAGGGGGAGGCAATGGGACACATCCTTTTGCTGTGGCCTTCTGGCCAGAGTGCCCGCTTTCTTCTTTCAAAGCATTGAAGGCTCAAGAGATAGACATTGGGCAGAGCCTGGGCAAGAATAGGCTCCAAAGTTGTGAGTAGTTTTGGTAAATCGGCGAAACTCCCATTTCTTCCATCCTGTCTGTATCTTCAGCTTGCGTGTCAGGGCCCAGTGTTGTTGGCAGACTTGGGGATCCACCTAAAGAGATGTAATCTGAAGGAACCCCTGGGAGAATCTCCCCACCGAAAATGTCCCTTCACCCTCTTATGGTGACCCACTTCTGCCCTTGGTGGGGGGCAGCTTCGTGGAGGGGGAGATGGCTGGAGGAATCAAGTGGCAGCTCAAGACCCCGAGTTGTCACTACCCGCTCTAAGAGCACAGTCATTTCTTTTCATATTGGGCCACATAGTTAGTGGAAAGAATAGGGTTTTAGAGCCAGGAGACGGGTTTGAATCCTTGCTGTGCCAGGTACATGCTGTGTGGCCTCAGACAAGTTAAATGACTTCTCTGAGCTCATTATTAAAACATGGCAATGATCTCTTCCTCTCTGGGTTACTGGAGAATTTAATAAGATCATGACCTCTAGTTCTGAGCCTGCCATATTGAGGAGCTTAATAAATGTTCATGTCTTATCTATAAGAAAGAGATGAAAACTCTCGTCCTTTCTATGTGACAGAGCTGGGAGGGTTAAATTTCTGAACAACCTGTCGAAAGAGATGAAAACTCTCATCCTTTCTATGTGACAGAGCTGGGAGGGTTAAATTTCTGAACAACCTGTCCTGCACTTGGCCACTATTCTATATGCTTTACACATATTAACTCATTTACTCCTCATAGCAACTCTGTCATGAAGATACTGTTATTGTTATCGTTACTTATGAAGGAGGAAAGTCAGATAAAGAAAAGTTCAATAATTTGCCTGAGGTGATGTGCTAGTAAAGTAGAAAAGCTCAGAAGCCTTTGGGATAGTTTAGGGACTACCACTATGTTGTCTAAGAATGTAGCTACTTGCCAGGTATGGTTACTGAGCTCTTGATACGTGGCTAGTCTGAACTGAGGTGAGCTTAAATGTGAATTATAACCCCAATTTAAAAGATAGTGCAAAAAGAGAGGGAGAATGTAAACTTGGTCATTAATAATTCTTTATATTGATTCCATGTTATGATGGTTATGTTTTTGGAGATACATTGATTTAAATAAAAAATGTTATTAACGTTAAATTTACCGGTTTCTTTTTCCTATTTTGGATGTGGCTACTAGAAGATTTATATGACAGGGGCGCCTGGGTGGCTTAGTTGGTTAAGCGTCCAACTTTCGCTTACGTCATGATCTCGCGGCTCGTGGGTTCGAGCCCCGCGTCGGGCTCTGTGCTGACTGCCAGCTCAGAGCCTGGAGCCTGTTTCCGAGTCTGTGTCTTCCTCTCTCTCTCACCCTCCCCTGCTCACGCTGTCTCTCTCTCTCCTAGAAATAAATAAAAAATATTAAAAAAAAAAAAAGAAGATTTACATGACATATGTAGCTCACATTCAGTTCCTACTGGGCTGCATGGCCTGCTCATAACCTCTCATTATATTGTCTCTAGCAATGAGGGTTTGTAGATACTGAAGTGCTAGGTTATGACAGGATAGGAATGTCCCCACTAGCTCTTAAATACAGCTTCCTAGGGTTTTGCCACTATCAGGAGTCCCTTTCTTAAGGTGCAGGCACTTCTGAGAGAAGGGCTTCTCCAGTTCTGTCAAGGAATGGCTTACCAGAGATGGAGTCTGTGTGTGTGTGTGTGTGTGTGTGTGTGTGTGTGTGTGTGTGTGTGTGTGTTTAAACAGGCTTCGTGCCCAATGTGGAGCCCAGTATGGGGCTTGAACTCATGACCCTGAAATCAAGACCTGAGCTAAGATCAAGAGTCAGACACATACCAACTAAACCACCCAGGTGCCCCAGATACAAAGGCTCTGACCTTGTGTTTGCCCACCTCCCTGCCAGCCAAACTGGAGAGAGAAGGGAAAGGAAAAGAAGCTTGTCTGAGACAAATTTTTGCTTCTCAGGTCTGCCCCAGTGTGGGGAGGGGGCTCCCCTCTAGTTCCTCGACATCCCAACCAGCCGCTTAGGGCTCCCAGCAGTGAGGGAGGGAGGCGGCTGGCCTGGGGCCGCGCTCCTCATGGTAAGCACACACATGCTCTGCCTGTAAGCTTTTGTGGCAGACTCTTGTGTGAGAGCCTGCAGTGATGGGGAGCTCCGTGGCCCTGTCTTCCCCACAGCTGGATACTTCTACTTTTCAGAAAATTCTCCTTTTTATTGAACCATTCTTTACAGGGTGCTTCAATTCCATAAATAACTGCAGGTTCTAGTTTCTGGAACACCGCTTCTCAAAACTCCAGAAACTATGGCAGGGAGTTCAGTGCCCTCCAAGACCTTTTGGGTCCAGATCTCCAAGGGGAGAGAGCTCAGGGATTTGCATCTCTCTCTCTCTGTCTCTTTCTCCCCCTCCCCACTTTCTCTCTCCTTTTCTGTCTCTACATCTCTTTCTACCCCATCCTCTCTGTGTCCTCCCTCTCATCCCCCTTTCCCTCTCTGTCTCTGCCCCTTTCTCTCCCTCTCCCTTTCTCTCTCTCTCTCTCTCTCTTTCCACACACACACACACACACACACACACACACACACACAGCGTTATAAGAACCAGACTGCAGTCCAGGGCTCCCAGCTAGATGTCATAGTGCCCAACAGTGTGATCAGTTGTGACATAGGCTCCCAGGAATTTTTCCTAAAAATAAAGTGTCCAAATTTGCAAATTATTTACTTCTTAAATTTAAATTGTGCAGATTTAAGAATACTCCTATAATAGTGTTGCTTTTACTTACATGTGTTCCTGGGCACCTTCTTGATTAGAAGATAAAAGTGTGGTATTGCTGTCACATGGTAAACATTGCATACACCCATATCCTCTCCTACCTCTGCCCAGGGATGGCAGTAATTGCAGAGAGCAAAGTATGGGCCAACAATTATGCTAATACTGAGCCCTTCCTCTGTGACCAGCAGTGTGCTAAGAACTTCATGTGTAATATTGCATCTGACCCTCACACTAATCCTTGGAGGTAAGAACCATTATTAGCTTCATTAATACAAATGAGGAAACTGAAAGGAGAGGTCTAGGTAACTTTCTCAAGGTCACCCAGCTGACAAACCAAAACAAGGTCTTGAACAGGTAGGTAAGTCTGTCTATCTTGATAGACTTTAATTATTCCACGACTATTGGAGATAGTTGGAGAAATTCATATAATTCTTGCTCAGGGACCCAAATAAGGGAATCCTGCCTTCTTTCCATGAGAGGCACCCAGAATTGCAGAACAGAAGGAACAAGGCAAGGCAAGGGAACAGGTTATTACTCTTGGGGTTTGGCCCCAATCTCCAGTGCAGGGTGCCAGTGAGCCACACCAAACCCTTTAGACAACTCTTTTACCTCAATGAAGACAGCCTAGAACCAAAGCCAGCTGAAAGACCTGCTCTGCCAACTTCCATGCCAAAATGTCTACCCAACGCTTGACTTTTAATATTTCAACTCGAGGAAAGGCCATTCTTGCCAACAAGAAGTAGACGAGAGCACAAGAGACCAAGAGCATATTTGCATGTTGTGCGTTTATTTATTTATTCCCCAGCTTACTCAGGCTCTATCCCTATGAGTGTGCCCCAGTCAGTACCCTGAAGACCTGATGGGCTGTAGAATGGTCTTCTTCCTGGGAGGTGGGGAAACAAGAGAGAAGTTGTGACATTTCCTAGAAGTACCCACTGAGGAAGTCTGCTCCAGCCTCTACAGGAAAACCAGTCACATGTTTGAAGCTGCACTCATGTGCCTCTTGAGTTGCATTTTCTCTCAGACCAAAATTCTCCAACTCCCTCAAGTCTTCTTTATGGACATGACTTTCAGCCTCTGTAGCATATGGCTGCCATTCTCAGGACGTGGTCCAATTTCTCATTGTCCTTCTTACTCTGGAAGGCCTAGGTCTGAGCCTTGTGCTCCAGACATGATTGACCAGTTGTGAGCCAATCGAGGCCACGTTATGATCTAGACCAGAGACACTACTTCCCTTAATGTAGCCAAGATTGTGTTCACTTTATGTATCATGTATCAACCACATAACACAGTTGGACCAGGCTGAGCTAGTGGCCAATTTACAGAATAACAAACAAATAGGTCATTTTCCCTTGGACTGCTGCCAAACCAGGTCTACCCCATCCGGTACTCGTGCAATTAGTTTTTAACCTAAATGTAGGACTTTGCATTTCTCTCTTCTCATTCCATCATGTTGGTTTCAGCCCTGTGTTCCTTCCTGTTGAGGTCATTTCTTATTTCCATTCTGACATCTGTAGTGGTAACTCTACTTCCCAGCTTTGTGTCTGCTGCAAACTCGATTAGAACACCTTGTACGTTGTCTTCTGAGTCACAGGTAACAATGCCAATGAGGTCAGCACCAAGGACAGAGCTCTATGGCATGCCACTAGAGACCTCCTTTGGGTTGACACAGAAAAACTAATCAACATTCTTTGACTGTGGTTGCTCATCCAGCTATGACTCCACTTCCTGTCCTGTGACCCAATTCTCATTTCCCCATCACATCCTCAAGGGCACCAGGTAAAGCATTTGTCAAACGCCATGCTGAAATCAAGATGCATTGGGTCCATATCATTGCCTTGATCTGCTGCCTGAAAAAGTAGAATTGCTGCTGACACACAATGGGCAAGATATTTACCCATCTCAGAGGTGGAAAAGAAAAATGGCTCAGAATATAGGGAATCACTGTGAAAAATATAAGGAAAGCCCATTTGAAGTTGAAAGGCTAGTACATAAACCTCTCCCACTAGCAAAGACTGTCCTATTTACCCAAATGTTTATGTTGTTATAACAGTCTATCATGTATGCTAATTTTTGCATGCCTTTTGTTCTTCCCCATGAAACTTTGAGCTTGTTTTCCTTTTTTCTTTCTTTCTTTTCCTTTCTTTATTCTTTCTTTTTGTTTTCGTATGTTTGTTTGTTTGCTTGCTTAAGCCACTTTTACATATCTTGTCAACAAATGTTTTTAAAAATATACACCTTAAGTCAGGGACTTGTCTTAATCATTGCATAATAACATATGAAAAACACCCAGCCCAAAGTGGCCCAATATAGGAGCTCAAAAAATATTAGTACCCTTTCTGTGCCCACAGCATATAGCACAGGGCCCTTCACTCAAAAGGTACTCAATAAATGTGTGAAAATGCACACATGCACGAATGGTGTTTCATATCTCCCTGCTGACATAGTAAGGGCACAGGAGCAAGGATACCAGGAGACCTGGACCCCAGGCATAAAGTTGAGCTGAGTTTAATCAGTGCATGTCTAATTCATAGTAACCAAAACAACTTTACAAGAGGCTAATTGTTAAGCCAAAATGCAGCCCATTAACTTTCTCTGAAAACTACTGTCTGACCCCACCAGGAGGGGAGAGGCACATGCCTGGCTGGAGGATACTGACCAAATAAGCTCAATTATTTGTGGGGGATGGAACATGGGATCCCAGAGAGGGCAAGAGCAAGTACAGAGGATGTACTCAAGCAGCATCTGAGAGGGAGGTCAGGGCTCAAAGAGAAGTCGAGTTTGATTGGTCATCAGGTATGAGGGGTAGGCATGGGCTTGACATGGGAGACAAGCCAAGAGGGCAGGTGCCAAGTAAGTGCTAGAAAAATCACAGAGCAAAAGTGGGCATGCTCTGAGAGGGTCCAGGACTTTCACTGCAAATATGCCCAGTAAGCCAAGAGCTTGCTATTATTGGGGCCAGCTGCATGGAGTGGTTTGGCCTGGTTGAAAGACCCGGATCTGGGCAGACTGCTATGACTGTTAAGTGCATGTAAATACATAATTTTTCCTGCTCCATATTGGAGAAACACCCATATATCTACACTATCCAAATGCTCCTTTTAAACAAAATTCTTTCTTTTGTTAACCAGACAACCTGTTATTACAAAGGTGCTTGCTTCATATTCCAAGGATCCCTTACATGTCCATGGAGGGCTTTGTACATAGGCAGCCCTTGGTTCAAATCCCTGCTCTGCCCTTGGTAGCTGGGTGATCTCGAGTAAGTTACTCAGCTTTTCCAAGCTTATGTTTCTCCCTCTAAAAACTGGGAATAATGATAAGCATCTAACTTATGATACTGTTGGGAAATTAGCTTTAACATATCTAAAATGCCTTGCAGGTAGTTGTAGTAAACTGTAGCTATCAGTATTAACTTTGTGACCTTGGGCAAAAGTCACTTAAGTCCTCTGAGCCTCATTTCCATCATGAACATGAGGTCTGTAAGGACTGTGAGGGCATGGAAAGGAAAACATTTTGTAAAGTGTGAAGTGCTCAATAAATGTAAAAATTCTAGTTACTCCAGGTTGGTTAGGTAACTTAGTCTCTTCTACACACCCTCCAAACCCAAAGGCGTGCCCAGCATCAGGTTTCCAGGGGAAGCATTCAGAGGGGTCTGTGATGCTTTCCAAATTGTGTGCAAAATATTGTCAGCATCCGCACACTACATATCTCTCAGAAAGGTCTCTAGTTCCCCAAAGGGCTGGAAACACTGCCCTGGGGTTGTGAAGCTGTAGGAAAACTATAGTTTCCCAATATTACTGTAAAATCTGATGTGTGGAATTCCTTAGAGTGTGGCGAGAGAATAGAGTCAGTGCTGTGGATATCTGGGGCCATTCCAAATATGGGTCCATTTCACTTGGGTCTTTCTTTCTTTCTGTCTTTCTTTCTTTCTTTCTTGAGAGCACGAGCTGGGTAGGGGTGTGGGTTGGGGGAAGAGAGATCTTAAGCAAGCTCCACACCCAGTGCTGAGCCCAATGTGGAGACTGATCCCACAAACCGTGAGATCATGACCTGCACAGAAAACAGGATTAGACATTTAACTGACTGAACCACCCAGGTGCCTCACCCTTGGCTCTTTCTCTAGCACCCAGGAATTCAAGGTCCTGCTCTGTCATACCCTGCTTGTTTCTAGAAGCACTGTACATGAGCCTGAACTGGCTATTCTTTCAGTCTAAATAACCCTCCCCATTTGCAAAGGCCTTTCATGTCATTTCCAGAGTAATTCCAAACAAGCCTGCAAGCTCATTTAGAATTATGGCCCCCATTTTGCCAATGGTGATAAGGGCTAGGAGATGCTGGGGACAGTGGCCAATAGAGTTGATGTGCAGACCGAAATCAGCATTGTTGGTAGTTAAGACTAGAGACAGAGGATCTGAGCTGTAGACCAGGTTCTGCATCTATGTCGCTGATGGAACAGGCTAATTTAACAGCTCTGTTTGGCCACTATAGAGGCTTGGTGAAGAGGCAGAGAACAGTTGTCTGGTAATGGATCTGGTCTTGGCCATCCTAATTTCTGACCCACCCTGAGGTTGGTGACATTGGGTTATAGTCCAATGTCAGCACCCTTGTAAGAAGATGCCATTATCCACCCCCATCCTTTCTCCCCAAGGCTGTCAGGCATGGGGTGACTCCTCACATCTAAGGGGCCTTGAGGAGAAGGCTTAGACCAGCAACACAGTAGGCATTGGGATAAACCCCTTCTCTTGCTCTCCCACCCTCCCTTTCCTTTGGGTGACCTTGTATCCCATAGTGCATCATGTTCCCAGACCTGAGTTTGGATATTGAAGGGAATAAATGGTCTCCTTTGATACCAGGACAGAGTGTCCTTGCATAGCTCAGCCTACTGAGATATTAGTTCAAAGCCTCACCTGATTGTGGCAACAATAGCCAACACTTAAATAGTTATATAGTGTGGTACCAAGGTTTGGGGGCCAGTATGAAATGCATTTAGGGGTGCCTGGGTGGCTCAGCAGGTTAAGTGTCTGACTTTGGCTCAGGTCATGATCTCATGTTTCAGGAGTTTGAGCCTCACATTGGGCTCTGTGCTGACAGCTCGGAGCCTGGAGCCTGCTTTGGATTTTCTGTGTATGTCTCTCTCTTCCCCTCCCTTGCTCTCTCTGTCTTTCTCTTTCTGTTTCTCTCTCTCTCTCTCTCTCTCTCACACACATTCTCTCTCTCTCAAAAATGAATAAATGTTAAAAAATGCATTTAATTTTCCCAACAACCTATCAAATAAATGCCATTATAACTCCTTTCCACGAGAGAGGGGAATAGAGGCATGAGGCAGGGAAGCAAATGACGTGCCCAATGTCACACAGCTAGTAAGTGGTGGTGCCAGGGTTCAAACCCAGTAAGCCTGGCTCCATCATCCATGTTGCCTCTCTATAGGGACAGCACCTTTTCTGGTCCTGTGTCATTTGTGCACATATCTAAGTTTAGGTCCTTGTTAACAGGAACAGTACCTAGGCCAAGGAAGAACTTATGAATTCCTGGTTTGAATGTTGTATCTGACCTCAGTTTCCTCATTTGTAAAGTAGGGATTTTTCATGCCCTACTTTTTAACAGAATTATTGTGTGGACCAAATAAGCCCCAGTGCAAAGACTCTGTAAACACTGAGCATTGCCCAATAAAAGGCATTGCCATTATCATTATTGGTTGAGCAGCTCTAAGCGTCCCAGCTGCCTGGGGCGATGTGCAGTCTGTGGTTCTGCTGGAGCCATGACTAGAGACCTCTCCACCTGCTTCCCTAAGGCTCAGTCTCTACCCCCTCCCCCCAGATTCCCCTCAGAGGAATTTGGAGGAGACATTTTGTTTTCCAGCCCAGAACACAACCCTAATCCCAGGGGGAGAAGATGCGCCAAGACACTGACCTGTTTTGCCAATGCATTTGCCCAGGTGCCCTGGCCAGCTCCCAACCCTGGCAACCAATCCTTGGCAGTGCCAGCAGCCACTTGCTACAGGTCCGTTTGCCCTCTACCCCAGCCTGCCAGGTAGCACCAGTGTCGTCATAACTAGGTGCGGCCTTGCACTACTGAGAAGACCAGACTCCAGGTCCCAGGCCATGGGGTACAAGGAAAAGGACCCAAGGAGAAAGAACAGTGGTCTATGTCATGCTTCTAAGATTGTCCTTTCCTGCCCACTTCCCACCTTTGCAGCAACAGATCAATTGAGTTATATGTTGGTATGGCCAACAACTTTAACGGCATCATGAAGGAAGGCTCCAGCATTGGAGGAGGGCCCACTCTATCCCCAGAGCCATTTCACTCCCTGAGCTGCTGGGCTTCTAGACGAAGGTGTGGTTCCTGGTTGGTTGAAGTTTGAGGGATGGGGAGAGGGAGAAGGGGAGAGGGTGTGGAGAGGAGGAAGTTGACGATGAGCAATAACTCTAGGAGTCAGGCCAGCTTGGAGTGGAGAAGATAAGTGGTAGGATGTGGGGGCTCATGGCTTTCTGGAGGGGGGTCCAAGCTATGGAGAGAAGTGGGAGTATCTAGGAGCACAAAGGAGGACTGGGGGAGGCCTGCCTTGATAGAAATATAGTTCTGGAAGTGGGAATGTACTGGGTGAATGTCCCATGAACTTTTCATTTTACAGATGGGAAAACTGAGGCCCAAGTAGATGAACCAGCTTGGCCAGGGTTGCATGGGTAGTGGCAGAGATAAAACTAGAATAAGTTTTCAAGTCAGACCTGGGAATGACTCCTAGTTCTGATGTTTATTAATAATGTGATTTGGACACCTTACTTAACCCTCTAAAGCTCAATTGTCCCCATCTATAAAGTGGAGATGATAATGTTGACCTTGCAGGGTCATTCTGAGGCCTGAATGAGATAATCCAGTGGTGTTTCACCTTTGTCCTTTCCACTGCACACACTGATCTTCCAACTTGGCAGCCTTGGCCTGTGAGGGATCTAGAGGCTTGAAATATTCATAATCTGGATTGTTTTGAGGGTGTTATTTTGGTGAGTGGTTAGGTAGCAGAGTGGATGCCGTGAGCAAGGAACACGTTAGGTCAGAGAAGCAAGAGGAGAATGTGGACCTTTCCTGGTCACTGGTTGCACTTTGCTGGTCTCACTCTCTTTTCAGTGTCTCCCCCTGGCCACAGTCTTCATGACTTTCCTTCCTGTGTCTTCTCTTACCTAGCAGTAAAAAAAAAGTACATTCATCATTATTTTCTGTTCTTAATAAATAATACAGTATAGACCCTGATCTGAATTTTAAAGTCCCATCGCTTTCATTGTCCATGTAGTCAATACTCATTCATTCGATAAGTATTTATTGACCATCTACTATGTGCCAGTCACTATGCCAGGAATTGGGAATATAGCTGTGAGAAAAACAGTTTAAATTCCCTTCCCATGCAGGACTTACATTCTAGTGGGATTATTACCCAGCTCCACCTGCACTGCTCAATTAATACATTTCATTTCTTTTTTTTTTTTATGTTTGTTTATTTTAGAGAAAGAAAGACAGAGGGTGAGTTGGGGAGGGGCAGAGAGAGAGAGGGGGACACAGAATCTGAAGCAGACTCCAGGCTCTGAGCTGTCAGCACAGAGCCCGATGTGGGTCCCGAACTCACACTGAGGGATCATAACCCGAGCTGAAGTCAGACAGTTGACCGACTGAGTCACCCAGGCGCCTCAATACATTTCATTTCTATTTTTATCACTTTTCTTCCTTGGCTGATGTGTTTTTGTGAGTCTCTGGCCCTCCATATTATAGAACACTCCCCAGCATGGCTGAAATCAGTTGCCTGGTATAATCAGACTTGGTTATAAACCAACATGTAAAGGAAAACAGGTAAGTGGCAAAGCAAATAACACCTCCCTCCACCCCCTCCCTAGGTCACATGCCCAACCATGCTGTTTTCCAGGACCTGAAGACTATTTCAGTCTGGCTAAAGGAGCGATGGCAATTGGCTATCCCTTCTGTTGTCCTGCAGTCATTGGGGACAGGCAATGTGTGCTCCACAACACAGCTGGGCATGTAGGAGGAGCTCAGATTTGCCAAAGAAATGTGGGTAGATGGTAATGGGGAAATGAATAATCAGAGCTTCTTGGAAGAGTCTGGGTGAAGGCAGGACCAGGTACTCTGGTAATCAGCTTTGATTGGGGTATCTAGCCATGGAAGGGCTTTATGTAAGAGCAGACCTTATCTTTGGGGATGGGGGACATAGAACACAAGGCTTTTCTTCCTGCTGAGTCTCTTCCTCCTGAAAACCTAGTTATTAGCCTTCGCTGCAGCTGCTGAGGTGTGCAAGGTCCTCAGGAATGTCTGTGAGGGAAGGAGGTCCTGCTTACCCAGAAACGCTATTCTCAGGAGCAAACACAGAACAAGGCAAAGGAAGCCTGTCGCTTGCACTAGTAAGTGCCTCTAATCTGCTCTGGGAGGTGAACCGGGGCCTCATCCCTCTGAGCAGGAGATTAAAGGCCTGAACTTGTGATTGCTGCTCGGCTGGGGACCTCTGTCGTACACCGACAGGGAGCCCCGAGAGCACAGAGAACACAGCTGCCACTGGAGAAAGTCAGCGTGGGGGACCGCCAGTGGCAGGCTGTTGAAAACAAATGGGGCAAAGAAACGATTCCGTGCTATCGATTGGAGCTGATGTTTGCAGAACAGCCGGAAATGGCTTACTTGCCTTAAAACCGATAGGGAAACTGAAGTCACTGAGCCTAGAACGGACCTTGCTGATCCCCGCAAAGGGTTTTCATATCCCCAGAAATAGCCACACATCAACCACCGCCCCCCCCCAACATCTCTGAACCTGGGGTCTGAGCGATGGGAGGGGCACTCCCGGCTGCCCCGCTTCTCCCTCCCGCTGGTATCCTGTGATGGCCTCCAGCGCTAATGTCTTCCTCAGCCTCCCACCAGGCTGGCTGCTGCCACCACCACATCTGGCCTCTGATGCCCCCCACCCTTGCCACTGTCATCAGGGCTTCTGCTGTGCGTGTGTCAGCGTGTGGATGAGCACAGTCCCCCCTAGGTCAGCTGCAACAGCACTGGAGCTTTCGTTGTGCTGGTTTACTTAAAAGGAACTCCACTAGTAAATTACCCAAACAAACCCAGAAGAGAAAGTACAAAAGCCTGTATGTAAATCGATGAGTTTGCAGAGCAAGGACCCTTCAACCCAAGATAACTCAAGATGAGCTCAGTGAGCACAATCACCTGGAGACCCAGGCCTTTTCTTTCCTTTCTTACCTTTCTGTCTCTCTCCCCTTCTTTTCTTTCTTCTTCTCTTCTTTCTTTCCCTTTTCTGTCTCTTTCCTTTTTCCTTCCTTCTTTCTTATTTACTTCCATCCTGTGTTAGTCTGGGCCTTCCAAGAAGCAGATGCCAAGATAGGATTAAGGGAGCATCAGTTTTATTGGGGGCAACACCCGTGTGAGAGAAAATGGGGAGCTAAAAACAGTTGGAAGAAGCAATGTAAGTCTGGCCCGGAGTGCAGGAGGGAAGGTTGGGTGTGCCTGGCTGTCCTGCAGTCAGAGGAATGTTCACCAGGGCTCTTGAAGGATTCTGAGCCTGGGTTGGCTGTCTAAGGAGGCTGATATCTCCGGGCAAGGACCTGCCATAGCTTCCCTGCTGTGCTCAGTCATTGAGGGGGTGCAGCCTATGGGAAGCAGGTTAACCGGGTGATGCATTTTAGAGCCTGATACTGGGAGCCTTTGTCAATCCTGTCCTGGCAGATGGTGGCCACATTTTCATGGCCACCATGACCTTGTCTGTTCTGGCCTGCCTAAAACCAAGTCACAGATGATTCTACCCTTCGATGGATTCTTCCTCTTCCTCTAGTCTTCCCCTAGGTATCTACAGGGCTTACTTCCACTTCTGCCCTCTCTACAAGGCCTTCCCTGGCTACCTCATCCAGAACTGCAACTTTCCGTCCAACATCCCCTCACCTCCTTCCCTGCTTCATTTTTCTCCCTTGTTCTTAGCACTGTCTAACCTACCATAGAGTTCCCTCCCCGCTTTTTTTATTGTCTCTCACTCCTACTACGATAGAAGTTCCATGGCGGTAGAGATTTTTGTCCATCTTGCTCAGCGCTGTATCCCCAAAGCCAAAACAGTGCCTGACACTTAATGAATATTTGTTGCATGAATGTATCAATGACTATTGTTTGGAGTATCTGGGCTCAGTATCTCTAGCAGCTGTGTGGACCTCAGGGAAAAGCCTTCCTCCCTCAGAGTGTGAGAGCTTCACATTCCTCTTACACAGATGTAGGTTCTCTGGTGTGGGGGACTAATGCCAGGAAGCTTGGCATTGGACAGACTCAGGTACTGCTCTCAGCTCTGTCTCTTACCAGCTGTGTGAGCTTGAGCAAGGTTCCCAAGATCTCTGAGCTGTAGCTCCCTCATGGGTAAAGTGAGGACAACAATCTACCACTGTCAGAGTTGCTTTAAGCTTGAGAAGGTTCTGATTACCCCAACTAAGCCTTGAAGAAGACTTTTCCTATTTAAAAGTCAGCACTCACTAATGGTTTGTCAACAAACATTTCTTTATTGAGGGAGAATGTTAGCTCCACCCACTTCCCATGGGCCCCTTTCCTGCTGCCTCCCTTTATCACCTTCCTTCCCCCAAATAGCAGTGAGATTTTGGAGTTCCTAGGTCTCCATCATAACTAACAACCTGCATTTCCAATGGGGAATTACTTTGCATACACGATTGTATGGCTCATATAATTAGAGCTCTATAATGACAGGTACCACATATCTGGTTCCCTGCTATATCCCCAGAGTCTGAGCTGAGTAGATACTCTGTAAATATTTGTTAAGTCATCACAGCTATCTAGGAGGTTGGTATTATCCTCTCTATTTTACAATATTAAGATTGAGGCTTGCCCAAAGTTGCAGAGCAAATAAGTGGCATGGCCAAGACTTAAACTCAGATATGTCTGATTTCTAAGCTTGAAGGTTTTCAATTCTATGGCACTACCTAAGGAAAGTGGTTCTTTTACATAATCCCCAGAGGAAGTGCCCAGGATGCAGACACAGACTCATGATGGTCTCAGGATTCATCTAGCCTCCTGCTTATCAAAGTTTCAGGTATTCCAGTTCAGTGTTGGGGGAGAGCATGGCCTCAAACACAGTGTGCCTTTAGTCCATTACTTTTATTGCCAACACATTATTTTCTAGGTTGAGCGAATCATCCTTGGCTGGAAGGTAGACCTTTATTTCTTTTTCAGCTGCTCCTGAATTCTTGACAATGTTGAGTCATTCCTTGGCAGAACAGTGCCAATGTTGTGGCAGTTGGGACAATTGATGTAAGCCAAATGACTTAGTTAGCTAACCTATAGGTTTTCTTTCAACATGGCGCAGAGTTTAACCCTGTTCTAGGCAGTCTAGAAAGAGTGGTGGCAGAATGCTTTCAAAGTCTTGAGGGTGGGTGGAGGCAGCTGGAACACAAAGGGTTTGTATGTGTATATTGGCAAATGATGAAGTCTTTTAACGATTCAAGCTGGGCTGTTTGTGCTTGAAATAAACTCAGGCATGCACGCAATACACAAACACCCTGTGATGAAAAACTTTAGTCTTTATTGTACAAACAGCAGTGTTTGCCTTTAAATGATGCAATTAAAGTAGTGTTACATACAAGTAGGGTGTGGCATTAGCCCTGCTCAACTCTTTGAGGATCAAAGGAAAAGGTGCTAATGGGGTCTGGTTTTTGAGAGGCATGTCAAAAGCTATTCTTTCTCAAAGTCTCTCCACCCCTCTTCCACTTTGATGGCTGCAATTTTCCACACTTGGTCACTGTAGAGGGTGTGGCATTGGGCCTTTTACTGAAGAACCATGGTATGCATATGTGATGAGAAAGTGGTGACATGTGACCACACAGGTGCATAGTAACAGCTCAGCCATCCTAGGTGTCAAGCTAGCCAGCTGATGGCCTGGAAAGGCTGGGAGAATACAGCCTTTGTGGAGTGGGTACTTGTTGTTTTTTGCCTGCCCAACATCTTTTTTTCTAGACACAGGATCCTGATTTTCCTCTGGGAAATTATCCCTCTTCTAATCTTAATCCATGGAATTTCACAGGCATGTGACCATACTGTCTTCTCACTGTGACCTAGGCTTAGCCAGTTGGAGCATTTCATTCCCTTGGCCACTGTAATTGGTTCACAAATAGGCATGTGACTTGAATCAAGCCAATAGAAAGCCTTCCCCAGACTTGTGTTCAGTTATTGGGACAGAGTTATATTCTTCAAGGTTGCTGAGCTAGTAGGTATAAGCCTGGAGCACCAGGAGAGGGCTGGAGACATCATGCAGACAGAGCCTGTCTGAGAATAAAGGCAGAGGAAAGCAATAGAGAGGAAAGCAGAGTGGATAGAGGAAAGGGACACATTCCCCAGGACATCTTTAGAAGTCCTGGATCAAGTTATGCCTGAAGTCATTACCCTTAAGCTTTTACAACATATTAATATGTTACATATTGTATGTAATATGTTGTATATGTTACATATGTAGTATGTATATATTATATGTAATATGTTGTATATGTTACAACAAATTAATAAATTCATCTTTCCCCATCCCCCTTGCCTTTCTCCTTCCCCCTCCTCTTCTTCTCTCCCTCCTCCCTTCTCCTCCCCCTTCTCCCCCTTCCTCCCTACTCTTCCTCCTCTCCTCCTTCTCCCCTCCTCCTCCTTCTTCTTCTCTAAGCTTGTCACCTAAAGCTGAATCTTGACTGATATATTTTGCTTGTTTACTGCCCTTTCTCTCCCAACAAATTGTGAGATTCCTGAAAATGGGGATTGTTGTCTCATTTATCTTTGCATCTTTGGTATCTGCACAGTAGAACTTCAGTACTGAACTGTAGAAGCTAAAGAGAAAGGGGCTGAAAGGGTGCACTTCAGGCAAGGTGGTCCTGAACAAGAAGATGGTCTATCCCACAGAAGCAGGCTGGATAGATGTCTCTTTTCTGGGCCATTGTGTAAGGGGCTTGGCAAGAAATATAAGAACGGAATGTGAGGAATAGAGTGGAAGCTGATCCAGGAAAGATCCCCAGTGATCATCAACAAAGAGTGGGTGGGTGCTGATGTTACCATCCAGAGACTCAGAACCAAATGGAGCTTGGAAAGCCAGGCCTACCCAGAGGTCAAAAGTGGCAAATGGGAGGTAACTAGATGGATTTTAGAGACAGGAGTCAATACCTGTGGTTTGACACTTGATAGAGAGGTCAACTCCTTTCAGAGGTGGCAAGATGTGATGGGTAGGGATGGGGATATCAAGTGCCATCTTGGAAGACTGGACCCAGAAGGGCTAACAAAGACAATACTCCCCATTTTCACCTTTATTTTGGAACATTTTAATTAGTTGATAGAACTTGCTGATGCCTCTCTTCCAGCTTTGCTTGTTACAGGGGTGAATGAACTTGAGTAGGAGAGCCCAGTTATGGGCTTTAAAAGCATTTCAGCATATCCTGTATTATATAATTATACATGGCTCTAGACAGTAGCCCCTGCCCAGGTGTCCTCTCTTCCAAACTAAATCCAACTGCTTGTCATTCCTATCCACTGACCAGAAGAGACCATGTGACATTTCAAATGAGCTCAGGACACCTGATGTCCAAATACTGCTGAGTCAGGGGCCACTTTTTCTTCCATTGCCAGACTCCTTGTATCTGTTCTAAAGTCTCTGTCTCTGGAGGCAATGATTCTGAACAGAGGCAGGGGAAAGTATCTCAATGGCTGAGGTAGGCTGAACATTGAGTAAGCCTGAGCCTCCAGTGTTACTGGGGGTAATGGCACAGAAACCATCAATCAGTGGTCATCCTGTTTAGAATTCCTAACCACATTCCATAGGAAATTTTGTTCACTCTCCTTGCTTCTCCATTCTATGACTGCCAAATCCTTACTCTGGCACCAATTAGAAGATACATGGCAAAAAGTGAATCAGCATAGTCTTTTCCCCCATCTTTGGCTCTTGGGGTTCCTGTCTCTTAGGTCACCTTCTCCATGGTGTCACTGTGGGAAAGGACCGTGTGGCAGATTCAGATGGTATCATTGATGAACTAGGAGGCCTGGATTCTAATTCCAGCTCTTCCAGACCTTCATTCCTCGGCTTTGTTAAGGAGTCTTCCCTCTCTGAGCTTCAGCGGCTTATTGATTCTGTAATTCTGGAAACTGATAAAGCAAACCCCTTCACCATCCCCTACCCTCCACCCCTGCCTCCACCTCTCTCTATGTTTCTCTCTCTCCATCTCTCTGCTGGGAAGGCTGAGTACTTGGCCTCTGTGTCTGTCTGGGTCTTGCCATGTGAGATGTTTATAGTCTCTTTGGCCTGACACCTGCTCTTTATACACACCCTCTCAGCCACACCTTCCAGTACATGCCTGGATTTGTCAGTTGGGAGATCTAAAGTTGGCAATAATGTTAGAGAAGACTAAAATATTGGGCCATCAGAGACCAATGGGGGTTTCAATAAATGAGACTTCAGCATTTAAAAGATTCAAGTCCAATTCCCTCAGAAAAGTTCCTGAAAATAAAGATTATCCACTTAAACACCCAAAGATAGCATTTACGAAAAAGGCACTTTGCAGGGAAATCAATCTTAATGTTGCCTTTCACAATTCCAAATCCCTTGTGCTCTATTAAAAAGTAGCCTTTTAACCTTTTCTTGGGTCTCTATTCACTAGCACCCTCCTCAGGTGGACCCACTTCTGCTTGAGGGCTTTTCTTCTTTTCTGTAATGACGGTGATGGGAAAACTGGAAGATTAGCAGTGGTATAGTCACCGTATGCTGAGCATTGATATCAGGAAGGATCCTGGTCATTTGGTTCCCATCTGTGAGCAATTACAGACATAAGGGAAAGTAGTGAGAGGGATACATAACCTCTAGCTCAAATCTCTAACTTCGGGAAATTCTTTCCAAACTCTTGTGCAGAGAATGGTCTTTTAAAGTCCTTTGCCTACCACTCATGCACATGTTTCTGAGTTTCCCAAGGAAAAGAAAGCAAAAACTTCTCACTGTCTTTGGATTAGTGGTAGCTCAGAGTTGGGGGAAAAACTGAAGTGATAAAGTGAACAATGATATTCCTTTCTTATTTTAGATCAGTTTTTTTTTCATTACAGCAGCATTCATATCCATTTGAAAAATAGTAACACATATGTGTGAGAGGTATATTATTTATCCATTTTATAGTTTTTTCTTAGTTGTCATGCAGACTTGGGGTTCCTCTATAATATAGACTCCCTACTGGGATCTACTGCCCACAGGTTGAAAACTGTTGTTCTACAACAACAAAAAAAGTATTGTTATCATATATTGAGGATTTCCTACATGTCTGTCATGATGCTTAGCACTAAGTGTTTTACATACATTCCATTTGAGTCCCATGACAACTTATAAAATAGACACATTTATAATGTCCATTTTATAGATGAGAAAGCATGGGCTTAGAGAAGTAAAATAATCCATTTGAGCACATACAGATAGCAAGTGGCAGAGTCAGGATTAAGACCCACGTATTTCTGGTTTCAAACCCATGTTTTTAATAACTAGAATTTGGCATATGCTGTTGTATATCTTTTGTAACTGGTTACTATGAATTTAGCTCTTTGTATCTTCTGTGCCAGGATCTACACAATTTTTAACGAATTGATTAGTTTCTAAAAATTTGATTCATATGATTTTACTACTATTTCCAAATAGTGGCATTTTCACTTTCTTAAGTATGGGGCCATCAGTGATCTTGGATAGTGACTACACCATACACCATAGATGGTGAGCGTGAGCATTGAGTAATGTATAGAATTGTTGAATCACTATTTTGCATACCTGAAGCTAATATAACATTATATATCAACTATACTTCAATTTAAAAAAAATATCTTGGATGGTCTTGGCTGACAAGTATCATTTTTACAAATTTGAGTATAGTTGACATACAATGTTACATTAGTTTCAGGTGTGTTGGCAAAGATGTGGGGAAAAAGGAATCTTCATGCACTCTTGGTAGGAATGTAAATTGGTACAGCCACTGTGGAAAATAGTGTGGAGGTTCCTCAAAAACTTAAAAACAGAAATACAACATGATCCAATAATTCCACTATTGGATATTTACCCAAAGAAAACAAAACACTAATTCAAAGCAAATATATGCACTCCATATGTTTATTGCAGCATTATTTACAATAGCCAAGATATGGGAAGCAACTCAAGTGTTTATCAATAGCAATTCAAGTGTCTATCAATAGATGAATGAACAAGAATCATTTTCAGTTTGAATTCCAGATCAGGAATTAATAGATAGATATCAAGAAGGAACTTATCTTGGAGTCCTGACCCTCAATCTGATTGGAGGTTTGATGAAGATCATTTTGCTTGGAAACCATGAGTCATCCATCCTATTTCCCAGAGCATCTGGTTAAGCTTCTTTGTCATCACTGTCATCATCACCATAATCACTATCATTTGTTAATATTTACAGAACTTCTTATTCTTATAAGGAATATTCCTAGATTTTAAGGATAGGTAGATAGAGGTATGATACAGCTCCTGTCCTGGGGGAGCTTCCAATTCAATGGGGGAAACCATCAAAAGCTTCAATATGGAGTTTCTTTCAGCCTGGGCCTTCAAAGCCAAGTTGTTTGGAGGAGAGGGGGAGCAGAGTTAGAATTTGTACTATTCTACACAGAGAGAACTATATAAACAAAAGCAGAAAGATATGGAAGTGTATATTTAAAGAAACCCATGTTTAAGGAAATATAAGCAGTAGGACAGAGGGTGTATAAAAATTGTAACCTATCTGGAATATGTTTTATGTGGTGCGAGGTAGGCATCTACTTATTTTTTTTTCCATATGGATGATTAATTGTCCCCACACCATTTAAAGAATTGTTAATCTTTTCTCTACCTATTGATTATAACATCTTTTTCTCATACCAGATTCCCTTAATTATTTGGGTCTTTTTCTGAATTCTGTTCTGTTTCATTGTCTTCTTTCTCTGTATCTGAGTCAGTACCACATTATTTAAATTCATATAGCTTTGTAATATGTCTTGACATCTGGTAGTACAAACCCCTCTCTTTGTTCTTTTTAAAAAATAATTATGGCTATTCTTGCTCATTGACTTCTCTGTATGAATTTTAGAAGTTGCTAATCAAATTCCCTGAAAAATCATATGGGCCATGAAGAAAATGCTCTGAGGCATAGAAGGAGTGTAATGGGCCATGGGGGTGGTAAAGTGGTATGAAGGTCAAATAATGGAGGCTTAGATTGTCAAGCCAATATCTTCAGAGCCTACAGCTCTTGTAGGCATTTCTAAAAAAGCTGGGATAACTTCTGGTATCCTGGCTTCTCTCTTAAAAACATTGTCTGCAATGTCTTGCACATACAAATGCTACAGACTGGCCCAGAAAACCCATGTCTCCATGTCTCCAGACATGGTGGGCTGAAGAGAGAGCTCAGCCTGCACTGGTAGACAAAAAAAAAAAAAAGAAAGAAAGAAAGAAAGAAAGAAAGAAAGAAAAAAAAAAAAGGCTGTCCATCTTGTCTATTCAGAACTCAGAAGTGACCTGAATCTGAAACCCCAGAGGCAGCTCCTTTCTCTCTTCCTTGGTCTTTTCACTGCCTCTGCCCCTTTTCACATGCAGCCCTTCCTGGCTGCCATCTGTCAGAGTTACAGATGATTGAACAAAGATAAGGAGAGAGAGTCAGCTGCCCGTTGCGTCTTCCTCTGAGGACTAATGTCAGCTCTGGATCAGAAACCATGGAGAGCAACCCTGGCCCTTTGGTGAAGGGAGGGAGCACAAAGGCCCTTTGGACAAACCTCTCAGGACAGGATGCCCTCTCATCCATCCCATTCTATTAGCCACAAGACAGAGACATGTGCACAGGAAGTGCCTCTCCTCTGCTTGCCCCTCTGGTTTCTCTTCTTTGGTGGTTATTTTTTCATTCAACAAGTATTCATTTAATATTTGCTATGGTGCCAGGTACTAGGTAAACAATGTGAGGAAAATAGACTTGTTTCTGTCCTCATGGAGCTTACAGTCTGGTGGGGGTGGAGTGAGGGGAAGGGAGAGACAGCTAGCAATAAGCTAACAAACATACAAATACTTCTTTTCTTCTCTGCTCTCCTCCCTCCAAGCACAGTCTCCCTCTGGAAGCCCCTGCCAGATATGGGTAGAGGTTAGGCAGGGGTAATATATCTATATACAAGGACTCTAAGCATACCAGCCTGGGGGTGGTAGAGTGGGAGATTAATGGATAATTATAAATGTGTAAGGGATGGCCTGAAATGATATTGAAAATCATACCTAGGTTCCTGTTTTTTTCTGACACTACTAGGTGACTACTGCTTCCCTTTCTGAGGGTCAAATTAATGTCCCATGTCTGAATAACACCCTTCACTTAATGACATGAGTTGTAGAAGATGAAGGAGTTTTTCTGGTTTATGCAAGGAAGAGGAGCATGGCGAACAATTTTGTATCCAAAGGTGACGGGGAGGAGGACAGAGCATTCTGGCAGGGGAATCCTGACTTCCCGGAGGCATCTTCCCCTGGAGGGGTTCCTAGTGTTGGTGACCATAATGTGATGTGTATGATTGAAATTCTGGGCCAGCTCTGCAGCCAGACTACTCTGAGAGCAAGAAATACATGAAAAATGGAAAGAGCAGTGGTGTGGCCTCAAACACAAAGCAAGGCAAACTCATGCAGAAGATGGCATGGAAGGGAGCAGTGTAGGCCCATGACAAGGATACCAGAGGGCTCTTGATCAGAGCAGAAATTATGAAGAACTTTGGGCTGGTCTTCAGAATTCCAAGGATGGAAACCTTTTAATACTTGAATATAGGTGCATGAAAAATATCTTTTTGTTGGAAAAGTAAATAACCAACCGGAAGTGTGGCCTTGGAAAAGCCACAGGGTACTAGTTTTTGGATGTATGAATAAATTGTAGTTGGGAAAGTGGGATGAGGTGCTGAGAGTGGGGTATTTAGTTTTGAAGGTTTTTGTTACACCATTAATGTCATGTGATTCTGCTCTTATCCACATGGATCAGACAGCATGTTTCTAGAAATTTGTAGAGGAAATTTTTTGTTTTTATAAGTTTACTTTTGGGAGTCTATACACTCTTTGAAAGCAATAGATTATCTCCCTAGCACAGGAACATGCATCAAGTTTTGTTGGATGAATGAATGAGGAAAAAAATAAAACATATGAAGACTTCCCTCTTACCAAGGAGCCTACTCCCAGGTTTGAGACACCAGATAATATACTTGAAATAGTGAAGGAAGTCTGCTAGACAATCCATATTCAAGTTTTAAATTCTGACTGGACTCCCTGATTCTGACTGGACTCAGTACTTCTAGAGAGTACTGTGGACAGCTCCATGGTGCTGGAAGGAGAACTGTAATGAGGTGAATGCACTTTTCAAGTCAGCATTCACCAACTCATTCATCCCACAAACATTCACTGACAGCTTATTGCATGCAGGCAGCATCCAGGTACAGTCGGAAAGAAGTCTTTGAGTATTTGAAAGTTGAAGATAACCTTAGAGGAAATGACCAAAAACCACGGCAACAAAAGTTTCCAAGAAAAAAGGAAAAGAAACACAAAAGAAAGACCATTTCAGTTTAGAAAGTTGAATTCAGAAAGATTAGGAAACTTTTTATAATAGGTACCATTTACTGGGTGTCTACTATAAGCCTGGATGTGTACATACATTCTTTCTAAATAGTCTTGTAAAACAGGAGTCCAGAGAGGGTATGGGTCCCAAACAACATGGCTTATAAATAGGAGCAGGATCAAGGCCCATGTCTGTTTCTGCCTAAAACCTGGAGTCTTTCATTTTTTTTTTTTAAAAAAATTTTTTTTAATGTTTTGTTTATTTCTAAGAGAGAGAGAGACAGCATGAGCAGGGGAGGGTCAGAGAGAGAGGGAGTCACAGACTGAAACAGGCTCCAGGCTCTGAGCTGGCAGTCAGCACAGAGCCCGACGCGGGGCTCGAACCCACGAACCGCGAGATCATGACCTAAGCGAAAGTCGGACGCTTAACCGACTAAGCCACCCAGGCACCCCTGGAGTCTTTCTAAACCCTCATAATCCATCCCCCCTTAAGGCCACCATGGGAGGAAGGAACTTTCTAGTCTATACACAGTTTATATGAGCTCATGAGGGAAATACCAGCTTGACTGCTTCCCTTTCCCCTCTTAGTGTCTCCTTGCCATCTTAGCCATGTGACAGCACCAATTGGTGCTGAAGGGAAGCAGAGAGACTCCAGAAGTATTTGAGATGTATGAGGTGTATTAGGCAGAAATCTTTCAATAAGATGATAGTTTCTACAACTCAAACAAGCCTAATCAAAAAGATAGGTAAGTAGCTCAAAAGACTAGGAAATTTAGGTATATATCCGGCTTCTGATGCTGAATCTTGTGGGAGATGGGGTCAGGAGGAGGAAAGAATGTAGGATGTTTATCACATGATGTCATCCTGACTATGCCCTTCCCTCCAGCTCTCATTCTCTGCTTTGCTTTATTCTGGAGACAGAATCTTGTCATAATGTGATGACAAGATGGCTCTCAGGAATCACTCCCTCTCTGATTAGCAACACCAGCAGAAAAGTACCTTCTATCTTCCAATCTCCATGCATCGATCACAGATAAGATTCTGATTGACCCTCCTTAGGTCATGTTCACATATTCTGACAGATCAACCTGAGTCTCATGGTTTTATCTATTGTGGGGGATGGGGGGGAGAAGGGCATGCAGACATGAGGATGATGGCTCAAATGGCATCACCTAAAGTGAGGGAAGACCTAACTAAAGAACCAGAAAAAAGATGATAAGGAATCAAACTGGATACAGAAAAATGTTAAATAATATTCTGGAACCCTGTAGTAGAAACACACAGTCCCAGGTAGTTAGGCCAGAGGCTCCCTAGATTATCTTCTCTTCTGAGAGGAAAGTGGGGAGGCTATGGGAAACAGGGTTCAGGAAAGGTGAGCAATGCCTGATTAGTGGATTCTTTGGGATAAAAAGTAGCTCTGGTTCCTGGTTTTACCTGAAGATCTCACCTTTACAAGGCAGAAGATCACTTGTCCACAAAAACAATGACCCCTGTCTTTATACCATCATTCTTTGCAGTTTACCAAAGACTGTCTTGTCATCTTCTTCTGAGAGCCTCATAATAACTCTGGCAGGTAGTAAGGGCAGATATTACTTCCCGATTTTACAGGTGAGGAAACTGAGTCTCTGAGATGCTAAGAGACCTACCCAAGGTCACTCAGTTAAGTTGCAGAGCTGTGACTACCAACCATCTCTCCAGCATACAGAATTAATTAAAGGTCTATGAAAAAGAACTGCAACTCAAACAGGATTGGTAAGTGATAAGGAGAAATCTCATTGGTTAGACAAAAAACTGCAGAGAGAACAGATCTGCCAGTTGGAAAGGCAAAAACAGGAAGCTTGGCCCAATTGCCCAAGAAGAGAACAAAGAAATAGCCAGAATTTATAGGTGTGAAAAGAGAAAAATCAAAGAAAGAAATGAGATGCAACCTGCAAAACACATAAAAGGAAATAGAAAAACATTCTTTAAAATACACTAGGAACAAGAGAAAGATAAGGGGAAATGTTTCTTCCTAATAGATGATGAGGGAACGCTGATAATAGATGGCACCAGAAATGCATAGGTTTTCAATGCTTTATTTCTCGGGTAGCTGGAACAAACTGCATACAGACAAGAAGGCAAGGAAAACAACTCAAGAGTGGAAGGTGAAGGGAAGAAACTAAAGATCTGGGGTCATCTGTGACAGGGAACCCTAGAATATCAATGCCGGAGGGACCCTAGATGTCATCTGGTCTCACTCCTCACTTGACAGAAAGTTAAACTGAATATCAGTGATGGGAAGTGAGATGCTCAAAGTCACTCAGTATAAGAAGAGTCAGGCTTCTGGCTCCTGGTTCGTGTGTTTTTCCAGCACCCTTGGGAGATGGAAAGAAGGGGAGACACATGAAGGATAAGCCAACATACATGGTATCTAGTGTGGGGACTAGGCAAATGCCTAAATAACCTTGATGGAAGACAGGTGAAGGTCAGAAGTTGGGGAGGATAGGGAATACAACATGAGGAGTAATCTGCCTTGATATCAGGGCTCAAGTCTTGCTGTTGCTCTGGCTTCCAGTCTTCTGCCAGTCTGTTTTTTTAGGGTCTCAAGTTGGCATACTCCCTTATATCCAAGGATCTCTGGATCACTGGCTGTTGTCTGGTGCTTGGATGCTGCCTGTATTTCTTTGTCTCTTGAATTTGCCACGATAATGCTGTCTAACCACTCCACTATTCAGAAGCTTAAAACAAAGCATTTATTTAACTTGCTGCGGGACAGTGTTCATGTAGGAGGTTTTCCTGTAATGGTTGCATCCTTCCACATTTGTGAGGTGGTTGGCTTGTTGTTGGTTGATCTTGGATAGTTTGGATGACTGGGATGTGTGAAATGACTCAGCTCTTTGTCAAGTGTCCATCAGGCTAGCCCAAACGTGTTCTCGTGGTATGGTAGGAGTGCACAGCCAAGGAGCCCAGTTGCACAGGGAATGCAAACACACAAGCACCTTTTAAGTTCCTGCTCACAAACATGTTTGCTAACATTTTATTGACCAAAGCGAGCTCCTTGGCCAAGTCCAGAGTCCAGAGTCAAGGTGAGCAAGACTAAAAAATTATAAGGTAGAGGGTGTAATTCAGAAAGCCATTAACTGGAACCATTAGCACAACTAGTCTATACCAGGCCTCCATTCTCAAGGTCTTTAACTCTGCTGCCTTACTCTATTTCCTGCCTTCTTTGTCCTGCTGAGTGAGCTGGTTATCTGGCTCCCAACCCTCATCATTGAGAGTTCTATGCTATCCGGGGTCCCACAGCCCATTTGCCAGTAGGACAACAAGCTGATTCTCACTCACACCCTGGTTCCGCCCAGGTAGACTATGGATATCCCTATCTAGGCTGGGTTCGCCTTTCCTGGGGCCGTGGTAAAGACACTGCATGCTCAGAACCTGTTTACTGCTGCCACAATTTTAGAAGCAGTGCTCTTTCAAAGGTCTTTAACTGGAAACCCCCAAACCCACAGGCATTTATCAGCTGGTATTTACTTCCAAGTCCTTTCTACCCACGGACATATGTCACAAAGAAGCCAGGTAGGTCCTCTGCAGACTTTATCCTGTGTTCATAGGACACAGGATAGTCACCCTGGACTCCTCTGAGACAGTGTTATGGGCTGAATTCCATCCCTCCTCCCAATTTAAATATTGAAGTCTTAACCTTCCTAATGTGATCGTGTTTGAAAACAAAATCTTTAAAGAGATAACTAAACTAAAATGAGGTCATTAGGGTGGATCCTAATCCAAATGACTGGTGCCCTTATAAGAAGAGAAAATTCAAGCACAGGTGCATGTGAGCACAGAGGAACGACTGTGGGAAGACACAAGGAGAAGACGGCCATCCACAAGCCAAGGAGAGAAGCCTCAGAAGAAACTAACCTTACTGACACCTTGATCTCAGACTTCCGGCTCCAGGACTGTCAGCAAATAGACTTCTGTTATTTGAGACACCTAGTTGATGATACTTTGTTCTCTCAGCTAGAGAGCAAGTGAATGCAGAGGGAGAGGTTCAGTCTTGGATGTTGGACTAAAGACATCAGGTGCTTGGTGGTGGTCTTCCCTTTCGCACTGTAGCTCTGGACAGGGAACACTCAGCTGAGACACCAATTTGTGTGAAGCTTCCTTGTCTCCATTCTGAAGACTGAGCATGCTCTGACCTCTCTGCTTGATAAGCCTCAGGGGCAGAGCTTACCAACTCAGGGATAGATTCTGGCTGCTGAGCTCTGCTTCCCCTAGACAAAGCAAAGGTTCCCTCAGTTTTGGCTCCTCTACCTTGCCCTGCCTGACCCTGCACTCCCTTCTGTCCCTCTCCTCATCTTCATCAGGCCAGTTTGAACAGCCATCATCTCCTGGCCTGGGGTCTTGTTGTCCAGAGATTGGATCTGGGTTTTCATAAATTTTAGATGTGAAGCCCATTCTCATCTTTCTATCACCCTCAACAGTATGTACTATTTATCTTTTCTTCTGGAAGAAAAACACCAGTGCCCCTCTGATTTGAGATGAGAGGGAAAGTGTGTTTCGTGACAAGACAGTAAATAGGGATCCATGGTAAGTTCAGAGGCAGGAGGATTGCCTGTCAAAGGAAGCATTGCTGGATGTTGGATATACTTTAGGTTGGTGGCTGGGGGGATGAACCAGGTAGCAACTGCACTGGCAGGGAGGACAGTGCCCTGGGCTGAGTCAGAAGACCCAGCTCTGAGCCTGATTCTGTTGGTCAAACCTTCTACTTATTGTGTCCAGTGCTCTGTGCCACTTTGCCAGGTGCTGGGGGTACAGAACTGAATATGGCGGACATGGACCCTGCCCCCATGGGGCATTCCCTCTCTCTTGCATGATACAAGGCAGTTCATATCTGAGCCTCAGTTTCCCCATCTCTAAAGTGAGGAATTTGGACTACGATTTCTAACGTTCCTCTCTGCTCTAGCATTCCAGTAGAGCTGTCCTAGGGTATGAGGTGTTAAGGACCAGATCATAACAGTGACAACTCTAAAACTGAGAGGGGAGGGATGAATCTGGAAACATTCCCAAGAATGAGCTGACTCCTTGGCTATGCGGAAGGAGTGAATCTGAAGATACAAAAATGCCTGCGGTTTTTAACCTGAAATTTGTTATCTAGGAGGAAAACAGAAATTGGGAAAAGGACGAAGATGAATACTGGCCCCAAAATGGTTATTTCCTGGTAATTAAACAGACAAGTGGATCAAAATTATATTTTTATTCAAAAAGAAAAAAAACCATATAAATGAAAAGGTATGTGTGGAGATAGGGGAAGTACTCAGAAGTTATATATGTGCATGGATGAAAAAAGATCAGGGGGTCCTAGTAGAAATCGATGTCGTGGTAGAAAATGGTCACAGTATGACTGTGTGACGACAGATGGGAATTGCGCACATAGAGGCCATTCTCTATGTGCTCTGGAGGCTGCAGCGGTGGAGAGGAAAATTACCAGGTCATTGTCCATCCCTGGGGGACTGTGAACCTGAAACAACGTCCTTCTTAACAATACAATTTTTCATCTTCTGATGGAGCCAAGGGCCTGATAAACCAGCCAATCCAGAAGTACCCACCATTTAGGCAACTGAACATTAGTGTAGTACCTTCTAGGCTGCAAGTTAGGTGCCAGGGATGCAAAGATGAATACGGTTCCTGTTTATAAAATTAGGGGTGGGGTTTATAAAGGTAAGGAGGAGAGGCAGACACACGACCTAGTCTAATGCAGGTAGCTTGTGACTTTTGTTTAAAACTGTTGTAGGTAAAATGCTGGTGATTGATTCTGATGGTTGAGCTCAGAAGGCTTTGGGAGGGGGTGGCTTTATGAGCCTTATGTGCAGTCTATATTGGAAGAGGTAAGCTGAGTGTAGGGACTTACAGCATCATCTGTAGACTTTGGCAGGAGGGGAATGGTAGACGGTGGCAGGGGGAGGGAAAAGTGTTTTGGACCAAGGATGTGATCAAGTTTGGAGGTGACTCGGGGGAGGGGGGTCTCCTAAAATGACCCTGGATGTCTGAGTGCCCACATTAGACAGAATCAGATACGCTGATTTTATTCAAAAGGAAGTGGGGCCACAGTCCAGAGGATGGGAGAAGCTACTTGGTAAGAGGGAGGAGAGTCAGTGGCGGGGAGGCAAGGGAAGAGGCAGTTACAAGCCGGCAGGAGGATGTGGGAGGTTTTAGACAACGCTGCTCTCTCTCTGAAGGGTGAGACAGGCCAATGCCGCAAAGGCGTGAAGGCTCCGGAGCCCGAGGGCCAGTGGGCTGATGAGCTGCTTGCTCAGTGAAGCAAGGCAAGGAGCCGGGTTGGCTGCTGAAAAGATGTGTGGGGTCCGAGGAGGAGGGAGGTGGCAAGTGGCCGGGGAGTTCTGAGCTCCTACCTACGCTGCCCAGCCTGAGCCTGGGCCTAGAGGTGAGGGGCCCACAAACTCACCAGGACCTGCAGAAAGGGATTGTGGACCAGCTGCAGGCCTCTGAGCAGCAGGGGAAGTGATCCGACTATAACGTACACAGCTCAGCTTCCGAGGCAGTGGGGCTGACCAGATGCAGACTGCTACCTGCCAGGTATCCAGACAGGGAACAGGTGTGAGCCCAGCCCCCCATACTGCTCTCGCTGGCTTCCTTCCCTAGAGCCTGCTTCCTTTTCCTCCTCCCTTCTTCTCTCACATCCTCCCTACCATTCATCTCCCTTCCTTTCAACAAAATTTATTAAGCATTTATTATATTTATACTTGTATTAGTTTTTTTTTTTTTTTTTTTTTCTGCTCAGAGGCTTAGAGAGCTAATTTCTAAAGAGGAATATCTCAGTTATAGTTACACCAGTCTGGCTCCCCACCTAGAGCCTTTTCAAGACCCTTTCTGTGCCCTGTGTAGGCTGGGGGGGATAAATCCTGCTGGCTACTCTATTCCTATGTTCACCCCCCCTCCCCACCAGTCGAGGGCTTGCCAAAGGGAATTTGAGTTAGGGCTCTCAAGTTCTTGGGCAATGTCTCTCCCCACCCAAACCTATTTTCCTCTTAGCCATAATCACCATCTCAATGTCAATCTTAGCTTCTTTTTTCCCAGTTTGTTTTAATTCCTGGCCCTATCACATGGTTCTGAAAGAAAGCTGGAAGATTCAGCTGGGAGGGTTAATAATAATAATGGCTACCTACAATAACCACGTATAACCAGGCATTAAATTAAACATGTAACTTCATTTAAGCCTTACAACTCATTAAGGTAGACATTATTCCCCCACTTTTCAGATGAGCACACTGAGGCCTAGAGAGCTTAAGTCAACTTTCCCAAGATCACACAGTTGCTAAGTAGGAGAGCTCATATTCCATTCCAGGCCTACCTGATTCCAAATTGGTGTGAATAAACACTTTTCACTGATTCCCTGTAGGCTTTATACAAAGCCTCATGGGTGGTTTCTCACCTGGGGTGAGAGTCCAGATGGTCCTTTCCCTTCAGACCCTTCTCTCCTCCCCTGTGAATCCAGCCATTTTCAGTTCCAGCACCATCCACATGCTTAACACATCCAGCGTTACTGTATTACCTACATGCTGGTTGGGGGGGGGAGGGGGGTGGTTAGAGTGATTTCACCACCAGCTTTCCAGAGCAAGGGGAGCAAAGGTAATTTGGCAACAGAAAGGACAGAGCTCAGACACATAGAACACCCGAGGACAAGGGCAAGGGAGGGAGTTAGTTTCATTTTTCAATCCTGGTGACTTTATTGGCAGGACAAGGTAACCAAGCGTTGCCAAAGCTAGTTCATCAACCGCCTGCACTTTCCTCTCCAGCGGGAGCCAAAGCTCCCATCCTGATCCAAGCTGGTTGGTGTCCCAGGGGCAGCTGCTAGCTCCTGCCACCTCCTCTCCCTCCAAAGCCCCTATTGTCCTTCTTTGATTATCCAGAGCTGATGACTACGATGTGTGCAGCAATCTAACCCTTATGATGCTTTTTCACAGGCTTCCTCTTAGCTCCATGTTACTAATGAGGTCCTGTTTCAAAAGTGCTCTGTGGCCCCTAAAAGGCCTAGAAATGCCTTCTAAAATGCTGCTCCCATCTCTGTGCCTGTTTTTGAGTTTTCATCTGTCTCCTTAGCTGGATTTGGGCCCCAAGCTCTTGCCCCCAAAATGTGGACTCTACTGTTACCTGGGAGGGAAATGGCCTGCCTCTATCTAAGATATAGAGAAACTGAGGCCCAAAGAGATTAGGTCTTGAGTGAGGGGACATAGCTATTAAGTAGAAAAGCCAAGATTCAACAAGATTCAAGCCCTGGGGATCTCTCTACTACACTGTGCTGTCTCCATCCCTGCAGGGGCCTGAGGGGCAATGTTTGAACTGGGCCATGATGCACAAACAGGGTTTTGCTGGTGAGAGAGGGCATGTGAAAGGGATGAAGGACATTGCATGCTAAGTGGTCCTATACAACTGGGGACAGATAGTGCTGGGGACATGGTAGGCATGTGGGGCCCCATTTTGAGGAATTTCTCTGCCATGTTAATGAGTTTGAACCTCATTATAGACATGGCCAATAGGGGGGCCACTGGGATTTGGAGGTAGAGAGTGAGATCATCTGATCTGAGCTTTAAGGTTGGTGGGATTTCTGGGGGGAATTATATGCTACTCTAAGAGAACAACTGAACACCAGTCCTTGGAGAATCAGATGAAAGAATTAAAGTTGAATCTAGTGAGAATATTTTGGGAGCTGAGGTGAGTCTGAGGCTGCTTGTTCAACAGTAGGGGAGGCATGAGAAGACCCACGTGTCCCTAGTGGCCTTCAAGGCTGGCTCTGAGGGATGTGGCCCTTGCCTGGGCTAGGGCGGGAGGTGTAGAGGCTGTCTTACTGGGCACAGGGGGTTCCCCTCAGCTTAAAGACCAGGTATAGAGACTTAAAGAAAGAGCCATGGGAAGTGAGAAAAATTACTTTCAGTCCTCAGGGCCCATGGGGGCAGGGGCCCATGGATTGAGAGAGAGAGAGAGAGAGAGAGAGAGAGAGGGAGAGACTGATTCTTCTTAAGCACATTTCTGCTGCAGTTGCCCTCCAACGGACCCAAATGTCTTCTTTGCTGATTTTCTCCTATAATGTCACCCAATAAGAATGCTAGAAGTGTTGTTGTGATTTGTCAAGACTGTTGAGGGGTTCCAAGTTTTCCACACAACTCTAGATCCTTCCTTTCATTTGATATCAAACCCTCTGAGGCAGCAGGGCAGGTATTGTCATCCACATCCAACAGGAGGGTAAGGAGACCCAGAGAGCGATGGGATCTGCTGTGGTCACAGGTTCGTGAGAGAGGAAGTCTGTAACCTGGCTCTCCTGACTCCTGGGGCAGAGCCCTCGTCCCCGTGCACCTGATGCCTGTATTGGAAGCGGTCATCATCAGCACATACTTTGCCTTTACTCATAGGACCGTCCCCCCACCCCCACCCCAATGGCTCAATTTTTCTATGAGTTTAGGCCTCCATTGTTTGACAGAAGAGTGAGAAGCAGGGAGAGGGATACTCCTTTTGCAGTCTCTTGTCCACCCAAATAAACTCACCTCCTGGGGGCACTCCCTTTGTGCCAAACACAGTGCTGGGGCTACCGTCCCCATTACTTCCTTCAACAGTCCCAGGACGTAGAGCTGGTGCTGGAAACCTATTTTGCAGATGAGGAAACTGAGGCTCAGAGAGTATGACTTGCCCAAAGTCACACTGTTGGCAGCACAGTTAGGATTCGACTCCCTGTCCGTGTGACTCCAAAGCCCATGGCTTTCCACAGCCTCACATTGCTCTTCATTATCATGTTCCCTGGGAGGAACTTGAGAGGAAGACAGTGCAGATGCTGGATAATGGTTGTTTTTTTTACCAGAGGCAGGAGTCATCTGCTCCAGGAGATGTGACTCAGTCCTCTCAACAGGTTTGCAGGGGAATGAAGAGGATTCTTCATCTGTGACTCCTCCCTGAACAGGGCAGGCTGTACCCAGAGACCAAAAAGTTTATTTAGAAGCTTCAGGAGTGTCTTTCCCCGAAAGAGATACAAGCAAGCAATGGGGCATTTGTCAAAGGTAAAAAACAGGAAAGAAGAACAAGAAGTCAGTGGGAAGCAGAGAGAGGAAATAGGAGTCAAGGGGACTCGGACGACAGAGAAAGACAGAATGACTCAGGAAGAGGGATGGGTGCCCTGGGGGAGGGGTTGGGGACAGGACTGGATTGGCGAGCTGCAATTTGTGAAGTTTACAGATAAATCTTGGTCCTTTCAGCAAAGCTTATCTGTAATGGGCTCGGCTCGCTGAGGCCCCGTCTCCTGTACACATAAATCATTTTCTAATTTATAACATGAATAATTGATTTTGCCTCTGTAGCCTCAACAATAAATCTCCGGATCACACATGCATAAGAAAATAATAATAATGAAAGCGATCAGGATATGCTGCCATCGATTAACTGTGAGAGGGGCCACTTGACTCGCAATTCATGTTTTAAGTATTCCAGGTGGCACCGCGCCCACAAGCCACACCTGTCCCTTGCCCCTGGGCTCTGCCTGTCACTAGTGGGGAGTGGAGAAGAGAGAGGGGAAAAGCCAAGTCTGGCCATGGTAAGCCACAGTTGGGATCAATTCAGATGTTTCCTTGGTGGTTATCATTCATTCATTTAGCAGCGATTTACTGAGCCTCTCTTGCCTGGAAGGTCCTGGGATAGATGTTGTCCAGGGCAAAGCAAGACTTGCTTTTTGGCTTCTAGGAGATTTTGATCCAGTTAAAAGCTCAGAACACATAATTTAGTGGTCAGGAGGGACTGAAGGGGAAAGAGACTTTCACTGTTGTGCTGTGCACTTCAAAGCTGGGAACTCTGAAGCCCTCCCTGACTGCTCCCTCTCCCTCCCTACCAGGTCTTGCTGAGTCTATCTCCACAAGGACCTGGAATCCATCCACTCCTCTCCAGTCCCAACCATAGCCTCCATCATCTCTCTCCTGGCATCACAATGACCCCCTAAATGGCAGCCCTGTATCCCTCTTGTGGCCCAATCCCATCCATTCTCCTGGAACCAAAGCAATCTTTAAAATGGCAGGTGAGATTTCCCATAGGATCTCGGGTTCAAGCCTCCCCAGCCACACCCACCCCTCTCCTCTCCAGCCTCATGTACCAGGATCCCTCCCCATTCTGACCTTGAGCCATGTTCAACTTTTTTTTTTAATTTTTTTTTTAATGTTTTATTTATTTCTAGGAGAGAGAGAGAGACAGCGTGAGCAGGGGAGGGTCAGAGAGAGAGGGAGTCACAGACTCTGAAACAGGCTCCAGGCTCTGAGCTGGCAGTCAGCGCAGAGCCCGACGCGGGGCCCGAACCCACGAACCGCGAGATCATGACCTAAGCGAAAGTCGGACGCTTAACCGACTAAGCCACCCAGGCGCCCCAAGCCATGTTCAACTTTTTAAAAAACTTCCAAAAGTGTCTCATTCTTCTTTCCAGCAGCAAAGACCTTTTCTGTGTGTTCCTTCTGCCTGGAATGCTTCCCCCTGCCCCACCCCACCCCTGCCTCTCCTGTTCCCACCCTTTAGGTCTCAGCTGAACCATCACAACTGCCCCAGGTGGGATGACATTTCCCTGATGAACACTCCCACCACTTCTCCTTCATATCACGTGCCACACCGATAATTTCCTGCTCAGTATTTTTCCTTTCTGTTGATAATGAAGCCCAGGAGGGCAAGATCCGTATTTTCTTTGTTTGACATGGTTTCCTCAGGACCCTGCATGGTATCTGGCACATAATAGGTGCTCAATAAATGCTTGTTGAATGATTTAAATAAATGATCTTCCTGCCACCAGCATATTTTCTCTCTGGACCTTCTTACACAGAACAATTTTTTTTTTTTTTGTAAACAGCTTTGCCAGATTATTCTTCTTTTCAAAAAATTTTGTCACTAGTTGTCAGTACCTGTGCATGAAGTCTAATACCCTAGCCTGGCGCTGACAGTGGCAACCTGTCTTTACTCAAAGCTCCTGAGTCCACTCTGTGGGTTCTCTGCTCACTTACTGAAATCCTGCATATCCTTCAAGACTTGGTTCAGATGCCAATACAACTGTAGCACCTCTTTCCCTCCTTAACCCCCTGTGATGTTCTCCTTAGCTCCTGAATGCAAGGGGATGCATTTCAGAGCTTTAAGTGGCCAGTTTTGGGTTAGGATTGATTGTTCCTAAAGTTTCTTGGGAATGGAACGGAGGCAGAGGCGATGGGAGGGAGGCAGGCCTTTCACTCTGGACATGATCCTCGTGTAGCACTTCAGATCCGTGGATCAGGGGGTCGCTCAGGGTTTCCAGTGATTCATCACCAGACTTAGATTTATACCTAGTTGATGCCAAGGCTGCTGCCATTTTATTCACTCAGTCATACAGTTGATCCGGCCCCCGGGACTGTGGTTTCCCAGCTCCCTGGATCCCTGGCCTGAATCCCAGGGTCTCCCTTACAATGGAACCTAAAAATAGAAGCTGCTTTTATAGTGTAAGTGAAGAGGCAAAGAATCCAGGCAGGGTTTGAATAGACAGAAGTGATGCCTGAAGGACTCTCTGGGGACATGGAGACTGACCCCAGAGGCTCTGAGTGTGAAAGGGAGCAGAGGCCAAGCCTTCTGGCAGGAGACAGAGCATCCCTGGGCATTTGGGAAGGCCTGGCTTTCCTTTCCTCACCCACTCACAGCCTGCACTTTTCCTGGCTCTGAGCCCACGCCTTGCCCAGTGCTCTGTCCTTATCCCCAGGGAGGGCTCGCATAGCCATCAAACCAATACAGAAACATCTGAGAGAGAGAGCTAAGGCACCACCGAACCAAAGCCACACAGTGAAGAGGATAGGGGTGCAGTGGGGATGGTGCAAGGCAGGGGTGAGGGCATGGCCTTGAGTATCTGAAGTGACTGACCACCATCTTGAGCAACACACAGCTCTTTCTGGGCGACTGTCTATGCATATTACTGCTTTCACCCAAGGGCCACTAAACATGCCCCAGATGAGCCCACACACCAGGGAGATTGCATCACACTATCCTTGGATGATCCCGATCCTGACAGTGGGACCCAGACAAGTTACCTCCCTGAACCATAGCTTCCTTGTATGTACAACAACACTTTACAAAAATAGCAGGGTTTTAACTTTTTAAAGTGGAGGTTTAACTCACGTATAATAAATCACATAAATCTGAAGCGTATCACTTGGTGGATTTTTACATATGTGTGCACCTGTGCAACCATCACCCAGATCAATATACTAAGTATTGCCAGCACCCCGCCGGGCTCCTTCTGTCTCCCCCCCAGTCAGTAGCTCCCACCCACTCCATCCCTGCTTCACCAAGGGGAAATACTCTTTCTGATGTCTATAGTTATGGACTAGGTAGATGTATTTTTGAAATTTATATCAAGTCATACAATATGTGCTCATTGTGATCTGGATTCTTTCCCTCGGGGAAAGGGCTTTGAAAGGATCAAGTGAAATAGTCTGTATCAAAGCACCAAGTACAGCCCCGGCATATAGGAGATCCCCATGAATATCCAAGCAGGTGTGGGGCCATTTGAATCAGAAATCTTTGTCAGCATTTGAAATCTTGTCAGCATTGTCATCTTCTGAGCCTCAATCTTCCCATCTGTAAAAAGGGATAATAATTCCTTCCTCATGGGGTTGTCAGAGGCATTCAATGATATAAAGAAGACATAGGATATAAACGGTAAGTGTTCAATAAACATTCCATGCGTCTCCCATCTATGGTGCTGAAGCTGAAGCCCCAGACTTCCTTCTAGAGAGCCAGTTACTTTGCTATATTCCAGTGGTTTTCAAATTGCATTTCCCGGAGCCTCGGGATTCTGCAGTCATGAATCAGAGGCTGAGGGAAAGGGTGAGAACAGGAGAAGGAGAAAGCCTAGGGGGTGGGATTTGGGTTTCCTACCCCAGGGCAACCAAAGCAGCTCTATGTCCTTATTGTCGTCTGTTTGACAAGCTAAGGAGATGGTATTTGCAAAAAGGGCTCTTCTTCTAAAAAGAGTTTAAAAACCTTAATTCTATTCTATAACCAGAGTGTTGCCCAACATGCCAGCCAGATGTTGCATAAAGGCGAGAACAAATGAGAACATATCCATGCTAATTGGTTAGACCTTCCTGAAAACCTCTCCAGACAAATGCCCTTACACTTCAGTGCAAGGACACTGTAAAATGCAACCAGCAATGAATGAAGCAGTTTCTTTTTTTTTCCCCTTAAGAATACATTGCTTTTGAGGGACATCTGTATTTCTATTTATTTTATTAACTGTAACACAAGAATAAAATACTATTTTAGAAGAAAATCTTTCATGATTCCATCACTTTAGTATAGCAACTACGAAACCCACTTAAAAAAAAAAAAAGCCACAGTGCGTGTCTGCTGTTTTTGTCTGCCAAGCAAGCACTTGACCCATTTTCCTCTGTGAGGACACCCCTTTCCCACTCATGGTCCATGTGGGATAAATCTGGTTTCAAGAAAGCGCATTTGACCCATGCCTGGTCACTCAGGGAATTCTATCCCCTTGGCCATGGTGATTGTTTCGGGAAAGGCATCACACAAACCAAGCCAATGAGGGTCCATCCTGGGGCTTTTTTGGGAACTGCTGGGAAAGTGAAGGAAGCTCTCTTTTTTCCACTACATTTGAAGATTAAGTGGCTGGAGGCCACCATGTTTGGAAGGCCTGCTTGAGAGTGAAAAGAAAGCACAGGAAAAGAACAGAAATCAAGAAAGACCAGGTCCGGAATATATTACTTCAGCCCCTGGACGCAACCATGCCTGAAAGAGAACCTAACTGTGGGTATTTCAATCCTTGAGACAATAAATTATTCTTCCCTTTAAGGAGATGTCTTTCACCTGCCACCAAACAAGTTTCTGTTTAATATAACAGTAGATCAAAACTTAATCATGTAAGTGCATTTCCCTTCAAAACTGTCACCTTGGGAAGCAACACTTATTCCAAAGAATGTTTTAGAATTCCTCACTGAGTTCTAAAAACCTCCCCTAGTACCAATTTAACAATCAAGTCATCTCCTTACTTTATATGATTGCAAGGGAGGAGAACAGTATTCTGTTTGATCACTGAGTTTGCTCACCAGACTTAATTCTGATCAATCGTATCCAGGACTCCCACCTGCCCTCAGAGGGTGTGGATGTGCCGATGTGGACACCAGCTGAGCGTGGACGGGTTGCATGTACATCTTTGAATTCCTGTTTTGCTTTTCAAGGTGAATGAGAGAAAATTAATTTGCATAGATGATCGTAGTATGAAATAGCAAGCTCATTTTCTTTGGTCCCACCTCAAAAATAATAGCAGTCTTGTCTCCTAGTCTCTCTTGCTCAGAGAACCATATGGATTCCTCCCTCCCCCACCCCTTCCCCCGGCCCCGGTCCCAGTGAAAGGACTCATAGTCCCATTTCACAAATAAGAAAATCAAGGCAAACTTACGTTCAGAATAAAGCTTCTTTTGCAAGGCTGCCAATGTACTGGGATCTAGAATACTAAATGGAATCACTAAACAAAGAGACCTCCGGGAGGCAGGGCCTGAGGACAGATCTGGGGATGGGGTGGTGACAGAAGGGACTGAGAGGAAGCAAGGTGACGAACATGCGAGGGGAAGATCAAGCAAAGGCAGTTACTCACCAGGAACAGGCTGAGATCGGGAGATACCAGAGGATGTGCCCAGCAGAGGGGTAGGGACCTGACTTCGCCGGTTTCTCCTCCTGCAGCCGGCAGTGAGCTGTGTGTGGGCTCCATGGGCACAGTCTGTGTTCCCTGCAGGGTCCTGCTCAGTGTGCACACGACTCGAGGAGAGAGCCAGGAGGGACTCCACGGCTCCTGGCTTCCTGGCTTCCAAGCTGTACCCAAGAAGAGGCGTCTCACCCTCAGGAGAGGTTTACTGCATCCAGGCAATTTAGCCTCCCAAGCAGCTGGACAGGCCCTGGAGATAATAAAGAAAGAAGGTAACAGAGTGGATCTGCAAAGCCTTTAATACACAGCATTAAAGGGTAATGGGAAAATCGATGGGACTATACAACAGGGTCACCCCAACTGCCAGCAGTGCTGTCATTAATGGGACAGTTGGCATTCCAGCCACTGCAAGGCCACTGGGCAGTGCCCCAGTCTGACCTCTTCAGAGCGCAGGTGGCTTCATGGACACTGGGACTTCCTACTGGGATCAGAACCCTAGGCGACCACCTTCTTTTCTCCCATGGACACATCCCACTCTCCTAATGCTGGCCAAGTGATGTAATAATAGCTACCATTTATTATCACTTTCTATGCACCCAGGCTCTAGGCCAAGAGCTGAACTGTTGCATTTAATTTCTGAACTGTTGCATTTAATCCTTACAACAACTCTATAAATCAGTTGCTATCACCTTAGTTTGCATTTCACATGTAAGTAAAGGGAAGTCCAGAGAGCCACACGTGTCCTTGATCGTTGGCTTGGAGACCAGGTGGTTGGGTCAGCACAGGTCGTAGCACGTGAGCTGGAAAGGGTCTCACGGAACATCCGGCCCGACCCTCAGCACAGAGGACTGGAGTAACTTGTCCTGGATCATAGAGCTGCTCAGTAGAAAATGTGTGGCTATGAAGTAGGCATCCTCCTGTGTTCTTTGTCCCCATTATATCATCTGATCATTTCCATCCACACAAAGCACACACTCCACTGGCTTTGGACTTCAGAGTCATTCATTGTAATTAAAGGGATAGTCATTTAGGAATTGTTTCAATTTGATGCAAAGTTACTAAAGCCATTCCCTGTGTTGTGCAGGAGGGGTGCTGAAGAGCGAGTAGGTCTGGTTATTGTTCTTAAACACCAACAGCATGTGGCTGGGGAGAGAAAAACACATAGACCTGAAACAACCTTAGAATAACTCTAAGACAACAAATAAATAAGTGTGAGCGTGTGGGCTGCAAACCGTGCACACCACGCGCCAGGGAATTAACAGCGAAGGAAGGGAGGCTCAGCTGGAGATGGCTCTGTGGGGCGAGGAGCTTGGAGCTGGGCTGTTAAAGGAGGGAGGGTTGGGCTTCGAGAAAATGGGGTGGGGGCATGGCTAGTGGCCGAAAGCAAAGGCCTGTGGCTGGAGAGAACACGATGATATTGTCGGGCCTGTAGATAAAGAGGATCCACCCTGCTGAAGCAGGGAGCCGTGGTTTGGGGCGGCAGGGAACCCGGACTCAGTGTGGGAGACAATGTGCAGCCAATGCAGATGGTTAAGCAAGGTAATGCAAGATGACAGCGACGAGCTTAGGAAGGTGTAACTGACACTGCCACCCTAGAATATTGGAAAGCTGGAGGACTGAATTCCCGCTAGGAGGATAATGAAAGGAGTCTTCCAGGCATGAAGTGCTGGTGGTAGTGGGGGCTGGTGTGAGGCCAGAGAGTCATCAAGGGGTGATGGCCCCAGAGGGGCCACAGCGAGGGGCCACCAGGGTTTGGGGTGAGGTTGATGGACTGAGGGCTGATGGGTATTGGGGGTAAGGGGGGTGATGGGCATGGAGGTGGGCACTTGTGGGGATGAGCACTGGGTGTTATATGGAAACCAACTTGACAATAAACTTAAAAAAAAAAAAAGAATCTCCACGTTACAGACCCGAGAACCTGGGAGAAGGAACAGTGGCAGACAGGGTGGGTGGGGACTGGGGTGCAGGGTCGTGGGGTACACAGGGAGAGGGGATTGGAGAGGAGAGATATCAAGCCTCACACAGGAAGACCGGGGAAGGGAAACAACAGGAAAAAAAGCTTTCTTCTCTTGAGGGATATTTTCCCTCACACCTCTTATGGGAAAAGAACTTTCCATCGCAGTTTTTCCCAAGTGTTCCCTCTCCTTAGCCTCTCTCCAAGGGGCTTGTGCCGTGGGCCGCATGGAGTGGGGCTAGGGGCCCAGTGCCTGCTCTGCCTTACCTCCCTGGAGCCCTGGGCAGTAAAGGGAGTGCTCACAGCGCAGCCAGGGATCAGATGAGAGGCACACAAAGTGCCTCCCCAGATTCCTTACACACATGTGGTCAATCAGCTTAGCTACTGCGATGACAAAACCAAGTTTAACATACCATACGGTTCAAGCTCCCAGGTCACCAAAACAGGTCAGGACTTTCGTGGACTGTGGAAAACAGGTGGTATTGGAGGAAAGGCTGTCAGCTTGGGTTAGCAGGCAAGTCTGAGGCAGCAACTTGTCCGAGCTCACCCAAGTGTCTCAAAACGGCCTCCTGCCCTGGTCTCCTTATGGAAACTGCAACTCTTTGGCCCTTTGCAGACCCAGAGAGCAGAAACTCGGGGGCAGGGCTTGGAACTATGTTTTTAATAAGCTCACAGGTGATTCCAGAGTACACGGAAGTCTGAGAACCACATTTTATCTGCTAACATGAATCTCCTTGGCAAGAACTCCAGCCTATGCGATCACCACCAAAGTGACGGGGAGCTCACTACCCCACTGGCCAGCTCATTCATCTCTTTGGAGCAAGTTCCTTGTTAATAAGGTGTCTCCCAGCCGCCTGACTTTCCCAGACAAATGAGAGGCAGAGGAGGGAAGAAAAGGGAAGTGGAGTCTGGCAGCAGGAAAGATAGGGAGACTCGGGAGGGAGGAGCTGGGGGTACAGAGCTGCGTGTCCCTGGGGTGAGGAAAAGGGAGCGGCCAGAGCTGGCTCTCTCCCAGTGCAGTCAAGCCGGGTTATTAAAGGAAAGAAGAATGAGTCTCTGTATCTCGGTGGAGCAGGGCAAGAGTCATCAGCAGACTTTATTAAAATCCTTTCCTCACCAGTGAAAGACACTTATCGCTCTTCATCAGCAAAGCTCTCTCTTTTTGAAAAGGAAAATCAACTTAACAGGTGGGGAATGTCCTTTTACTCTTCCTGTGAAAGAGTCCGAGGCTGCCTCCTGACGGTCCCCAAAGTGGTGCGGGGCTCACAGAGCACCCCCCATAGTGGCAGGAGAGGGACTCTGGACCCACAGTGTCTTGGCACTGTATACGCAAAGGGGACCGTCGCCTGCTGCAGGGAATGTGTGGGCAGCAGAGGCAGCAGGCCCTGGCTGCTATGGGTACAGCGATGACCGGATCCCTAAGTGAGAAACGGAGGAATGTCTGGGGGAGTGCTGTAGGGAGGGGGCGGGGCGGGGGCGGGG
>NW_027527853.1:1579636-1739817 GCF_008692635.1 Crocuta crocuta | reverse complement strand
GGGGGTGCAGGATCTGAGCTGAGCCTCAGGCTCCTGCTGGGGTCCCTGCACAGCTCTCACCTTCTACTTCTGTCCCTCGTCCCACCAGAGACACCTCACTCCCTTGCTGACAAAACCTCAGAAACTGCCCACTGCAGCAGGAGCCCATCTCCACTCCTTAACCCAGGCCCTTAGCCCAAGGCTCTTCCGGTAACAGCCCCAGGCGGCCCTCTAGCTCTCTGCCCACCTCGCCCTGCCAGGCTGCTCAGTCGTTATTCCCCAAACCCACGCTGCCCTTGCATGCCTGCCTGCTTTTGCTCAAGGCAGTTGCTCTGCCTGTAATGCCTTTCTCCCTCCTCTCTGCCAGGGGATCCGCTTCACGGCCCAGCTCAAATGTCTCCTCCTCTGGGAAGCCTTCCCTGACCTCTCCAGGCAGAACTAATTATTTCTTCCTCCAGGCTCCCATAGCAGGCATGCTACTGGTTTAACAATTACCACATTATAGTTTAGTTGTTTGTAATCCCTTGTTTATATGTGTCTCTCCTCATTACAGGAAGTTCTAGCAGGAAGGGAGAGGCAGGCTGTATCTTGCTCCTCTTTGCATCCCTCACAGAACTTGACATATTTCTTAATAAAAATACTAGCTAGCATGTACTGATGGCTTATTCAGCACTCTGAAGGTCCTTCATATACATTATTGAGACTTGGAGAAGTAGAGTGATCTGTTCAAGGACACATGGTTAGTAGACGACCGAGGAAGAATTAGAAACCAGGACTACTAGAGCTCAGTAATGTTTGTCGACTGACTAAATGACTGCCCATAGCCCACCTCTGGTGCCAGTAGTCTCTTGGGTGGACTGCGCCGATGCCTAGCTCCTGAGCCAGATCCCATCAATCCGGCCCTCTGTGCTCAGGCTTTCTCTGCCTCCAGGGCATCATATACTTGCTCTGAAGGCCTTTGTCTATTCTTCCCCAGACAAGGCAAGGCCCTAGAGAAAGATCTTTGTCACCTTCCCGGAACCAGCCCCCATCACTCAACCACCTTCACTCTCCCTCCCCAGCCCTGCTGTGCAGCCAGCATCTCAGCTTCTCTCCCTGCAGCATCCCGCCCCTGTGTTCCTCTAGCCTCTGGCTAAGGCCTGGAAAACCTGTACAGGGCAGTGTTCTCGCTCCCGGCCCCGGGTTTCAGGTAACTCTGAAGGGGCACAGAGCCCTGGGCGCTTGTCACAGCTTCTTCCTTTACTGGAGGATTCAGGAGTGGCTCCTCTCTTCCTACGCCCCAGTTTTCAAGACCAACTCTGATTTTACAGCTTTATAAGTGTTCTGAGAATAGTAGCTAGTTTTTTCATCTCTAACGACCCCACGATCCCCAGTCCAGACCTGTGCGCCCAGGTAGATGCCCAGTAAGTGGTAAAATGAATGATTCCTATGAGTGCATTCCCAGATATGGCACTCTCTGTCTCAATATGTCTTCGTGTATCCTTGCATCAATCTTTGTGTCACTCCCGCTGGTTCTAGAAATGGTGTCTTCTCTCCTCTCCTCTCTAATCCTGACTCTCCATCTCTGCTGTGCCCACCTCCTTGGGGTAGCACCTCTCCAACCGCTCTAGCGTGGGTCAGTGGGCCCTGGTGACCTCCCCTCCACGTGCAGCCAGGCCTGTAGCAAAGTGGGTGGGCCCTGCTTTAAAAGACCAACAGAATTCATCTCATTTCTATAGTCTCTTAACGCAAAGTTAAACCAATCAGATAGTAGGAGCTACAGGAGAGAGGAAATGTGGTTCGGGGCCACCTTGCGGTGTGCAATCTAGGTGCAGCAAATCATACCGTTTTGTTCACTGTTGGGTCCCTAGTGCCTACTACAGTGCCTGGCACATGGCTAAAACCCAATAAGTATTTGTTGGGTGAATAAATGCATGGATGGCCATTGTGTTTATTATAATTTTCTGTTCATTCCAAACCTGTTTATCTGCCACCGCTGTCTTTCTAGCTTTTTTCTTCCAGGAACCTCTTTCCCCCCTCCCCCCTCAACCACGCCTCAGTGAGTTCTTATGTTCTCATCATCCCATGGCCCCCAGTTCTGTAATGCCCCCCTAAGGACCCCAAAGCTCCCACCTACTCACTTCCATTAGCACAACCCTTCCCTCCCCAGGGTCTTCAGTCTCTCCCCTGCCTCCCACTGCCTGAGTGCCCTTTTCTCTTCTGTCTTTGCTCACCTCCCTACAAAGCCTGCACCATAGGAGCCATTTCAGCAAAGAACTTGGCCATCTCTTGCCTCGGTCACCTTCCCCTGCCTTCTTGCCCTACCACCCTACCAGACTTTGGCTCTGAATGGCTCTCACTGTTTCTTTCCCTGCAAAAGGAGATTGCCCAAGAGCCCTGCAGACCAGCATCACTACCAATGCGTGCTGACTAGCTTCAGCTGCTTGACAGCTTTTTAAAAATGTGTATTTAAACCATTTTATAAAGGGGGAAAAAAATCTCTTCACCGCCTCACACCAACCATTTACATAATTCAGTGACCTTCTATGAACCACAGCATTGTGTGAGCGTCATTTTCTGGGGGTAGAAATCAACCCATCCGTCCTATTTCATACTCTGCCTTGTTCGCCTAACATTTTTCTGTATACGCTTTCTCATGTATTGACAGAGAACTCCTATTTATCATTTGAAATGGATATATAATATTCCATCATATTAATGTTCCATAGTTTACTTACCCATTCCCCAATCGCGGAGCATTTGGGTGGTTTCCAGGATTCTCCTATTATGAACAGGGCAGCGATAAACATCTTTTGGCAAATAGCTTATATTTCCTTTTTAGTTATTTTCATGGTATATACTCCCAGAAGAGAGATTATTGGGTCAAAGGCTAGAAACACTTTTATGGCTTTTGTTGCAAGGTGCCAGACTGGTCTCCAGGGAGACTACTAATTCGCAGTTCTCCGGTCTTTTTATTCGTGTTTTTGTAGCCTCCGAATGAATTCCTGCAAGTTGTTCCAACTCTTCTCGGCCTGCCTGGGGCATCCAGCTGCCCTCACCCTCCAGAGGTGATTTTACAGGCCTGTGTCCCTGAGTTTCCTCAACTTCCTGCTATTTTCACCCTGGCTCCCCTCTGAGGAAGAGATGCCCAATTTCCTCCCCAAACAAACCTCACTGCCTGCATCACTGACCTCGTTCCCTCCTGTCTCTTCAAAACCATGCCGCCCTCACCTCTCCACTCTTCCATCATCTGTCTCTCCCGTTGTTTCTCTACAGCGTGCGAATATCCTCATCTCCCTTTCCCTAAAAGCCACAAGCAATTTTCCCTTCTCTCCTGAACTGTTCTCTTCTTCTGTCATCAACCATCATTCTGAGGGAATGATGTCCACATCACCTGCTCACCTGCCACTTCCTTCTCAGCCTTTTGTTCTTTCACTGATGACCAATGCTCAACTGTAGCAGCCATTTCAAGGCTACCAATAATTTTCTTAGTCACCTGAGCAAGTGACTTTTTGTCAGTCATCGTCCCCCCCCCTTGTTGACTATTGTGTCACCTTTGAAATTTTCTCCTGTCTGGGGTTCCAGGGCAGTGCAATTTCCTTAGAGCTCCTTCTCTCCTCCCAACATTGTATCTTGAGGAGAATCTGTTCTTGGACCTTTTAGTGAACTTTGAATCACATCTACCTCCTGCTCTGTGGCAGCCAGGAGAATTGGGTGGAATTGATCCCACACCCAGCTCTGGTGGTAAGCGATGACTGATCTAAGGCCACGAGTATAATCCCATTCCTCCTACCACAGTGATGGTTCAAGGGAAAGCAGACCAGAGCAATCAACGTATGACATTTACATGTGACCTATGGTGATTCGTTGAGAGCAAAGCTCAAGACTTTTGTTTCATAGTTGAGGGAAGCCAGTTCTTTCTCTCCTCTTGGGTATAAATGACAAAGTATATGTTTAATCACTAATTGCTGTTGACCACTGTCTTACAACCTTGAGGCAATCTAGTTTGAAGATGGAGTCAAAATACAGAATAGATCAGAGTTTAGAGAATGGAAGCATTGTGGACCCAGATCCCTGATTGTGTGCAGTGGTCAGAAGCTAGGATTTTTCAGTTGCGTGAGTCAATAAATTCCTTGTATTATTTAAATCATAACGCTTAGGGCTTTCTGTTGCTTGCAGTTGAAACTTGTAACCATTATAGCCCTCTTCACTATTCTCCCTTATACTTTTTATTTCACCCATCCTAGCATCTTCCATGATCACATCTATGTGGATGATTCCTCCTCATCCCTAGCTAACTCCTCATCTCCAACTCCAGCATGGCCAGATTTTTGATGAGTAGCTGTATGTGTCTACGAAGCTTTCATCTTAGCATTTAACACCAACATTTTCATCACTACCCAAGCCAAATCAACTTTACTTCCCTGCTTCCCCATGTCCGATTATTCAGTTGCCCAAGTTTGAAACTTTAGAGTCATCCATATGCTCCTCTCCTTTTCATACCACAGACAATCAACTGTCATGGTCACTTTTGCCTTGGGTCGCATCCTCACCTTCGTTATTTCTCTCTCAAGTTGACTGGCTTCTCTGGTGCTCTTCCTGCCTCGTGGCTTTCCCACCTTCTGACCACCCCACACAACACCTTTATCACAAACATCTCCCTAAAACACCAGAGCAATCAAACATTTTCATTGATTTCTCAATGTTTCAGATTTAGTCCAAACTTTCCATCCTAAGTCTGTAAGTCTTCCACTGCAGGGTCTTTCCTGATCTTTCTGTTTTTATAATCCCATTACTTTCTCATTGGTTCCCAAGCTACTGCCAAAGTGAGCTATTTATCCTTTCTTTCGCATGTTGCTGGTCCCACCTGGATCACCTTCCCTTCATATTTCACCCATTGAATTACTGCTTATCCTTTAAGACTCGTCTCAAAAGACAACTCAATAGGGTATAGTCTGATTTCCCCGAATAGATAAATATTTCTTTTTTGAACCTCTACAATATGTCACTCTTGTGGCACTCATCAGAATAGACAGGTAGATTTTTAATCTTGTATCTCTTAAGCACAAGGCACAGGATCTTGAAAATAGAAGTTGCTTAAATAAATACTCATTACATTAGCTTGACTCAAGGGCAACCTTATGGAGAGGGGAAGCTATAAGAAGATGCCTGAGAGGAGGTCTTAATTCTTCTACCTGCAGATTCCCTGAAACCTCCTTTTTTTCTTTTTCTTTTTTGTGTTCCAGTTAGCAATTTGTCAAGTAAACAAAGATTTATTTAGTGCTAACTATTTGCAAGCTAACCCTTGAATCTGGGTAGCAAGCTTTGAAATCTTGTACCCTGGGGTGCTTCAGAACTTGATTCTCAGAGCATGTCCATATGGATGTTCCTGGAAGATGAGGGATGATCTACCTTCCTACATTATCAATATGTAGGGCAGACTCTGAGCTGTATAGCTAGTAAGGTTAGTGGGGGAAAAACCCAATGGGCTAGGAGTCCATAGACCTGAGTTCTGGGTTTAGATCTTTCACTATATAGTTGTGTGACTTCAAATAAGTCTTTTGACCTCTCTCTGGAACTCCTTTACCTGTGAGACAATACAGTTAGGCTGCAGTGTTTCTCCAAATGTGGGCCTCAGAACACTCGCATCAGATTCATCTAAGTGACTTTTAGGAATGAAGCTGGACCACTTTCTTACGCCACACACAAAAATAAATTCAACATGAATGAAAGACCTAAATGTAAGACAAGAAACCATCTAAATCCTAGAGGAGAAAACAGGCAACAAGCTCTTTGACCTCGGCCACAACAATTTCTTACTAGACATGTCTCTGGAGGCAAGGGAAACAAAAACAAAATGAAGTATTGGGACCTCATCAAGACAAAAAGCTTCTGCGCAGCTAAGGAAACAATCAACAGAACTAAAAGGCAACTGATGGTACAGGAGAAGATATTTGCAAATGACATATTAGATAAAGGGTTAGTATCCAAAACCTATAAAGAACTTCTCAAAGTCAACATCTGGAAACCAAATAATCCAGCGAAGAAATGGGCAGAAGATATGAACAGACACCTCTCCAAAGAAGACATCCAGATGGTTAACAGACACATGAAAAGATGCTCAACATCACTCATCATCAAGCAAAAACAAATCAAAACCACAATGAGATACCATTTCATACCTGTCAGAATTAACAACTCAGGAAACAACAGATATTGGCAAGGATATGGAGAAAGGGGACCACTTTTGTGCTGTTGGTGGCAATGCAAACTGGTGGCAGCCACTCTGGGAAAGTATGGAGGTTCCTCAAAAAATTAAAAATAGAGATACCCTATGACCTCACAGTTGCACTGCTGGTATTTATCCAAAGGACACCAAATGCTGATTTGAAGGGGCATATGCATCCCAATGTTTATAGCAGCACTATTAACAATAGCTGAAAGATGGAAAGAGCCCAAATGTCCATCGACTGATGAATGGATAAAGAAGATGTGGTATATTTATACAATGGAGTATCACTCAGCAATCAAAATGAATGAAATCTTGCCATTTGCAACAACGTGGGTAGAACTAGAATGTATTATGCTAAGTGAAATAAGTCAGTCAGAGAAAGAAAAATATCATATGATTTCACTCATACGTGAAATTTAAGAAACAAAACAGGAAGGAAAGAAAAATAAGGAAGGAAAAATAAGATAAAAAACAGAGGGAGACAAACCGTAAGAGACTCTTAAAGACAGAGAACAAACTGAGGGTTGCTGGAGGGGTGTTTGGTGGGGAGATGGGCTAAATGGGTGATGGGCATTAAGGAGGGCACTTGTTGGGATGAGCTCTGGGTATATATGTAAGTGATGAATCACTAAATTCTTCTCCTGAAACCATTATTATACTATAGGTTAATTGACTTGGATTTAAATTAAAAAAAAATTCCCTGGACTCAAACTAGTACTATTGAAAATGAATCTAGTACTAAATGAATTCATTCATTTAATGAATGAGTGGAGAGAAGACCTAGGGGTCTGCATTTGAGCAAGCTCCCCTGATAATTCTTATTTCCACTCAAGTTAAGATCTCTAGACTTTTGAAATGACAAGGCTCCTTCTCATCTAAGATGCGGGGGTTACCGGATTAAGTAATAATTTAAATTATTTCTCAGTGATAAGTAAAGTGGATGAGTGAGTAATCCAGAGGGCTGCTTGCCCTAACAAAGTGTGTGGAACAAAAGGTTAGAGTACCTGTTCTGTGGCCCCGCTACCTAGACCACAGCCCCACAGCCACACTGCCACTACATGCCCGTCTGCTGGCTTGTCCCCTTTCTTATCCCTCCTTGTCTCTCTACCTTTCTTTTCTCCTTTTCCTTTCTTCTCTTCTCTTCCCTTCCCCTCTCCTGTCTTCCCTCGCTCCATTCTCCCTCTCTCCCTCCCTTCCTTCTTCCTTTTCTTTTTCATTTTTATTTCCCATTCTTTCCAAAATCCCACTGGCACCTGGGTAAACACATCATTAGCAGCACATTCATTTGCACTTACCTAATATACTTTTTTTCCAATGAAGTCTTTCCGGCTCCCTCAATCAGATGTGAACATTTCCTGCTCAGAACTCTCAAAGCACTTTGAACCTCTCTTATGCCATTAATCATACTTTGCCATGTAGTATTTCTAGGTCTATTTAATTGTATGCCCCTGAGTAGAAGGCTGCTTTATTTGTTTTTATTCACCTTTTCTATAGTGCCTAGTGTGGGGCCTTGTACATGTTGATAATATTTTGCATGTATGTAGTATATCCTGATTTAATAAGGATTTTCACAGACATTAGTGAATAGCAGACACTGAATAAGGATTTGCTGGGTGGATCAATGAACTAATTCCTCAATTTCCCTTATTCTAGCATTGAGCTTGTCTTATCTCCTGTCTAAGTGGCAGGCTTGTGCCGTGGCAAGGCCACTGGGCTTGGAATCCGAGGCCTGAGTTTGAAAGCTTTCTCTATCTCTTAATAGCTGGGTAGTTCAGGCAAGTTGTTTAACCTCTCTGAACTGTGATTTTATCTGTAAAGTTCATATCTGACTACCTTATTCTTAGGGTCGGGGACGATGAACTACAATTTCTTGTGAAAACATCTGGTACGTAGCAGATAATATGAAAATACTGCTTAAATGAAATTCTTTCCTTCCCCTAACCCTTCACTTGTATTAGAATGTCCCTTAGGACAAACACTGGCTTTTCTAAATCTCTCCCTCCTGATTTGTATGCTGGGTCTTGGTGCCCTGCGTACAAAGACGTGCAGAATGCATTTTGTGGACTCTTAAAAATAGTCAGTGTGATAAGGTGAAATACATATGGGAAACACACAAACTGAAATGAACAGACTGTATTTGTCAGGATTCTTTGCTGCAAGGTCTATAAGCCCAATTCAAACAAGCTTAAGGAAAAAAAAAAAAAGAATGTATCGACTCCCATAAATGAAATGTTCTAGAGTGGGTCTGGGTTTAAGCACTGCTGCATCCAGGGGTTAAAATATCGAAGTTGGCATGTTGTGTCTTTTTCTCCAGCTCCAGGCCCTGCTTCTGTGGCTTCCCTCTGAGGTAGGATCTCTCTAGTTGGTGGGAAAGATGGCTTGCAAGCAGGGAGGACTCGCAAAAGGACTGACAACTTATCTTTGTGTCTTCATGCAGAGCTCGTGGAAGGATTCTTATTGACCCTGCTTGGGTCCCGTACCCACATATGGACCAGTCAGTGGGTCCAAAGGATGTAGTGCTATGGTTGGCTCAACCAGGGTCACGTGCCCACCCCAGTGGCCCCTGGTGAAGGATGCAGTGATTGACCGACCACAGAAATGAGGGAGAGGTAGTTCCTCTAAAGGAAGGGATGTCAGTAGACAAAACTTGTTTCGTGAACAAGCAGATAATACATCCTTTCCATAAGATGCTTGATGCTTAAAACTGCCTGCTTTGTGTTATTTAAGGGACCCAGGTTCATTCACTGTTATTGGGGGAAAATAAAACCATTTCGAGTGTCTCTAAGCCGCAGGCTCAGGGCTAAGGTCTGGGGTAAAGCATTGTTAAAATAAAAAACAAATGGAGACCAGCTTTGAAAATTCTCTGAACAGACAAAACCAGTTTGGTCATACAAACAAAGCTAAATTTAGCTTACTTTATGAGACTAACTTGACCTGGGTTGTTTGTGGCAAATGCCTCTGAAAATTATAAGGAAAACTTCTTGAGGTTGTTATGACGTAACCACTGACCGATTCTCTATCATTGAAGGAAATTCTAACATTTTAACCAATCGCCGCAAAGAAAAAGTAGTGATTGCTTTCTTACTAGCTATGCTGCTTTCTAACAATAGACCTCTGAGCCCCATTGCATGTTTTGGCTTGAGTGCTCCCAGTTTGCAAACTGCCTTCTTTGGTGTGCGCATACTCAACTTCTACTAATGACCACTTTGGTGATTCATTGAGATTGCTTCTGTTATTTTTGAACTTTTGACATTTCCTGGTGTGAGAAGTGGAATTCAGAGAAGATCCCTGATGACTGGGAGGCCTGTGAGCAAACAGGTTCTGGTGCCCACAGAGCCCACCGAGCTCCCTGCTTTCTTGTTGACCCCAGAATTTGAGAGTAAGTCTCTCTTGAATTCAAGCTCCACTCTCTTTGTGTTTGGAGCTCTAGGACTATATTGTGATTTTATTTCTGGAAGCATCTTGGTAAGTCACCCTATTCTGTTTCAGAGGGTGGGGGCATGTGATATTCTGTGTTTTGGAACTGCTGTTGAAAACTAGGGCCCTTTAGGAAACCCCAAAGGTAAAGATGGGTTCCACATGGTCTATGAACCAAAATCTTGTGCCTTTTTGGAAAATGGGTGAACTTTTGGAATTGTAGTGGCCACTTTGGGGAAGCTTTAACCTAGGGAAGTTTATCTTAAGGGGCATCCTTAAAAGAGAGATTCCAAACCTCTCAGAGACAATGAAATGCAGCTTTTATTGGTTTACAGAAGCTTCTAGAAGACAAAATGACTCCATAAAGATCTCTAAGTGGGTCTTGACAACATGCAAGTAAAAAATCTTTAGTGAAAACTCTTTGGCCATTGGAATAAATAACCTTAACTTAGTCCCTCTGCCAGAAACATAATTTGGATACAATTATTCTTTTAAGTTTACTTTTTATCTGAGACATGGTTAAAATATTTTTTAAAACAACAGCTATGAGATCTGTTTGTATGTTGATGTATGTTCAAGTATGTATATTATAGATATTTGATATTTTCCTACTTCTGGATGGTATTGCCAAAATTAATTTGTAAAGAGCCCTATTTAATTGGCTTCAAGAAAATTAAGCATTAATATACATCAAACATACTCTCAGAAATACAGAAAGTAACCTAAAAATTTTTTTCAGTTTATTTATTTTGAGAGAGGGAGAGAAAGAGAGAGAGCACAGAGGAGGAGCAGAGAGAGGGAGAGAGAGAATCCCAAGCAGGCTCCTCACTGTCAGCACAGAGCCCAACACGGGGCTCAATCTCACAAATCATGAGATCACGACCTGAGCTGAAATCAAGAGTTGGATACTTTAACTGACCGAATCACCCAGACATCCCAAACCTAAATGTTTTTTAAGTTCACACAATCTGGGATGTTTGACAAATAAAAGCTAGTTTAAATTTGTTGGTTTAATAAAAGCAGTCATGTCTTCAAAATTTGTCAGCAAGAAATGAGTGCCTGGGGGGCTCAGTCGGTTAACTTGGAACTTTGGCTCAGGTTATGATCTTGCAGTTCCTGAGTTTGAGCCCTACATCAGGTGCAGAGCCTGCTTTAGAGCCTCTGTTCCCACCTCTCTCTGCCCCTCCCCCTCTCGTGCTCTCTCTCTCTCTCTCTCAAAAATAAATAAACATTAAAAAAAAATCACCAACAAGAAAAATAACGTAAGGTGATGGTTAGCTGTTTAATATGTAATTAAAGAATAATTGTTGAAAGCAAGTAATTTAAATAAAATGGATGTTTATACTGTTAAACTAATTAATGAATATTCATTAAATATCTAAATTATTTCCAAAGATGATAAACATTAAATGCTAAATATAAGATTATCTATTTTAGCTTTTTAATTTTTTCACACAGAGACAAAAACTATTGGGGCTTATTAATAAACATGTTTTGTACCACACTGAAAAATTTACTATGAAGAAAAATATAATTGCAGAGATTATGGAATGTATTTATAAATTTGCCAGTCCACAATTGCTTACTTCTTAGTTTTCACTAGGAACTAAGAGTTCTCATAATTAAGAGTTCAAATTAATATAAGTAACTAAAACCACTAGAAATAAGGGTGAAAGAAAATGACTATATAGAAAAATAAGTAAGGAAAATAGAGTATGTTTTGTTTATTTGTTTTGTTTTGGATAAGGAAAGATATGAAGGACATAGGCTTTTTTTTTTTAAAGAAAGTACTTTTGTCCTAAAGTAAAATGTGTGTTCCAGAATAAGAAGGGAAAAGCTGACAAAAGTGGAATGAATATAGAAAGTTACAGAAGGTTTATGGAAAAAGAACATTGAGAAAGGAATTTTATGTGTAGTCAAACTAGGATTGGAAGAGATCTATTTGAGTTAAAAAAGAAAAGGAGATTTTTAATATCAAAAGTACACTGATAGGGGCGCTAGGGTGACTCAGTAGGTTAAGCCTCCACCTCTTAATTTGGGCTCAGGTCATGATCTTGTGGTTTGTGAGTTTGAGCCCCACATCAGACTCTGCTGTGCGGACAGTGTGGAGCCTGCTGGGATTCTCTTTCTCTCCCTCCCTCTCTCTCTGCCTCTCCACCCCTCCCTCCCAAATAAACAAATAAACCTTAAAAAAAAGTACACTGGGGAAAAATCAGGATTGATTTTCTCTTTATTAAAATCACAAACTTTTAGATTATTTGTCTACTCTTAATAAAAAAATTATAAACAAAGTTTCTTCACCTTTAAAGTCATCTGCCTAGAAAACAAAGACTCTGTGTTTTGTCTTTATCAGGTTTTTGATTACTTAAGAAAAATTAGTCTTCTCTATCAAAAGAACTGTTTCTTTTACAACTATGTAACTTTTTGTATACATTAAATTGCATGGGAAGCATTGTCAAATAGGAAGTGATGCCAAACTTTCTTTAGGTATATATTTGTATGAAAAAAATTTTTAAGTGTTTTAAAAAAATTTATTTATGCAAGGGCAGAGAGAGAGGGAGGAAGAAAATCTCAAGCAGGGTCTATGCAGTCAGCATGGAGCAGGACGTGGGGCTCAATCCCACAATGCATGAGATCGTGACCTAAGCCAAAATCAAGAGTTGGATGCTTAACCAAGTGAGCCACTCACGCACCCTTATAATAGTATGAAATTCTTAAAAATCTGATATGTCCTAGTATAATGTTTTCAATCATAATTCCAGCTATTATCTTAAAATATTGCACATCACAAAAACAACCAAATTTAGTTGCCAATTACATCATTTTGGTGTGTGTGTGTGTATGTGAACTCTCATCACATCTTTAACAATGACAATTTTCTTTTTTTTTTTTTTACAAATAGTTTATTGTCAAATTAGTTTCCACATAACACTCAGTGCTCATCCCCAAAGTGCCCTCCTCCATGCCCATTCCCCCCTCCCCCCCACATCCATCAGTCCTCAGTTTTTGTCAGCATTCAAGAGTCTCTAACCATGACAATTTTCAAGTCTTTGGTCATCCACAGACAGCTTTTCCCTGGGCCTTTTGCATAAGTGTTCCTGCAAAAACACTTCATGTTTAAAAAGCTCCAGGGAAAAGACCCTGACGAGTATTCCAAAAGGTAGACTTTTGATAACTTTAAGATCATAATGCTAAACTGGGTAAGAATTTCCAAAACTTTTAAAATCTTTTCCAAATCAATCTGGAAAACAGATTGATTCATAAAGTTGCTAACTCAAGATGAAGCAAAAATAAGAATTAATTGTATAATGTTGAATGAACTGATGAACATGATTATAATTTTTATGACTTCATTCAAAACATTGCTATTTCTTTTTTTTAAATATAATTTATTGTCAAATTGGCTAACATACAGTGTGTACAGTGTGCTCTTGGTTTTTGGGGTAGATTCCCATGGTGCATCGCTTACATACAACACCCAACGCTCATCCCAAGTGTCCTTCTCAGGTATTATGCTAATTCTTTAATATAGTGTTTTCTGATTTAAAGGACTTTTTTCCTTCTCTCTCTCTCTTTTTTTTAAATGTTTTATTTATTTCTGAGAGAGAGAGAGACAGTGTAAGCAGGGGAGGGTCAGAGAGAGAGGGAGACACAGAATCTGAAACAGGCTCCAGGCTCTGAGCTGTCAGCACAGAGCCCGATGCAGGGCTGGAACCCACGAACTGTGAGATCATGACCTGAGCCGAAGTCAGACGCTTAACCAACTGAGCCACCCAGGCGTCCCTTTCCTCCCCTCTTTAAGCTGTCTATACCTTACAACAATTTGATAAAGTGTATTTTTGCAACAAAGGTTGAAACATTTCTGTTTTTCTCTCTCTCTGATCCCTCCAGAATTCTGTAACTCTCATTAAATATTCTTTTTTTATGACAATATATGTATTTGCATAACTTCAATAAGAATCTATTCTCCTCATTACAAGACACAGTTGGACAAGTCCTTGGCTTGGCTTCCAAGCCTTGAGAAGCTTTCGAAAGTCCAATCTGAGATTCCTTATGAAAAGTTCCAGCAAAGCAGATTTAAAAGAGCCTCTATGTTCAATCACTATTCTTGCTGCACTTAAGTAAATAATCAGACCAAATTTATTGAAACTAGAGTTAATTTGCAAACAGATTAGCCTTACTACAGCTATCTTTGATAGAAATGGGGATGATTATAGAGAGAAAAATTGTGTTTCAGTAACGTGCCTTTGTGGATATCAGATTTGATTGCTGCTAATTGCTTTCGGGTTTTGTTTTCTAGCTATAAACTGGACAAGATTCTGAATTCTTCCAGTTACCTCTAATATTTGGCTAGAACTCTCCAAACTAACATTTCCAATTTCCCCCCATTCTTTGGACTTTGAATCACTGTGAAACTAACACTGCCCCTTTCCAAAGCCACGCAAGCTAAGGCTGGACACTTTGATGTAAACTTCAGGGAACTCACTGCAACAGCTCACGTGTGGACAATTTTCATGCCTGTGACTATGTGGCCCCTCAGAAATATCACCAGAGACATTCACATTGCAAATCAGAAAACTCTGCCAGATTGCCACTGCCCTCTCTCACTCCATCTGAAGATGTTTAGAGCCCAACATCTAGACATCTTCTCAACTGGCTGCTATCTGAACCCAGAAGCTGAATTTATAATTTTCTGAAACTATTAACCTTTGTTTTTCTTATGTTTCCATAGAAATGCTTCTCATTAAGTCACCTGACCGCTCGCATCATGGAGAGGCCTTACTTAGGTGGAAGGTCACCTGCAACAGCGCCTCCCGGAAGAAAACATCCTCATGTTCATGCTGTCCTGAGTAGTCATGAGGATGCGTGTTTACTAACATATCGTGTTGTGCCGATGTAAAGAACTTTAAAAAATTATAACCTGTTTGAGTTATATAATCGGTTAAGCCTTGGCTTTTGGGGAATCTCTACTCAGGGGAATTTCTCAATCCTTGACTATTCTTCTTATAGTCATCTTAACCTCTCTAGTGCGTAATATACTCATGAGGGTTTTTATTTTATTATTTTTTTAATGTTTTATTTATTTCTGAGAGAGAGAGAGAGAGAGAGAAAGCATGAGCAGGGGAGGGTCAGAGAGAGAGGGAGACACAGAATCCGAAGCAGGCTCCAGGCTCTGAGCTAGCTGTCAGCACAGAGCCCAACGCGGGGCCCGAACCCACGAACTGTGAGATCACGACCTGAGCCGAAGTCAGACACCTAACCAACTGAGCCACCCAGGCGCTCCTCATGAGGGTTTTAGATGCCTGTTGGCAGCCACTCAAATGCCCAACGGTATCCATCAGATTCAGAGAACGGGATGAAATAAAAAATAACCACAAATAATGAAGACAGTGGCTACACGGCCCTCTGGCCTGACAACTCAGTGGGAACACTGGATGTGTGACTCTGTGATCTGGCTACATCAGTGGTGGTAAGAAAGAACAGCACTCTACTGGTTTGTCAGCGGCCTGAGAGCATGACCAAAAGGGGAGAATTGTTAAAATAAAAATTGAAAGGACACCAGCTTTGAAAATTCCCTAAGCAGACAAAACCCGTTTAGTCATACAAACTAGGCTTAATTTAGCTTATTTACAAGACTAACTTGACCTAGATCATTTCTTGCTTACACCTCTGAAAATTATAAGCAAAACTTAAACTGTTTCCCAAGGTTGATGTGAGGTAACCACTGACCAACTCCCCATCATGTAAGAAAATGCTAATATTATAATCAATCACACTGAAGAATAAGCAGTCACTGTTTTCTCTCCATATATGCCGCTTTATATGGGGTCCCCTGGACCCCATTCCCTGTTTTGGTTTGAGCACTCCCAATTTTCAACATGCCTTTTTGGGGTGTTGCACAATCAATTTTTACTAATGACTACTTTGGTGATTCGTTGGTTTTGATTCTGTTTTTTTTTTTTTTCTTCTGAATTTTGACAACGGTGATGAAAAACACCAGCTTTCTCTCACAGAGCTTCCAATCCAGTCAGGCTCCCCAAACCCTTCTCTGCAAAGACTACCACAGCTCCTAAGTACTCTCCGCTCGTCCCTTAGCTTCCAGGAATGATTTCCAGAAGATTCCAGCTATGGTGCACTAACTGGGAGAAGTATCATATTATCCTGTTATCATCCATTTCGAACAATCAGTTTATTGGCTGAACTAGCATCTCCTGGCAGAGATCACAGAATCAGAGACAGTGAGACGTAAGGCCAGCTCCCTCCAGAAGCTTGTGCTCAGTTCCGGAGGATCCCACAAGGGGAAGACTGGGGGGGGGGGGTACTGTAGTTTTTTTGGTTTCATTTTGTATTTGTAAATTTAAAAATTTGAATTATAGTAAAATACACAAAGTATAACATTTACTATGTTAGCCATTTTAAGCTCATAGTTCAGGAGTATTCAGTACATTCCCAGGGTGGTGTAACCGATCTCCAGAACTTTTTGTCTTGCAAAACTGAACCTCTGTACACGTTAAACAATAACTTTCTATTCTCCCTCCCTGCCCCCAGCCCTGGCATCCACCATTCTACTTTCTGTTTTTATGAATCTGGCTACCCTAGGTACTCACGTAAGGGAAATCGTACAGTATTTGTCCTTTTGGGACTGGCTGGTTTCACTTAATATATGTCTCCAAGAGTCACTCATGTTGTCGCATGTGTCAGGTTTTCCTTCCTTTGTAAGGTTTATAATATTCCATTATAATATTATATATGTTTATATGAATATATAATATTCCATGTGTTTATACCACATTTTGTGTGCCCTTGATTGCTTCTACTTTTTGGTTATTGTGAGTAATGCTGCTAGAAACATGGTGGGGAAGGTCAGTTCTGATGGTGGGAGCCTGAGTGTTCTGGAGTTTGGCAACATTCACCTGAGGAAGGGCCCAAGCACAGTCCCAGTGGGCAAGCCCTGTGTTTGAAGGGGAAGCGTGAGACCTCAGAGCGCCCTCTTCTGGTGTAGGCTCAGGAAGGAATGGTTTCCTGGGTCTGAAAAAGTGTATCCAGGTTTGAGGCAGAGAGGATCCAGGAGGAAGGGAAATGCCAAACTTTATCTTCCTCACAACATGTTCAGCCCTGGCCCTGATTTCACACTTTGTTGACCAATCTTTGGAACTCTTGTCAGGTCGTTCGAGATGACTTCCAAACTGTAATGTTGAACTAATTACTTTAGGAGAGATCTTTACTTGTTCTCCCAGACCCACATCCTTCCTGCTCTGAGCCTCCATCAAGGCACTCCCAGCAGCAGCTGGCCACCCCAGCCCACCCCTCTGGCAGAGCATGGCCTCCCTCCTCTGCCATCGCCCAGCCGCAATTTCAATTTTGTTTGCCAGAGTTGCCTACATCAGACTTGGTGATGTATCTTTATCTGTCATCTACATGAGACTGAGGTTTGGAGCCAGCCATACACCAAGTGCCCAGTGCTGTTCCTGGCACTGAAGAGGCAGGTGTTCAACGTGGCTTTGTTGGAAGGTGGAAAAGTAGTAGTTTTACGTTCGGATTAAACTAGGGTCTGCTTGGTGGCGCCCAGCATGAGTAGACTGTTAGCTGGAGCCTGAGCCAAATAGAAGTAGAGTGTCTAGGGGACTTTGAAATGGCTGCCAAAGACAAGGGAATTGCTTGTTGGAACCAGGCGACCCAGGAGCAGGTTTCACGGTGCGGTAGATCAATACTGTTCTTTCTAAGGAAACAAACAGAATCAATGCCAGCTGCCCCAGGTCTCTGAGCAGATCTGAAAGCCATGGAGCTCATGGGTGGAGGCTTCACGCTGACTTTGCAGAATACAACAATGTGTACCCATTTGGGAGACTGGAAGACACTTCATTGAATTTCATACCTGCAATTGTATCCGGGCCACCAAAGACCCAATATACAAGCATATAGCAACAAAGGAACATACGATTGAAGGGTCTAAAGAGCTCTTTGCTATTATGGTTGGTGTTCTGCCTGCCATTCCCTACTCCTCTACCCACAGCAGACATTGCCCATTGACATCCACACGCTTGCTGAGCAGAGATGTAGGCTCAGAATGTTCTCACTAGTGTATCAGGCAGTCACAGCCAAAGATTCATGGATGGACTTAATGTGAAAACTTTCCACCTTCTCTGATTTAATTCAGCCTAACATCATTCCAGTAGGCCTCTCCTCTACAGCTTTCTCGAGGGCTGCTCTAGAGACGTTGTGAGCCTATTTGGGTGTTGAATAGCTTGAATTGTTAAACCTCTAATTCAATTAAAACGTACTGTTTCTACCGCAGGAAAGGCCTTGGTTGGGTGTTGAGAAGGGGCTTCTTTAAGCAGGACAGAAATCTGCCTCCTTTTAATTCTTCCCATTAACCTTACACCTGCCTCATGGACAGCACACAGTATGGTTCTCCCCTGTTACATGAAGGCCCTTTCACTACCTGAAGATGTTTGTGCCTTCAGTACCTCCTCCCTCCCTAGTCTTGTTGGTTTTTTTTTTAATTTTTTAATTTTTTCTCTAGAGGAGATCTAAGTTTTTCTAGCTGTTTCTTATAGAATTTGGTTTTCAGACCCTTCACTCTCTGGTTAGCCTCCCGTGGTCATGCCCCAATTTGTCTACTTTCCTCTTAAATTGTGGTGCCCAGAATATACACAGAATACAAGCCAACACAGAGGGACATTTAGGTAAAGGCTTGATCGATGAAAAAGAGTTCACCAAGTTGGCAAGGCGCATCAAGGTGTCTCCAGGTACAACTTGTTTGGGGTGAATCATGCAGACTCTTATATGGACCAACTCTTGTTAATTTTCAGGATTTAACAATTATCCTTAGAATTATAAAAGCTCAGAGTTCTGAAGATGCTTAAAAGGCACGATCGTCCATCTGATGATTCACCGAGCCCTGCAAATGGTGGAGGTCTTGAGTATCTTCTCTAAGAGAATACTGTGATCTTTGAAGGCAGGCCATTCCGTTTTTTTGCCTCTTGTGTTCAAGAGTTTCTCCTTTTCAGCTGAAATCTGCCTCCTTGTCCTATTAGTCATTTTTCAGAGTTATTGAGGGTTTCATTTGCTCAGCAATATTCTAGGCATTGTGTGCACATGGGCGTATGTGTGCCAGTGGACCTGAGTGTCCCAGGGGGACAATCAAGGCAGAGGGACAAGGACAAATAAACTTAGATTTTTGTCTCCTAGGAAGTGCCACTCTTGTGGGGTTAGGGAAAGACACACACCGAGAAATCACAAAACCCAAAGGCTGTAATCTAAACATGGGCTAAATATTGTGGAAGTACAGAGGAAAGGGTACCTATTTCCGATGAAGAGAGCAGAGATGGTCTGCTCTTGTGTTTACACAAAAGCCAGAGTTTTCTCTTCAAAAACCGAATCAGACTGCATTGCTGTCCTGTCAGGCCTGTCCACGGCTTACCGTTATGCTCAGAAGTGAGGCTGGGGTCCTGACCATGACCTGCAGGATCCTGCATGGCTGGGCACCAGGCCACCTCTCGCTGCCCATGTGACCTCTTCCACTTTTCTGCTCTGGTCACACTGACTTCCTTGCTGTCCCTTAAACCCCTGGGGTTCCTGTCGTAGGGCTCTGAGCTATGTGCATTCCCTCAGGCCTCCCTGGGGCTTGCCTCCTCACTTCATTCAGTCTCTATCAGTCTCTGTTCAATTGCCGGTTGTGCTGAGAGACTTAAAACACACCCCTCGTCATGACTTGCTGGTGTCCTTCCATCCTGCCTGATTTACTGAATAACATTTAGTACTACCTGAAATTATGTTTATTTATGTATTTATTTATTTTGAGAGAGACAGAGACAGCATGAGTGGGGGCGGGGCAAAGAGAGAGAATCCCAAGGAGGCTCCGTGTTGTCAGTGCGGAGCCTGACGCAGGGCTCAAACTCGTGAACTGTGAGATGGTGATCTGAACTGAAACCAAGAGGTGGTCACTTAACTGACTGAGCCACCCAGGCGCCCCATGTTTATTTATTAATCGACGATCTCCTAGTGGAATATAAGCTTTAGGAAGACATGGATCTGTTTTGTTCCTGTCTTTTCCCGAGTGTAACAAACAGGGCCTGACATGTAACAGGTAGCAAATAAATATTGGTGGAGTGAGTGAATGACTTAACCTTCCTGATAACTTATTCTAAAAAACTAGCAGCAGTTGATATTACCATCCTGTGTACTTGATTACAGTTTCTTGAAACAAGTTCAGTCTCTTTGAAAATGAGCCCAAATAGTTTCTCATTTGAAATAGTGTGGTGTGTCCTACTTTTCAGGATTTCTCAAAGATTATAACTGTGCAAACTCTTTCAGCTGTCTGGGAGATTTTCTGCCCAGGCCTAGGATCTAGGCAAATTGTGTGCACAGAGAATTCACTTCCAGCATGAGGGCTACACTCTCAAGTCAGCACAGAAAGCTAAAAGTGACGTATCATTGGGAGTTTTCTTGAACATTCTCGGCATTGCAACAAATCACTGATTCTTTAGTTGTGCACCCGAGGAATTGGTTTGTCTGCATTTGGAGTCCTGTAGTATGAAAAATACAGGACTCCCATGTGATGAATTCCCAGAGGCCATATGGATCTCTGAATACCCAAATCACTCTTACCGGTTAGTTGCTTTTTCTATAGGAGGCATTTGGAAACGGAGTCTAGTGAATGCTGGAGCCAGACTGTCTCGTTTTGAATCCTGGTTCCATCACTTACTTATTTGCTATATGACTATAGGCAAGTTACTCAACCTGTCTATGCATTCGTTTCTTCATCTGTAAAATGGGATAATAGAATATCCCATTTCATATAATATGAAGTTATAATGCTTATAACCTCATATAACCTCATAAGGTTATACTGGGAACAAAGTTCACTAATGTGTATAAGGTCCTTAGACCGGCAACCCGGCACATAGTAAGCATTTAATTTAATATCAACAATTATTTTATTATCACCCATCTCATGTTCAAACTGGGGCATAGGCTCAGTAAGTGAAAAGGCATGCAGAATGTGCTAGACCATTTGAATTGTCATTTCTTGCTCATTTTCTCTCCATCTGTTTTCTCTCTTTCCCCAAATGCCCATTGTTGAATTTGTATAATGTGACCCTGCTATAAATTGTTGAGGGGTTTTCCTTCTGTTGGGATTCTATATGCTCTTATATTGATTATCATATGATTTTTAGTTTGTTTGAACACCTTCATAAATACTAGAAAGGTGGGGGAAACACTAACACGGAATTCTCAGCTTCCTCGTCTGTTACCTGTACATTCCATATTTTCCGCCACCAGTGGGTTTAGCCTTTTTTTACTATTCTCCAAACAGGGCTATTGTGTCCTTTTGGCTCTTTTTAGCTTTTCCTGGAGAACTGGTTCCCTCTCTAGCTTCGGCTTTTTGGACACTATTCTTACAGATTCATGTTCTTTCCTTTCTTTTAGCACTGGGAGAGTAAAAAAGTCAAGAAGAAAGGCAACACTGCAGAAAATTCATGAAAAATAGCCAGCTGGGTTTTTCTTTTTTTTTTTTTTCAATGTGAAGAACAGAAAGGAGAGAGGAGGCCTGAGGAATTGGCATGAGGAGAAAGAAGCATCTGCTGTTATATACAGCAGGGGCTGCTGTCATACCCCATGTGATGAATTCCCAGAGGCCAGAGCTGCTGGAGCCGTTCAGGGCTCCCAGGAGCAGCCTTGCTGGGGTGTAAGCTAACTGTGAGGGTGTGTAAGCAAGATTGGCCACATCTGGTGAGTTCAGTTATTACAGGTATTTGTTTTCCTCCTAAACCCCTTGTTTCTGGACAGAATTCCTCGTTTCTGTCCTAATATTGAGAATAGTGAGGGAAGAGCTTAGTAGGTACCAGTTAATATTATTAATATCATGCTTAATATTATTAATATCATGTTTTGACCCAATACTTGGCCCAGTCATTCATTCAACAAATATTTACTGAGCATTATGTTCTAGGCACAGTGCAAAACACTGAGGATGAAAAGATGAAGCAGACCAGTCTCTTCTCCTAAGTTACTCATGTCTAGTAAGCAAGAGGTACAAATAGGTAAGGCCCACAGAGTGGTGTAAGTGCAGTGTACCCAGTTGGGTGCCTTGGAAGCAGTCCCTGGCAGTGATCCCTGGAAGTACCAGGAGAGGAGTGAGCAGCTGAGACAAGGAAGGAAAGGAAGACGGTACAGGGTATGTTAATGAGCAGGTTATGGCTGCGAATGACTGGGGCTCAGTCCCTTTGGGAATTCTCAGAACTAGTGTAGAAATCATCTCAATGTCATCCCATCTGAGGGTGAGAATCTGGAGTATTTGTCCATTAACTCCCCCCTTCTGGCTTGCTTTGCACATATGTGGCCACAGGCAGCAGAAAGCCATGGGTGTGTAGGAAATGATGGTGCCAAGAGGAGGTAGGCAGGGCCCTGACCGTGTCAGGACACTGCACTGTAAGTGACACTTATAGGAAGAAGCACAGGCCATACCCAAGCCCCAGAGAGAAGCGCTCAGCTCAACCTGGTTGGGTCCAAGAAGACTTCCTGGAAGAGGAGACAGTTAGGCAGTGTCCTAAGGCCAGAGCTGTTTGGCAATGGCACAGGCAGAGAGAGCTGATGTCTGATTCCACTAAAGATTTTGGATTGAGAGCTCTAGCTGAGGTTAAAAAAAATTCCTGTTTATCACCCAACCCTGGGGTTTGGAGGTTGAGAACAGGACAAGAACTCAGATGGCTGACATCCTCACACTGCCGCCCTCTCCAAAACTGGAGAATGAGAGAGAGAACAGCAAGCAGCGAGCCTACGTTTGCTTTTTTAAGGAAAGCCTGAGGGCTTTTCTGGGTTTGCCCCCAAAGTACCCTAAGCTTCTGTCTTTTTGTAATCGGTTGCCTCCTCTGAACATCCTTTCTTCCAGAGCTGCCATCCCACTGTCCTGCTCAGCCCCCAGATGCTCGCTGCACTCACTCCTTCATCAGCACCACCTCCCAGTTAGACCAAGGATGTGGCAGTCAGCTGCCCAGAATTGCTCTCCCCACCTTCAGCTTGCCCTGAGCAGAGTTCAGATTGCACATTTCCCGACACTCAGAGAGACCCATTAATATTTAGCATGTTGCATTTCCAAAGCACTTTGCTAACATGAATTGATCTTTTCAGCACCCCCTTGTGAGACAGCTCAGTACTGCTGGCCCTACTGGGGACGTCAGCCTTTGGGAAGAAAAGCTACTCAGGCTAGGGCCAGGGCTGATGAGTGATGGATCCAGATTAAAACCAAAGGTCGATGACACCAGTTGTCTCAGCCTCCAGACAGAACTCCAGAGTGGCCCCAACACCCCTGCCCTGCCAAGGATGTCCTGGAACAAGTCCAGCTGTCTGAAGGTTTAAATGGAATGGGGTTGTCATCTCTAGGAGTGGATTGCTTACAAACCAGCTACTGTTTATGGAGCCTTTATTATGTGCCCAAAGCTGGGTGCATATCATTTAGTTCCCACACCCCCTGTCCACCTCCTGTGATGTCACTACTATTATTATCACTGTGTGCATCCCTAAACTGAGGCACAGAAAGATTATGTAACTTGCTTAAAGTTGCACAGCTAGTAATTGCTAGAGCTTAGGATTTAAACCTGCTTCAGAGATCTTCAACTATGGTGACCCAGGCTGAGGGTGGGTAAGAGGGACCTGGTTAAGCAAAATTACTCTTCGAGAAGTTCTGCTTACTCCCAGGCAATTCATCATATGCTCTGCAAGATTATTTCTGGAGGTAAAAGAATGGGGGCAGGAGGCTGTCAGCTAAGGTGTTTTCAAGGAACGGGAGTGTGAACTGAAGTTGTTGGTCACTTGATTTTGTCTGATTTTACCCTTAGCTTTCTACTCACGGCCTAAAAGGCCAGAGAAAACCAGTACATCCAATAAACAAGTATGGGACCCGTGGGCCCTCCATTGTGCTTAATTAAGACACTCGCTCTGGTGGGGTGGAGACACACTTAAATAATTATGATTCGGTGGGGAGCATTATGACCAAGGATTATGAGAGCTCACTGGGGGAGGGTGCAGAAGTGAGTTGTTGGTCCAGAGAAGTTTTGTGGAGGTGATGTGAGTTGGATCCTGATGGAGGTGGAGGAAGGAGAGAATGGGCACTTCAGGCACAAGGGACAGAATGGGCAAAGGAAGGGAGGTGTGAAATAAAGTGGATGTTTGGAGAGTAACAGGAAATTCTGTCTGCCCAGAGATGGGCTTCTTAAGTGGGCCAGTTTCGGGCCCTGTTGCCTAGCTAAAGGACTGGATTTCAAATTCTAGGATATCCTTGAGAATGTAATTCTTTACAACATGTCTAGCCAAATCCTTGATGTTCTGTTGTTGAGCAGAAAAGATTATTTGTTTAACAAATACTATCAAGTACTCCCTTAAGTTAGGGGATACCAATCCGGGCCCACGTTTCCAAGGGGTAGGCTTATTTACTCCCTCTCTCCTGAGAACATTTTCTCTTCTATCTTTCATATCATATGAGTAATTATGGTATTATCTTGGAGAATATTGAAACTCCAGGAAGATTGTGAAATGTTCCCCCAGCAGAAGTTTTCTTATATATGCTTTGTTCAAACTGTCCAAGTGGACAGCGAGGCTGGAGATGACCATGCCCTAACCACTGGGCAGATGGGCAACAGGGAATCCCTGGGTCTGAGAACCACATATCCGGGGACTTCGAAGGGTCATGCTACTAAAGCAAGGGACCTGTCATCAGGAACATCGGTATGAGAGGCCGTGTAATTTAGTGGTTGAGAGCTCAGACTCAAGAGCCAGACTGTCTTGGATTAAACCTCAGGTTTGTCACATATTAGCTGCATAGCTTTGGGCCTCAGCTTCCTCCAGTGTAAGATGATGGTACTGTTCCTGAGAGTTAGATGGAAAAGGAAAGAAGCCTCGGTTCTTTTCACTGCTGCAGAAACGAAATCCCCGGATATGTGGTTACTTCAAGTACACTTCAAGGGAGGAGTGGGCCAGTCAGGAGAGACAGAGCCCCCTAGAAATTCCGGGGTGTGGGCATAGTTTGGGGGGGGTGGGTCCTAGGGTGGCAACATCTGAGGGACAGTCCTGGATTATGTAATAATTAGCCAACCATGCATCTCCTTTCCCAAGATGTACTCAAAATACCTGCAGGGGGTAGGAAACCACATTATTTCTATTCTAGAGACAGAGGTCAAATAAGACCAAGGCTGCTTTCTGCACAAGTGTAATGAGCCCCACAAACTTAACTCTTCCTCTGCCAGGGTGCTGTAACCCCAACCAACTGCTAGAGGGGCGGAATCCGGTGGTCCCTGGGCTGTCCTGGGCTGGGGCCCACCATCAAGACATCTAAGGTCTGTCCTCCAGTCGCTCATGCCTAGCTTCCTGCCTAAAGTAATAATAGAAGGTACCTTGTAGGGTTGCGTGAGGATTGACTCAGATAGGACACGTAAAGGGCTTAGCCCATCTCCTGGCACATGTTAAGCATTTGTTATATATTAAGTGCTATTATTTACTAAAGGGATAATCCTTTTCTCCTCTCCCGGGGTTTCTTTCTCTTCCTTAGGTCCTTGACCCTTTCCCTACTTTGTATTCTGAAGCCAGCTGCTCAGGTGTTCTCCCTCTTCTGGTCTGGGGTGCAAAGGAGAAACAGCTTGTACACGGGCATATTTTTTTTTCTGTATTGTTTATGGTATCACCTTAAACCAATATACCACAGCTCATTTTAATCCAAGAGCTAAGGGCCCTTTAAATCAGCCACTCCTTATTTATTCTGTATTTTAAAAAGTCAAGATCCTTTGGTTTCATGTTCCTTTATTGTATTTTGTAAGGCACTGAGCACATATTGGATACTATGTAAATGTAAAACAGTCTAACAATAGTAACTGAAACAGATGAGAAACTCAAGGAAGCAAAGTCACCATTTTGAATTTAGCCTTTTATTGATGGGCTGAGTGATTTGGGAGAGACAATGTGGCTCCAAGGCTAAAGAGCCCCCAGAGATTCAGAGGGCAAAGGTTTGAATCTCAGTCACAACAGCAGCTCCGGTGACCCCAGGCAGGCAGCTTTTTTTCTCTCCACCCCAAATTCTCTCCAAGAATACTGGGCTTAATGCCACAAAACTATCTCCCAGTGATGTTAAGCTGGAGATGCTGTGTGTGGTTGTGCAGGCTACGTATAGCACAAGGCTGCCAACTGAGAAAGTAGGTGGGGGCTGAAATGTAGTCTATGCTCTCTCTGTTCATCAACCTGTGCACTCTGGTGATGGGCTGTGTCCACCTAGAGGAAGGGGCACTATTTTTTTTTCTTATTTGCACAAAGGTACTATATGGTCTAGTGAGACCTTATACGAAGCAATGTGACATTGATAGGGCACAGAGCTTAGCATGTAGAATGGATAAAATTGTTCAACACACAGTTATTGAACACCTACTATGAGCCAGGCCCTATTCTAAGGGTTGAGGATATGGAGATGAATATGAACAATCTCTGTCCTTGGGTCCTCTCTTCTTTTCACCAGCCCATTGTCCCCTACATTCAATCTATCAGCAAATCCTGTTGACCCAATCTGGAAAATGCCTGTCTAATCCTCCCACTTTGTTTGATTGCCAGTATTTCGTTTCATGACTTCTTAGCTAGACTATAGCAACAAGTGGGCTTCCACTTCTATTCTGGGCCTCCAAACAAAACCAAGAATGATTGTATCAAAACATGAATCGGCTAACATCATCTCCTTGTCTGAACATTTTTGTGTTTATAATTTAATCCAGGGTCCTCACTGTGGCCTCAAGGTTATGCATGCCTGGTTCCAATGACCGCATCTTATCATCTGGATTACTCAACCAATATGATATCTATCTATCTACCTATCTATCTATCTATCAATCATCAATCATCTGTATATATATATATTTCCTATTTATGTAAAAATATATGTATATAAATAGGATATAGATCTCCAACTTGTGTTTTTTTTATGTATATGTACACTTAATGTATATGTAGAAGAGATTTCTGTGTTTTTATACTGTGAGTTTTTGGTTCATGCAATTGTAGAGACTGAGAAGTCTCAAAATCTGCCCTCTGCAAGCTGGAGACCCAGGAAAGCTAGTGGTGTAATTCTAGTCTGAGTCCAAAGGCCTGAGAACCAGGGGAGCTAACGGTGTGAATCCCAGTCCAAAGGCAGGTGAAGACCAATAGACCAAGGCCTCAGTTCAACTGACAGGCAAGAAGGGAGTGAATCCTCCCTTCCCCTGATTTTTGTTTTATTCAGGATTTAGCAGATGTGATGATGCCCGACCACATTGAAGGAGGGAATAATCTACTTTGCTGAGTCCGCTGATTCAAATGCTAATCTCTACCGGAAACATCCTTGAAGACACAACCAGAAATAATGTTTAATCGAGGCACCCTGTGGCCCAGTCAAGTTGACACATATAATTAATCATCACACCATCCCAGTAAAACTGACCATTCTGTCCTTCAGACAGCCTACCTCTCTTTTGTATAGCCTGATTCCTTTGGTTGGAACACTTTTCCCCTTGATCATCTCTTTCTAATCCTTTGGTGCCCAGTGGAAAGGTCGTCTCCTCAGAGAGGCATTCCTGGACCACCTTGTTAAAGTAGCATAGTGTTCTCTGTCCACTACCATTCGTTGCTAGGATGTTCTATCACAAAGCAGCCAGCTCAGTTTGTAAATGTAGAGGTCTTTATTTTCTGTCTTATCTGCTAGATTGCAAACTCCTTCACAGTAGGGACCATGCTTTTTTGTTCTCCACTGTATGTCCCTTTAGCATCGTGCTAGTTTCCGGTGCATCACAATAAATAATAAAATTCTGCTAAGTGAAGTTGTTACAAGGAATTCATCTAATAGGGGAGTAATCACCACAATACAACGTAGAGATGCATGAGATGATAATGGCAGTGATGTGCTGGCAAACTGGTGCTCCAAAAAGGAAGAAAAAAACCCAACAAAACCAAACCCAAAGACCCTCATTTGTCATTTGCTTATTTCCATGGTGGTGTAAATACTCCCATCACTGCTGATTTCAAGCTTCCAATGCTTTAGAAACTGACTTGGGAAATTCCCGAATATTTAATAGTTGGCTCCTCAAACCTGGTGTGATCTGGGTCTAGCATTTCACTAGAAGAGAGGTTGTCATGGATGCAATGAATACGGAGGAAAGAGGCAGTATTTCATCTTGGCGGAGCTCAGGAAAGACTTCCTGGAGGAGGTGACACTTGATCTGTGTTTTGAAGGATGGGCATGTTGGCTCAGGCCCCGTGCTTCTAAACTGGCTAACGTGGCCCCACTCCCAGTAGCTCACATTCAACTCTTCCTGGCTCCCCTCTGTTTGCCTGAGAGTTACCAGCTGACTCAGTTCAATCCTCAGAAAATCCTTCCATGTGGCTGGTGTTCTGTTGGGTTTGCTTTTAGTCCAACAGAGGAGGATTAGCCAGGGTAGAAGTTAGCACAGGGAGAAGGGGAAGGGTTTTCCAAACAGAGGGACAGCTTTTGCAAAGGTGAGCAAGCAAGTGTAATCAGGCAGTCTGTTCAATCTAGATGTATGTGGGAGTGAAAAGAAGGAAATTAGCTCCTGACAGTTTTTGTTTGGTAGGCTGAGGAGCATATGCTGATTCCCACCCTGGGCTGGAACAGTGTCAGAAAGAAAGGGAAAGGGACGGATTGCTTTTCCTGTATAATTCTTATCACAACTTGTAATTGTGTTTTTTGTTGTTATTCTTGTTGGTTTTGTTTTTGGTATGTAATCATTTGATTAAAATCTGTCTCTTCCAAGAGACAGGGCAGGGACTGTCTTGTTTTGTAGAATTTTGTCAGTACCCAGAACAATGCCTGGTGTACAGTAGGCAATAAAAAACATCCTTATTACATGATGCAATCACTTGGGGGAACCTGTAAAGTTTGCCTATGCCCATCTACCCTAAAATAAGATCTCTTATAAATCTCCCTTTTCTGAACCTCCCAACCACAATATGGGTTAGTGGGGCTGGCATTCTTGTTTTGTAAAAGCTACAGAAGGGATTCACCTCCATACCTCTTCCCAAATTCAATCAAGTGGATCCTCTAACGGATATTGCCAAAAGTGTTGACATGATTAAATTCTCCATTTGCATAACTGGGTCAAACGACAGTAGGGAGGACCAGAGGGGCTGAGGTGCCGAGACTAGTAAGAAAGCCAATGCAAGAAATCATGCAGGTCTGAGTTAAGTCCCTGGCAGTGGTTGTGAGGAGAGGACAGATTCAAGAGCTACTTGGGAGACAGACTATAAAATTTGGTGACTGTATGGGCATGCGTGGAAGAGGAAACCAGAGGAGGAGGAATGTAGGTTGGAAGTCGGAGTGAATATTAGTGAATAGGGGATGGGTGGTTTGCTTTTCAAATTGCTACATTTGAGATGCCTGTGGGACATGGATGAGGAAGGGTCGTTTATGGCGTTGCGAATACAAACGTGGAGCTTAGTTCCCCCCCCCTTCACTCCATGGCCAAGAACTCTGGAGAAGACTACTCATATTTAAGAGCTGGGTTAGAAAGAGAGTGCTTGAAGGAGACTGAGAAGGATGGCCTGAGAGGAAGAAAGAAAATCCAGACATAGACATAGAAAATAAATGATAATGTCCAACAGCCTCAAATGGCGTCTAAAGGTTAAGTTAGAAGACCTGGAAATTCCTCCCGTGAGTTTGGCAATTAAGATAATGATGGCAACAAAGGCACTTTCTGCTGGAGCAGAACCTGCGGGGAAGAGCACGAAAGAGGAAGTGGAGACAGCGGATTAGATTGCCTTTTTCTTTTCTTTTTTTTTAAATATTTTTATTTATTTCTAGGAGAGAGAGAGAGAGAGAGAGACAGCGTGAGCAGGGGAGGGTCAGAGAGAGAGGGAGACACAGGCTCTGAAACAGGCTCCAGGCTCTGAGCTGGCAGTCAGCACAGAGCCCGACGCGGGGCTCGAACCCACGAACCGCGAGATCATGACCTAAGCGAAAGACGGATGCTTAACCGACTAAGCCACCCAGGCGCCCCTAGATTGCCTTTTTCAAAACTTGGCCATGAACGGAAAAGGAGGGATGGCGTAAGAGCGGGATGGGAGGACGTCTGAGCACGTTTACAGGTAAAGGGAAGTCTGGAGGGTTGAGCAGATGGAAGCGCAAACGCCTTCCCGCCCTTGGCGGTTCGGCCTGCTCTTCCCCCCACGTGACCTGGAGGCAGCCCGAGCCGCACGGGCCTGCGGGGACTACAGCCCCCAGAAGGCCCCGCGGCGCGGATGGGGGGAGGAGTCGAGGCCTGGCGCGCGCCCCAGCGGTGCGAGCGGAAGAGCAAGAGCTACACGGAGGCGGCGGAAGCGGAGAGCGACGGCGACCCTGGTAACGAGCGGCCCAATGTCTCTGTCCTTTCCTGCCTCTACACCCCTAGCTAGGGCTGATTGCTCCCACTTCTCCCCACACACTTTGGACAAGACTTCCTTTCCCCTTTTGTTACCAGTATTTTCCCCCTTTCACGTGACGCACGGGGCGGGTCTCCGCCTGGGGCGGAGGTTACTGGGAAGCTGCCGCCCTTCGACCCCTGCGGGCGCTGGGTTGCGGGGATCCTCTCGAGGCCCTTTAGCTGTTCTAGGGGCTGCGTGCCCGCTTTGGGCCCTCTTCCCAAATACTCTAATGCGGAGAGGACATTCCTTTCCCGGGTTTCAACAGGTACTAAGCGGGTCCGTGGCGATCCCCCCACCCCCGCCAAGGGTACGGGGCTGTGGGCCTCAGAGGCCGCCCCAAGAAGACCCCGGGGCTGCTGTCGATTTCCGGGTTGCGAGCCTTCCCAGTGAGTCCGCTCGGCTGCCCAGGAGCCCCCGGGCTATGGGCATGAGCTGGGAGTGAGCTGTCTATACGGGAGCATGTACTTCCTGGTTTTCTCGGGCGGCACTCGGAAACCCCCAAGTCCGATTATTAAAAGTTTTCTTGATTCAGTAAAGCCACCTCTCAGAGTTGAGAAAGGGAAGAAGCACAGGATTTGGAGACTACTGTCCGGGGAGGAGTCTCAGGTCTGCCACTTGCTGGACTTGTGCCCGTTTTCCGCAGCCTCGGTTTCTATATCTGAAAAGTGGGGATAATAGTCTTTGGCCTGCCTGCCTTCCAGTATTGTGGGCTTCAGCGGATAATATGTGATACGTGGGAGAAAGCACGTTTCAGATATAACTTTACTGTCCTCCTGTCTCCAGTCTAGATCCGTTGAATTTTAAAACCACGTTCATGTCTTTGTCAACTCGACCATGCTCTTTGTGAATATCGAATGATTTAATAAATAAGGGAAGTGTCTTTGGAAACGAATGCAAGCCATGCAAACGTTCTTAAGCCATGTACTTCTTGAAGAGGTGACATGAAAGCCCTTTCACCTGCGGAGTCCGCTTTCAACCTCATCTGGATTTAAGGTCTCCCAGAGTTAGGACACTAACCTACCTCAAATACACTCACCTTCTACCCATTGTGCTCTATTATAACCTTCCTTCATCACAGAAGTATCTCAGCGCTTAATGTTCCTCAGTTGTGCGAAACTGATGCCTGTCTCCAGCAGGTCTTGTATTTTTTTTTTTAACCCCTTTCACATACTAAGTCTAGTTCTAATTCTGACACAGTCCCACTACCCTTGTGTGCATACTAGCTGAAATATTGGGGTCATCTTCATCTGTCTTAGGTATATATGCTAGAAGTCTGTGTTTCCTCATAGTTAGAATTCAGAATGTAAGCAGCCCATATTCCAGTCTTCTGGGCAATTAAGATCTGAGACTCTAAACAGGTAGCTTTTTGTCTTATTTTTCCCCTTGTGGGGGCACCTGGGTGGCTCAGTCGGTTAAGCGTCCGACTTTGACTCAGGTCATGATCTCACGGTTTGTGGGTTCGAGCCCTGCGTCAGGGTCTGTGCTGACAGCTCAGAGCCTGGAGCCTGCTTCAGATTCTGTGTCTCCCTCTCTCTGACCCTCCCCTGCTCGCTCGCTCTCTCTCTCTCCGTCTCTCTCAGAAATAAATAAAAACATTAAAAAAATTATTTTTCCCCCTTGTAGAGAATGTGTTTTTACAAACAGTGTTTTAAGGGTTTTGATGTAGAGTAATAAGGTAATCCTAACTTGTATTTATACTGATATCATTGGTTGGAAAATGCTTAAGTGTAGTTCAAAGAAACCAGGATGACGGTATGGTGAATTAGCCGAATGTACAAAGTTGAACAAATTGACTTCAGATCCTGGTGCTGTGACTTACTTTGTGACTTTTGGCAAATTAGTTGACCCCCTAAGTCTGATTACTAGTTTCTAAGATAGATACAGTAACATTTACCTTGCAAGGTGTTTATGAGGATTAAATGAGATGTTAATATAAGGAGATTGGTAGTACATGGAGTCAGTGCTCATTGTTTTATTGTAATTGTTGACTATGATGATGAAAAATAATTTTAGATAATGTATTTTCTTGAGATTCTTCCCCCCACCCCCAAAATACAGTAAATAGAAGTTCTCAGATTGCAGTGTGTTTTTTAGCAGTTGTATTTTATATAAAAATTATATTGGGCCATTTTTCACTTTCAGAGGTTTCCAAAATGCTGCTGTGAAAAGATTGTTGTTGGGATGTGCTTTGGACCGGTGCTTCATTGTAACCTCTAGTAAGAATGCTGCTTTCTGTCTGCACATTGTAGCTTATAGTAGAACAATTATCTGTGTTGATGACTTCGTTATTGACTATTGACTATGACAGAGTTTTATAGAGCCATTTTTTGGTCCTTCCTCTCATTCTTGCTTTAAAAAGAATTCTTTTTTAAGCCAGACTATTTGACTCTAAAAGTTAGCTTAGTGGGTAGGTTCCATAAAGCTTGGTGTCCTCGTTTTTTTTTTTTTAAGGTAAAACTCTTAGGGACATTGGTGTGCACACCTTTGCAAGGAGTGAGAGTTGAGAGAAACCAAGAAGAAAAGTCTAATAAAGAAAATTGATCTGTTGGCCAAAGCAAAATCTTAGGGTTAAGAATTAAAGTGTTTATTTTTATTTCCTACAAGTGGTTTTTGATTACAAGGTATCTGCAGACTCAGATTTTTAGGAAATGTTTTCTTTACTCTCTTTTAATGTGGTATCCTCTGGCTCTGTCTTCGTAATTTCATTTCCTCCAGTTATGAACCCGCAAGATAACTATTGTTTCACTATAGACTTTTATACAAAGCGATGACAGTAGTCCTTTCCATTAAAATTTACTTTGTATGCTATAATGTGTTATTTTTTCTTTTGTTGTCCATGCTTTTGTTCTTAAAGAACAAGAATCTTTGCTTTTTGCTTAAAGAGGTTTTGGAAGGTAAATTCTCAGCTGTCGCATCTAAGTGTATGTAGTAGATATGCTCAGTAATGATTGTGCTGAACAGTTCTGAATAAGGACATTTTGTTGACTGTCCTGTGTCTCTAAGGGATGCCCTTTAGAGACTATATGGTATTGTGGAAATAACCTAAGCTTTGGAATCAGATCAAAGTTTGAATTCAGGCTCCACCACTTAATAGTTTATGACTTTGGTCATATTATTCTGAGTTCATTTTCTTATCATCTGTGAAACAGATAACCAACCTTGCATGACTGAAAAGATTAGCGAGTATTTGAACTAGACATATAGTAACCAGGCTTAGTAAAAGATACAGGTTATGTTATCATTCCTTTAAAAAATTTTATTATTTTTATGATAGTCATTGATTTTGGTCAACATTTATAACTCATTCTTCTAATACTTCACATGATCAGTGTGTTTTGTTTTGTTTTGTTTTTGTTAGCCAAGGTTAAGGTTGTTGACTGCAACCTTCGACCCCAGAAACACAACAAAGCTAATTGGCCAAGATATTTGAATCTGTGACCCTGTCCTCATTAGCTCCATAAACTAACCATTCACAAAATAGCTCACCAGAATGAATGATAAAACTGGCATATTGTCGATTCAGTACTTATGCACTCATCAGACATAATAGAATTAAATGAACTAGTGCATGCCAGAAGTAAAAGTATAGATTTTTAATGATAAACCTATATAAATCTAAGACTAGCCCTCACACCCTACATAAAACTGGGGACCTACAGGATGATCCTTGACAACCATCAACCTGAGTTATAATTTAGACATTTCTTCTTTGTTGCACTGTATTTGTTGCCGATTTCCCACTTACAGAAGTGAAAAGAAATGGAACTAGGCTATTGGTAGCTTGAAAGAGAACCCTACTTCTGCTGTGCCACCCACCAGAAAGTGTGCTCTTAGCTAGTGGAGAAAACATTTAGAGTTCCCCGTTAATGAGTCCAGCAGGATGGATGAAATCTGGGTAAGTCATAAGAGTTTATTGAATTACAGAAAAATTCTAGTTGTCAGAGCTTTAGGTAGAAGAGAAGTTACAGGGTGTTGCTCAGCAAGCCGTAAGCCTGCATTTGAAGAGGGTTTTCTACTCTCTCAATAAAACATAGACCAGCTGCTCCTAGTCCGTGGTGTGCATTTTCACTTGTCTCATGCTAGCCTTCTATATAGCTTTCCATTCTTCAGGTTCACTCTTCAGTTTTATTAGTATGTGTTGTCCCTCTTGTATCTTTTTTGTTTTGTTTTGTTTAATGTCAAACATGGCTGTTTCCAGACTAGGGATAAAAATAGAGAAGAACTGTTGGAAACAGCAGGTTCTGGTGTCTAGTATTGTGAGGTTCCCAGATAACACTGTTAGCCTGTTAATATAATGGTATAGATTTCTGACAGCTCCAGACTATTTAACTTGGTACAGAGACAAAAACGAGGCAAAAGGTATGTGGCACTCCCTAATAGGAGATTTGCTTCTTAGGAAAGAATACATGTAAATATTGGCTTTTAGTTGGGCTGTTTCAAGTTTTTTTGCCATGGAATACCAGAAGAGTATTAAAGAGGAGAAACGCTTGGATTTAAATCCTAAACTCTCAAATTTATATCAATAGTCCAGTTTGTGTTTTCTTATCATCTATAAAATAGGGATAATAATAACATTCCTACTTGTTTATAAAGATGAGAGGGAAAAGGTAATAAATGTCTTGGAAATCAGGTAGGTAGCTGTGGGGAAGAAACTGACTAAATGGAGAGTCCAAGAGGAACACAAACTCCTATCCACGTGCATACACGCACAGACACACACACTGGAGGAGAAACAGAAAGAGGAACACACACAGGAAGCAGAGAATGGGGGTTATCCAGAGACGGGAAGTCAGACTCACTGAGAGGGACCGTCTGAGGCCGAGGTCGAAGAGTAATTAGAGATGGAGAGAGAAGGGCCACTTTAGAGATGATAGATGCGGAGAGGGAGACAGAGAGAATGCCAGAGGGAATAACTGGGAGGGCATGACCAGGAGACGGAGAGCTTATGGAGGTCGTTTTTTTCTGTTGCTTGAGGAGACCTTCTAAATATTTGTAATTACCTAAGAAAAGGAAGAAAAGTAGATCTTTATAGTAAGAAAGTAACATGTTTATGCAGTTTTTATTCTACTGAAAATTCTCCTTAAATTTATTTTGCTTATTTGGTATGCTGACACCAGAATAGCTTCTGTTATAGACCTGTTAACCTCTTACTTGACTCTTTGCTTAGTGTATTTTAAACACATTTTAAAAAATTAAACTGTTGTTTTCTTTTGGGGTGCCTTGTGTGGCTTAGTCGGTTAAGCATCCAACTCTTGATTTGGCCCAGGTCATAATCTCAGGGTTTGTGAGATCAAGCCCCACATTGGGCTCCATGTGCTGTCTCTCTGTCTCTAAAATAAAAAAAAAAGAAAAACAGAAAAAGTGTCCTTTCCTAGTTCAGTAGTTCCATTCATATTAAACCTATACACGTACGTGCACACATACACTCTAATATCAAGCTTTTCTCAACACTGAAGAAGGTCTAATCTGCCAATGAGAAATTGGACAGACCTGTTTAAATAAGACAGCTTCCACTTGGGAACTCAACGATTCATGTAACGAACCCTGAGATTGTGACCTGAGCCCAAGTCAGACGCTTAACCGACTGAGCCACCCAGGCACCCTCCCCAACCCCGCCTCCAAGTTTTATTTTTTAATAAATCTGGTACATGCTTACTGTAGAAAACTTGGGAAATAAAGATTTCAAACAACAAAAAACACTTAGTCTCACAATATAAACACATAACAAGGGCCACGTTTTTCATGTGTTTTTCTAGTCTTTTTTTCTAGGCATCTGCAAAGCTCTTCTACTTTCCTAAAGAAATCAAAAAGCTTTTTATAAGTCCAAATGATTTTATAAATTAAGTATTTGTGGTGGAATTAACTTTATATTTCAGTTTTGACACTTAAATACTTTCATAAACTATTTGTATACTTAATTTTTATTTCCTCCCTTCCTAGATTAGATTGATAACTATATGCTATTCACCTTTGTGTTTTAAACATCTAGCAAAGTGTTCTACATATATCAGGCACTTAGAATATATTTTACATGAGTCGTTGAGTTGCCAAGTGGAAGCTGTCTTATTTAAACAGGTCTGTCCAATTTCTCATTGGCAGATTAGACCTTCAGTGTTGAGAAAAACTTGATATTAGAGTGTGTGCATGTACGTGTATAGGTTTAATATGAATGGAGCTACTGAATAGGAAAGGACACTTTTTCTGTTGTTTTTTTTTTGTTTTGTTTTTGTTTTTTTTTTTTTGGTGTACCAAGCCACTCCAAAACCTAGTGGTATAAAATACCCATTTTATTATGCTGTGGATTTTGTCTGAATTCAGACAAGTTAGTGAAGAGATGGCTTACCTGATCCTTAGGTGGAAAGACTTAAAAGCTGGTGGTGACTTGCTGACTCCTGGAGGCCTTAGCACTCACCAGCACCATGTCTGGTGGCGGATGTTGGCTGTTCCACAGAACACCTACCTACAGTTTCTCTACACAGACCCTGGGGACAGGAGATAGGTACCATCTGTGGAAAAGACAGTCTGTCACAAGCAATTAATTGAACTGAAAAATAGTAAGTTATAAACAAGTTAATAAAATCACTTTTTGAATTTCAGTTAATAATTTTCCTTTTGAGTCTTAGTAAGGATTTCACCCACTGATAATAGCATTTGTATTCATTTATTTTAAACACCTATACCAAACTTTGTAAAACCTTTCAAACTCAAAACTATTTTAAGTTACTTTTTTGACTTTGGAGATCTGAACAAGATCTTATTTCTTTTTTTAACCCAGTTTGCAAGTTGGTCAGTATCTATACTTGGGCTTTTTCTCATCCCTTTTTAAATTTCAAGTATTACTTTGTAAATAATATGGTACATGTTCACTGTTGAATATGTGGAATATCAGGAAAGAAATAAAATGCATGCACAATTCCACCTCTTAGATGTAACCGGTTTCAGGTCCATAATTTCTTATCCATGTTTCCTAAATCCAAACTGTTATGAGAATGGGAAGTTTTTTTTTTTTAATGTTTTATTTATTTCTGAGGGGGGGGGAGAGAGAGAGAGAGAGACAGACAGACAGACAGACAGCGTGAGCAGAGGAGGGCCAGAGAGAGAGAGGGAGATACAGAATCTGAAACAGGCTCCAGGCTCTGAGCTAGCTGTCAGCACAGAGCCTGACGTGGAGCTCGAACCCACGAACTGTGAGATCATGACCTGAGCCGAAGCCGATGCTTAACTGACTGAGCCACCCAGGTGTCCCGAGAATGGGAAGTTTTTAAGAAGTTTGTGGGAAACTCTTGGTACCAAATTTCAGTCTGCATTGTAAGGCCAGTTGTAGTCTTCCTTTTACTTAGTATAATGATCCATACTTTTCCCATAGAAGTATTAATGTGTTTAATTACAGAGTTTTGCCCCAGGCCCTAGTTGGAATATTTTGTAACATATGGAATATGTACTATATTAACCTTTGTAAAATATAAAAAGGGTTCGTGAATTGGGAAGCCTCTCTGGCCCCAGGTGTTTTGGATAAGGGATGTTGGACTGGAATTTAAAAACAAGTGCTAGGAAAAGATGAATTTATATAAGCCTATTTAGTGGTTCTAAACTTATTTATCCTATGAAGCCTTTCAGCACTTTTGTGCCTTTGTTTCACATTTTCATTTTAGGAGACTACCCAGAAGGAAAATTAGTAGCCTTGATTTGTGTTTGTGGTTTGTAATTCTCTACAAGCATCCCAAATAACAATTTCAAACTCAGCGTGACCATCTTTCAGTACATTCAGAATTTCCACTGACCCTTTAGGCCCCTTGACTCTTCTAGTGTGAGAACCAATGATTTCTTAAGTACTAGAATTGACAAGCCCCAGGAGCCATGTAGCTCTTGGTTTCTGCCACTTGTTGTGACATTGCTTTTCTTTCACTTATTGCCATAGTGTTTCTTTTTTGTACTATGCTTCTTGTTTGTTTCCTTGGGTAGCCTGAAACTTTTCCTTGCTTCTGACACCTGAGTTCAATGTCAAGGAATTTATCTTTGACTTCATAATGTCATATAGTTTTAATTTTTAGGTATTTCTTCTTATTATAAATTCAATATGTGCTCATTATAGAGGATTTGGAAAATATACCCATATCTTCACCATCTGGAAGTAACTATTAACATTTAGGATTATTTCCTTCTTTCTGTTTTCCGTGTATGCCTATTAATATAATACAGACACACTTAAATTGGGGTCTCTTGCTATTATATATAAATTTTGTATCCTCATTTTTTAAAAAAAAGCTAACATGTTTATGAGTAGTGTCTAGAACAGTTTCTGGATCTAGCATGAATTATATATTCTGGGCAGTGATCTTTAAATTTGTATTCATTCTGAGTAGGAACCTAGGAAATGGGTTCAAATTCTGGCTTTCCATTGCCAATCTGAATACCAGGGCAAGTTATAGGGTATCTCCAGTCTTCCATTGTGGCAACTGTCAAATTAACTTTCTAAGATATTTGACACAATAATCTGATGAAAGTTAACCATTTCATTAGAAAATCATTCATATACAGGAGAAGGCCTAGTCTGGTCAATCTTCGAGATTCTTCTAGTTCTACTGCTGGATAATCCCTGTGTTGAGGAATGCAAAACATATTATTTTGAGCTTATTTAGGCTTCAGGAAAGATGAGGATCTTGAAATGATGGAGTAACAAATTGACTGGAGAAGGCAGAAGAAAATTTCATACAGAGGAGTAATGAGAAGTTTAGAAGCAAAAATGAGTACAGCATGTGAGCTGAGACCAAAAAAAAATTGTTTTTGTTAGCAGTATTGCACAAATGAAAGGTGGTTTTTAGTGATGAGAATAAAGAGATGTGATTTGTTAGATTTGTATGTGTGTGATAATGAGGAAGAATTAATGGGAGTCTTTGAAGGCTAGGCTGTAGAACTTAGATTTGGCCCTATAGTTGATGGTACTTCTGTTGAAAGCCCTATGATGAAAACAGTAAGAAAGGTTGTCCTGGCAGCTTTGTGGGCTAACCTCTAGTTGAGAGTGGCTGGGGAGTATTTCCATACAACAGTGGTGGGGTAATGTGGACATAGCAAACGTGATAGCTCTTGTGGAGGAGGAACAGTAAATACGAGGTTGGAAAGCTGAAAGAATCGGAATATCTCAAAGTTCTGAGCTTGACCTAGCAAGTATATTGTGGGGTCAGTGATAGTGACTTTGGGAAAGGAGCTCAGAAAACGAGTTCAAGTGCTCATATAAGGTTTAGGTTTTAGATAATTTGAGTGCTAGTTAAAAAAAAAAAAATCTGGTGCTTTAAAACTAAAGAACTTCAAAATGAAAGCTCTCTGTTTTAAAGTAATTTGTTTTTGAGGCCATACATTTATTGTAGCAAATAAATATTCTTTGGAATTTGTCTTTTGAAACTATCAGAAACAGTGGAGTCCTACAAGAAAACCAGTCTCATTGCTTGATGATCATATCCTTTGTTTTCAAAAGAATATTTTCCAGCTTAATCACTCATCTTAATTACTTATTTCTAAGTGATATTTGGCAGTTTCTAAAAATGATTCTGCAGAGGCATAACATTTATTACCAGGGTGGATATTTAAATGACTATCATGTGGTCGCTGAGGACAATTTAAAAATTAAGCTGTGATAGCATCCTTAGAATAAAGTGCTAGTGTACATTGATTGGGAGGCTGGGTTCTGGACAGCCTAGTTTTAATGATCTCTTTGATACATTAGTTATGTGTTTTGAGCAAATTATTTAACATGTCTGGGTCTCAGTTTTCTCATTTTTAAAATGCATATGGTGATAATACTTCCTGCTTCATAGGATTGTTGTGAGGATTAGCTCTTAGACTTAGAATAGTACCTGGTAAATATTATGAGTTCAGTAAATATTAGCTATTTATTACTGTCACAATAACTACTGCTATTGCTACCACCACTACTGTATTTATTTAATGTATTTGTTTTAAAAATCACTTATATTCCTGTTTAATTATGTCACATACAGCTGGAATGATAGGCAGCTGGAGATAAAACTAGAGCTCAAAGAAAAGATCTGACGTCTCTACATGTGTCTTAGAGCCCAGTGGGAGAAGAGTGGAAAAGACCAACAGTAGAGGTTTGAGGAATAGTCACATTAAAGGGGTGGGAGGCAGGAAAGGGGCGGGCAGAGGAGCAGCAGGAGACTGTTTAGAGAAACAAAGCAAGGAGTGTGTCTAAACATAGAGGTTATACTAATTAGGATTAGGTTTGGTTGCAATCAAATAACAGAGATTTAAACATCATACAAGTGTATTTCACTCAACGTCAGGAATTCCAAAAGTAGTCTAGGACTGGTGTGGTTGGTCTGTCGTGGAGTCATGTTCCACCTCTGCATGGATTCTGTTCTTCTCCAGAGTCACTTTATAGTCTTAGTTACTGGAGGTCCAGCTGTTTCATTCACATTCCATCCATCAGAAAGGAGAAAGAGAAGAACACATCTCCTTCCCTTTAAGGATACTTAAACTGAAAGTTACATGTACCACTTTTACTCAAATTCTATGGGTGAAAATTAGTCACATAGTGACACCTTTCTGCTGGAGAGATAGGTAAATGTAGACTATTCTGAGTGGTCAGTGCCTGGGAATAAAGAACAGGAACAATCAGGATAATCCAAGTGTAGCTAGATGAAGAATACAAGGTAGACAACAGAATTAATTGTCTTTAGGACAGTTTGTCATTATTGGTAATCCTTGGTAGAGCTTCTCTACTTAGGAAAATTATGACTATAAAACCACTCTTGTCACATTGCGTTAACAGTACTTTGTTTTTTAGGTATAATCCTNTTGATCTCACCACCATGAGAACATGGCCTGAACTGAAATCAAGAGTCAGACACTTAACTGACTGAGCCACCCAGGTGGCCCACAAGTCCTTGTTTAATTAGGATTATCAGTGTCTCGTAAGGAAAACATTATGTATGTGTGTGTATATGTATGCATATGTGTGTACATATACATAGTATGTATGTGGTTTTACGTATTTCCTCATTTAACATTGGCATTGGCCAAAATTACTTCACATGGCTACAGTGTGCAGTAAAATGATGGTAAATAAGCCTCTAATGTCTCTCTTTCGGTGTCTTAAGCCTCTAATTTTACTTAGCTTTCCATTCACTCTCCAATTTGGTTGTTTTGGGCAATGTTTTAATTCGTCTCTGTCCTTTTATGTTACTACTCTCTCTCACTGCTGTTAATCGTACTTCCCCAAAATAGATAAATGAACAAATTTAATTAAATGTGTTACTTGCACTCTCCTGATCATTAATGAATTTCTAAGTAAGATTAGACCTACAATCTTCCTGGTATTACAATTACTAAATTTTGTCTGTCCACTCAAGTGGTAACTATTAGCTTTAAAATTTTTTATTTTTAAAGCTTCTGTATTTTGTATGGTTGTGTTCTTTCAGTATTGGAAAAATATATGAAGGTCTTCCAACAGAAAGGGAGATCTTATTCCTTAGAATGTTTTTTTTACTCCTTTCAATTGAAAATATCTTATTTATATATATTTTTGAATCATGAACAGTACATTTAAGATAAGAAATTCATCAGTTGATTTTTGTATTTTATCAACAGACATATAGTTTAAAATAGACTAGTTTTAAAAGTCCAATAGTAAAGACAGAATTTATAACAAAACATAGTGAATCCCCATGCTTTCTAGTTTCTTCCCTAAAGGTAACCACTTTCAGCTCCTTAAGCTGTTTTTTCTGGCACTTATGTATCCATATTTCCAAATAATATATGTGTAAATTGCTGTCTTTTCATTCATCAATTTTTTCATTATATATTAAGTTTCTATTGAGGTAAAGTTTTACTGTTCTTTTGTATTTAATTTTAATTTTTTTTTTTTTTTTTTTTTTTGAGAGAGGGAGAGCGCGTGTGTCTGTGAGTGAGCAAGCCGGCGGCGGAGGGGCAGATAGAGAGGGAGACACAGAATCTGAAGTAGGCACCAGCCTCTGAGCTGTCAGCATGGAGCCTGATACAGGGCTGGAACCCATGAACCGTGAGATCATGGCCTGAGCTAAAGCGGACGTTTAACTAACTGAGCCGCTCAGATACCCCTGTACTGTTTTTCAACCACCATCACCACTGCTGTTCCTTCTCTAGCTTCCTAATTTAGTTATATTACAATATCAGGTTAAATGAAGTAGCTAATGTTGTGTTTACATTACTGTGCCTGTGCAAATTTTATTTGCTGAGAGTGTTTACCTCTCAGTGCAGTTTCTATAAGGTCGGTCACAGTAATGTGTTAGTTCTAATTTTCTTTCCTGTTTGGCAGCTTCTCTTCTGGAGACCTCCATTGCCCTCCTGTGTGTGCCTACTCTATGGGCCTGCTGCACAGCTCTTTTCTGGGCAAGATTTCCCTTTGTTATTCTTAGACTTTTCTTTCCTCTTCAGTTAGATTCCCAGTATTGTAACTCTTATTTTCCTTATTCTTCATTTACCCTCTTGCTTAGGTAGAGCACTACCTCTGGTAGTTGGGTTGGATTAGAAAGATGCTACTGTGGCAGAGAACACGGGGATGACAGCCTTCAACATGCCTGGCTCGGTCATAGAGCTTCAGTGTGTGGATTGGTTGCCTTCTACTTCTGGTGCAGTTAGCACCCTGGAATCCCATTGACCGATATTCCTTCACTTCTTTTTTGTATTGAATATCCTGTTTTCTATATCCATGCCTTTCTTTGTTTTGATTTATTTCTTCATTTGGTGTCAAAGGATGATGAGACCATCATTCACTATCTAGAATATCTGATCAGGCAAATCTTGAACAAAGCAGATTGTTAATCTTATCTAGGGGTTTTGGGGAGTGTGGGGTTCAGAGAGTGGAAAATTTTAAGAGGTAGAAGTAGGTTAACATCATCTGTAGATGCACGGTTACTTGGGTGACACTGCTGTTCATTGGTTGGCCCTGGGGTGTGGCAGTGTTTATTAGAGTGAATCTGTCCCTGATTGTTTGGCTTAAAGAGTGCCTTCTGGGTTAAGTTGCCCTTATCAATGGAATGGATTTGAAACTGATTCTCTTGGCGATTTACCATGGCTAGGTACAATCTGTCTTTTCCTAAATTTGTTAGAACTTGAAATTATCAGTCCTCTGGTAATTTTCTAAGAAAGTATATTATATGGGAGGTAATTTTTTAAGTCTTTCCATGTCAAGAGTGTCTTTTTTTCTGTTCTCACATTTGGTAAATCTAGTTTGTTTGAGTGTAAAATTCAAGATTGGAAATCTTTTTCTTTGGAATTTTGAAGGCATAATTATTTCTTCTTGCCCTCTGTTGCTGTTGAGCAGAGCAAATTTGAGTCCTCTTCTTTTGTTTGGACCTACTCATTGAAAACTTGTTGAATCTCTACTTTTCCCCCAGTGTTCCAAAATTTCATAGTGATGTGCCTTGGTGTAGGTCTTTGTTTTCATGTAGTACTGGGTATTTGTAGGTACTTGGAGGTCCTTCTAATCTACAACAATTTGCATTGTTTTTTCTTTTTTGCAGCTAGTATGTGGGGATGGGGGTGGGGAACAGTAGATCTTAGCTTTCAACCATGCTCACTTCATCACCCTGTGTTTTAAAGTCCCTGCACTTCCAGTCAGCCCCTAAACCAGAGATCATCCCTTTTTACATTCTGCAGAGATAACCTTAAGTCTTTTTTCAGAGAGCAGGGGATCTAAGGATCTAACTGCTCCTCAGACAGCTTTCATTCTGTGCCCCTTCTCCATTTCACTTCCAATTCCAGAGGTGGTGCAGGCCTTTCCTGACCCTTGTGTAAGTTTCTGGCTGTAAATTGGGTTGGGTCTCCGCATTCTCTCCTATTGGATTGGGATTTGACTCTCCAGGACCTGCCAGAAATATTTGCATATGTTCCAACTTCCAAGTTTTGTTACTTTTTTCTCCATTTTCCATCCTGTTGTTTTATATCTTAAAAAAAAAAAAAACTGTACTATTATGTTAGTAGGATTTTGTAAAGAAGAAAATTTATATGTATATGTCCATTCTACTGTCTTAATCTACAAGACTGAAATGATTTGGTAGAACTAATTGAAATATTTTTATGTGGAATGATACTACATGATCATTTTAATTTTAATAAATGAAAGACAAGTAACAATATGGTGCTTAAAAACAATAATTAAATATCGGTTTGCAAAGAGGATATTGTTATAGAAAAGGAAGAACGTCATGCCTTCCTTGATTGCAGGCTGTCCTTTTAATTTCTACAAATAATTTTTGTAAAAAAACATAAAAATGATTCATCGTCATTACAAGAAAGCTAGCAAATGCTGATAAGTATGATGAAGAAAATACGAATCACTTTGATTCCTCAACCCAGTGCTAACCACTATTAACCATTTAATGTATATTTTCTAGTCTTCCCTGCGCATTTAGATATGTATTTGTCCAAATATGTTTAAATGGAACATATTATGTGTATTATTTTGCTTCTCTCCCCATTTTTTTCCACCATAAATGTGTATGTCTCTTAAGTCAAAGAGAATTTTTTTTTGCAGAATCTGGAGACAATATTAACATCTAACAGTTGCTATTTATTTGTTTGCAGATTGTGTGCCAGGTACTGTGCTAACATCTTTTTTGTTTTCTTTCTTTCTTTCTTTCTTTTTCTTTTTTTGGTTTACTTAATGTTGACATTATTTCAGACTGCAGAAAACTTACAAGAATCTTTAAAAAATTCACCCAGATACCTCAAACATTAACACTTTACTATTTTTCCTTTTTCTCTCCCTCTCCCTTCCTCTTTCTCCTCTTTTTTCCTACTTTTCCTCCCCTCCTCCTCATTCTCCTCCTCCTTTCTCCCTCTCTCTTTCTATATATACACACATACACACACAATCTAAATATTTCTTGGACTGTTTGAGAGTAAGGTACAGACCTGTAAGGTACATAAATACTTGAGAGTGCATTTTCTAAAAATAAGGTTTTTCTTTTATGTAACCAACGTATAGTTGTCAAAATCAGGAAATATAATATTGATTTAATATTATTGTAATATTATTATAATATATTACAATATATTATTATTATTGTAATAATAATCTATAGGCTTGTTCAAATATTTGCTCTTATTGTAATATATTACAATATATTATTATTATTGTAATAATAATAATCTATAGGCTTGTTCAAATTTTAGCCCTTGTCTCAATAATGTGCTTTCATAGCAGAAGAAAATTCTGGATCATGGAGTACATTCAGTTGTCATATCTCTTTAGTTTCCCTTAATCTGGAGTATTTCCTCAGTCTGTGTTGTTTTTCATGACATTGACATTTTTGAAGAGTGCAGGCCGGTTATTTTGTAGAATGCCTTTAATTTGGGTTTATCTGATGTTTTCTCATGGTTGAATTCAGGCTATCCATTGCTGGCAGGAGTACCATAGAAGTAATGTCATGCTTCTCAGGGTATCATGTCAGGAGGCATAGGATGTTGAATTACTGGTAGTGTGATCTTACATCACTTCATTAAAAATCCACTCTTGTTGATTTATACCTTAAAAAAGGTATTTTATTTATTTATTTTTTAAATGTTTTAAATGGTACTGTCTGCCAGGTTTTCCTGTGTAGTTACTATTTTTCCTTTTGTAGTTGTTGATAAAATATACATAACATAAAATTTACCAGTTTAGCCATTTTTAGGTATATAGCTCAGTGGGGTTAAGTACATTCACATTTTGTTTCTAATTTCGAAATGCCTTTGAAAAGACGCTTTGAGGCTTTAAAGATGTTCTGTTACTTCTTGAACTTTTTACTCACCAGTTTTATTTAGTATTGATTGGTGATTTCTGCCTGACTCGTTTTCATGATGGTTCCAAAATAGTAGATTTAGAAATTCAACATTTAGAATATCTAAATCTACTTTTTTTTCTATACTTATTTATAATAATACTTTTTTTCATAACTATTTTGATGCTGTCCCCCTTTTGGCCTTGCTGTCCCTTCAAGCTGATTTCCTGTCTCCTTTTGGCTTGCTCTTCTCATTCTTTGAGCACTACCTCACTTTTTACCGCAACAAAATGTTGTAGGCTCATCTTGTACTTTCCCAGCCTGGGCCCTGGAATGAGTTATTTCTTTAAGGAGCTCTGGTTACTTTTGGTGGAGAATGGTTTTAAAAGCCATGATCTGGCCCCTAGATGCCCTCATTGCTCTAGGCCCTCTTGCAGGCATCTGGAAACAGATGTGGCATATGTGTGTGTCCGTCCACACACACTCAGTGCATCTTCATTTGTCTACTGAAAGCAGTGAGTTTATACCGATAACCTCTGATTCCAGCCCAGTACTACAGGGTTTATTCTCTCCTTTATTCTGTGTTTATAACTCCCTCTTCCAACAGGGAAAAATCTCGCCCTGTTACTCATATTTTTACTTATTGGCTCAATCTTAGAATATCAGAAAATAGTTTATGGATTACTAACTCATACCACTATTTAAAAGACATCTAAGTAGAGTTCAGTATTTGTTGATAGGTTTTGCTTTAGCCTAAAGGTATGTACTCTAAATCTCCGGTGTTCAATAGGGAAGCCACTACATATGAATTGTTTTGTAAGTGTAAAGTATACACTGGATTTTGTAAATTTAATATGAAATAAGGAAGGTGAAAGATTTCAGTAGTATTTTAGTAATAATTTTATGTTGATATATATTGAAATAGATATACTGGATAAGATATATTAGTAAAATTAATTCCACCTATTTTATTTTAATGTGGCTTCTAAACATACTAAATAACATATGTGATTCTCACTATGTTTCTGTTGGGACAGTGCTGATCTAAAAACCATGTTTAAAAATTACTTGGATTCATTCTCTCCCTAGCATTCTTCCCTTCCTCACATGGTTATGTTAGCCATTTGAAATACAGTTCAGTTTTATTTTTATTCTAAGTTTTTCTCTCCATCCTAATTGCTCTTCCTTATTTTGTGGTATGTGAAACATTAACATGGTTCCAAAAGTAAGAATTGTACAAAAAATGTATACTCAGAGTAGTGTCCCACATTTTTCCTCCCTTTCCACCTGTTTTCACCCNGGGGCTCGAACCCACCAACCGTGAGATCATGACCTGAGCCGAAGGTGGACGCTTAACTGACTGAGCCACCCAGGTGCCCCTCTTCTTCTTTTTTATACAAAAGATAAATACTATAGATAACTTTTGTACTTTGGTTTTTTAATTTAACACAACATATTTTGGAATCCATTCCAAATCAGTTTATAGACTCACCCTCCCTCCGTGTCTTTTCCTCCCTCTGACAGTTGTGTGTCACTACTCTTTTGTGAGAATGTTAACCATTCTTTTATGCTCTTTCCAATATTTTGCATTTACAAACAGTGCTACATTAAGCATATAACCTGGTCATATATATTTATATGTTAGAAATGTACCTTTGGGTGAATTCCTAAAATGGGATGTTTGGGTCAGAAGTTTAGAAGCATGTGTAATATTCTTAAATAGTGCTAAATCCCCTTCTGTGGGGGTTGTATAAATTTGAATTCTCACCAGCAGTGTGTGAGAATGCTTGTTTCCCCATATCCATGAGACTGGTGTACTTCTTAATTTTTGCTAACCTTATAGGTAAGAGGTGGTATCTCCATGTAGTTTTAACGTTTATTTCTTTTGTTAGTAGTGACGTTGAACATCTTTTCATATGTATAAAGTCATTTTAAATATCTTTTTTCATGTTTGCTAATTGTCTTGTATCTTTTTATTCATTTCCCTATTAAATTTTTTTCTCCCTCAATTTTTATGAGTTCTTTTTTTAAGGGATATTAGCTATTTTAATATGTATAGTATATAACATATAACGTGTGTGTGTGTATCTGTATGTATTCTGGCTTTTATCTAGTTCAATTTTTCAGTCTTTTGTTGCATCTGAATTTTGGGTTGTAATTGGAATACCGTTCTCTTTCTCTGAGGAAGAGAAGAATTTACATGTTTGAGTTCTGTTTAGTTATACAAGTTTAATAATCTTCCAAATGCTAATTAGTCATCCCAGCATATTTTTTGAGATGCCCTGTTTAAAGTACCTTAAATTTCCATTGAGTTTGTTTCTGAACTTTCTATGCTTTTGCAGTGATCTGTCTATTCCTGTGCCATTATCATGCTGTTTTAATTATAGAGGCTTTAGAGTATATCGAGGGATAGCTTTTAACATTTTTAATGTGTCATGTTACATCTTTATTTTTCTGTAGAACTTTAGTGTGAGCTCTCTATCTCCACAAGAAAGTTTGCTCAAAGTGGGATTTTTTTCAAACTTTTTTTTTTTCTTGAGAGACAGAGACAGAGAGGCAGAGCATGAGCAGGGGAGGGGCAGAGAGAGAGGGAGACACAGATCCAAAGCGGACTCCAGGCTCTAAGCTGTCAGCACAGAGCCCGATGTGGGGCTTGAACTCACTTAACTGTAAGATTATGACCTGAGCTGAAGTCAGCCACTTAACCGACAGAGCCACCCAGGCATCTCTCAAAGTGGGATTTTTATTGGGATTACATTAAATTCATAAATTACTTGAGGGAGATCTAAGGTCTTTATGATGTTGAATAATGTTGAGTTTTTTTATCTGAGAACCAGGAAGCAAACTTTACATTTGTTCAAATATACTCCGGAGTGTTTTTATATTGGTTTTGTACACTTGTTAAATTTTCAGTTTTTAAAAAACTCAAATATTTCTGTAGATCTTTATATCAGGTTTTTTAAAAAATATTTTTATTTATTTCTAGGAGAGAGAGAGAGAGAGAGACAGCGTGAGCAGGGGAGGGTCAGAGAGAGAGGGAGACACAGACTCCGAAACAGGCTCCAGGCTCTGAGCTGGCAGTCAGCACAGAGCCCGATGCGAGGCTCGAACCCACGAACTGCGAGATCATGACCTAAGTGAAAGTCGGACGCTTAACCAACTAAGCCACCCAGGCGCCCCTATATCAGTTTTTATAGAGCTACCATTATTCTTTCCAATGACTATTTTTCTGTAGTTTAGATGTATCATAATTTATTTAACCTCAGTCATTTAGGTGGATGTTAAAGTTGTTCATAATTTTTCACTATTATAAATAGTTTTAGGATAAGTATTCTGGTAGAAGTCAGTTATTACCTTATGATAAAGTGTTTGAAGAATTGCCTGGTCCTAAGTCCCTTTGTTATGTAAAAGATCCTGAAATATTGTTAAAATGCTTTATACATTAATAAAATGTATTCCTCCACCAGCAATGTATGAACTCTTCTGTCTACATTTACCAAAACAGGACCTTATTGCTTTTTTTAAAAAATTTTTGTCAGTTTGATGGGCAAACAAAAGTACTGTATATTTATATATTTATTTGGCATTTCTTTGCTAACTGATGTGATATATTTTTTTCTTTGCTAGTTGATGAGCTTTATTTTTTATCCATCCAACCATCTGGCATATTCTTATTGAGCATGTACCATATGCTATCCAGTAAGTTAGAACTATAGTTACGACTAGAAGTTGAGCATCTTTTTGTGTTTTTCATCATTTGTATTATTTTGGTTTTTTCTTTCTTTAAAAAAATTTTGTTTAATATTTATTCATTTTTGAGAGAGAGACATAGTGTGAGCAGGGGAGGGTCAGAGAAAGGGGAAGACACAGAATCTGAAACAGGCTCCAGGCTCGAAGCTGTCAGCACAGAGCCTGACGTGGGGCTTGAATTCATGGACTGTGAGATCATGACCTGAGCTGAAGTCAGACTCTTTTTTTTATTCATTCATCCATTCATTCATTCATTCATTCATTTTCTGGGAGACAGAGAGACAGCATGAACAGGGGAGGGTCAGAGAGAGAGAGACACACAGAATCTGAAACAGGCTTCAGGCTGAGCCAGCTGTCAGCACAGAGCCTGACACAGGGCTTGGACCCACGAACTGTGAGATCATGACCTGAGCCGAAGTCGGATGCATAACCGACTGAGCCACCTGGGTGCCCCTGAAGTCAGACTGTTAACTGACTGAGCCACCCAGGTCCGTCACTTTCCTTTTTTTGAAAGGCAGTTAATTAGCATTTCTGCCTTCTCAGACTAGTTCTCACAGGACTGAGAATGAGAAAAGATGATGTTTTCTTATTCTGTTTGGTTGATGAGCTACTAAAAAGTATTTTTGTCGGTTTGTGTTTATTTTCATTGCACATTCTATGTTAAACTCTTAGCATTCATGAAGTGAGATAATGAAAGTTAAGTGCACAGACTAATGTCAAAGAAGTAACTATATAATTTTATAAAAATAACTTTTATTATTTTTTTCCAGGTGAGACTACTGTTTATCAGAAGGAAATCTTTGTGCCATTTGCCTTCAGATAAAATCTGTCTGCATGTTCTAGAGTTTTATTATTCAAAAAATAAATGTCGTTTATTTGGTAAGTCAGTTAACTACGCTTCTGCATATTTTAAAGAACTGTTGTTTATTTACTCTATTTATTTGCTTGTTTTGTTTCTTTTAGTGTCATTTTATTTGTAACCCATTTAAAACAAGTTTGAGAATGGCAATTTCAAGGGTCTCCTAAAGATTTTCTTAAGGACTGAAGGTCTCTTAAAGATTTTCTTCTGTCCACTGTTCTTAATTCTGGTGTTTGCTATAGAGAGAACAGGGGCTGGTTAGATACTTGAATTAGTTCTCAAAGCTGGAGTACTGGTTTTGCTTTGTTTAACCTCTTTCACTGTAGGAACAGAAAATTGACATCCTTCCTTTCAAGCTCTAGAACTTCCCTCTAGTTCATATAGAGAGCAGTAAAGAAGCTGTGTTATAGAGGTTTGAAGAACTGATTCAGGAAGATTATATCTTCAGTTAAGCATAATGAAGCAGAATGAATAATGCTATCAAAGAAATTAGAAATGAAAAGTAATGAGATAGCTAATGAAATTGTTTTTAATTATTTAATATTACTCTGTAGGTGTTCTTTTTCAGTTAAATTTTTTTCCAAGAAGACTTAATAAGTTGATATGACCACTATTTTGTAAGACCTTCTTAGCCACATCCCCTTATGATCTTTTCAGTCTCTTCCAGCTTTTGTTTCTAATGTTTTGCCAGTGTTAACTGGGTGGCTGATACGTAGGGTGAAGGCTTTGGTGGTAGTAAGAGGGTCAGTCATAGCAAACGTTAGAAGATAATTGTACTCGGGTGCTGCTGAAGCATGTGGCAAAAAATTGAAAACTACGATGAAATACTGGTGACGTGCAGAATTTTCTATTAAATGGTTTTACACAAAAATAAATAATGAGACGTAAATATTGGCATTCAGAGCTTAAAGTATTCTCAGATGGAATCTAAGGATGAGGAGCCATAACTACAGAAAAAAGGGGAAAGAAGATTCTCCTTTGATATCTTTTTTGGTGGTGTATCTGCTTTTGTTAGCATCGGAAAGCAAGCTTCTGATGTTCCAAGAGGGAGTATATGGCTTAGATGAGTAGAGGCATGTGATTACATTGTGCATGAGTCTGAAATGGCCCCGATCTGAGAGCAGACCAAAATGAGTTTTAATCTTGGTTATTTAAAATCTCCTTGTACCTGTCTTATTAGGAGTATTATTTTTTTAAAGAAGAATCTAATTTGCAACTGGCTATAAAGAGTGACATTGTGTCCGGGAAAATGGTGTACTAACACACTGCGCTGTCCCACAAGAGTACTTCTCAAGTCCCTGAATGCAGTGCTGACAATCTGTGAGGGCCTGTGAATCGTGGGGCAGCAGTTGGGGAAGACAGCCCACAGAGCGAGGGGGTTGTGTGTGAGTTACAGAGGTGGGAGGGGAAGGAATGAGAGAAGAGCAGGGCAGCTCTGGGTCTGTGGGCAGTTGGAATGGAAGCTGTTCTTGTTAGCACTGCTGAGACGGCGGCAAGTGAACAGCCAGAGGGTGTGTGTGAGGGGAGGGGTTTGGTGGAGTAGAAAATTGGTGTATTTCACTTTTCCTTTCAAGGTGTCAATGTTTCATTGTGTCATCAAAACTGTAAGGCTAGATGTTCAACTGATGAGAGTGTGGATTGGATAGATTGAAAAATTTTGAAGAGACTAGAAATATCACTTCCTACCAGGAAATGAGACTATAAAAGTCAGGGAGATAGGGATGGGGCTTGTCTTTTCCAGGAATTATTGTAATGGTAAGAAGGCCAGTTACCATATCTAGATCCCCAAATAACTGGGCCTTTATCTCAGACAAATGTACATCCTGTTATTTATTTATATATTAGATTTTATGTACACATACCATCAAGTGGTGGTGTTTTAGAACCAGTTGGCCAACCATAGCAGTCTTCATTAGACATCAGTGCATGGGTTTCTGAATATTTCTGGATTGTAGAATAGACTTTAATGTTGGGCGAGTTATGGTTTACTGTGGTTCAGCCTTTGACTCTAGCCAGACTAGTTTCTATAAGTGTCTCCAAAATAACACTTTTTGACTTACTGCCCTTTCATATTGTTCAACCTATTCCTTCTCCTTGCAGTGTCTCCCTTCGATTCTTTCTCTATACCAGCTTATAAAGGCCTAACTCCAGTTCCACCTACTTTATGACATCTTCAACCATTCTAGGCCCTTCCTGATATCTCTCTGGGTTTTTATCATTTATTGCTTTTCTCTTTACTTGGCTATCATATATTACCTTAAAACAATTTTTTTTTTTTTTTTTTTAGAGAGAGTGCACTTGTGTGTGAGCAGGGAAGGGGCAGAGGAAGAGGGAGAGAGAATCTTAGGCAGGCTCCACGCCCAGCATGGGATCTGATGGGGGCTCAGTCTCACTGCTTTGAGACCATGGCCTGAGCTGAAATCAAGAGGTGGATGTTTGACTGAGTCACCCAGGCGCCCCTAAAACGATATTTTGAAAAATTTTTTTTACCTTCCCAATTAGATGGGGACAACTTAAAGGGGAGGCTGCATTATTCATGTGGTTCAAACCATGTTATATCATTGTAGTCTTACTTTATAATCTCCACTGTCCCAGCATAGATCTCAGTACAGTATCTGCACATAAAATACTTGTTTGACTCCAAGAAAATGCCATTACCTATTGTTAGCTTTTACTAGTCTTTAGCAGTTATCTTTCTTTTAGTATCATAAAAAAATAGATTAGAATGCAGTTTTAGTACCCGAGTCATGTTTGTTCAGTACATCGTACTTCTTGGAAAAGCGTTTTGTAGTGCTCTCTACAGGCTTCCTGATATCTAAAGGAGCATTGCTCTGAAGAGATTGTATTCTAAGTTAATTACAGTATTTGTTATTCTTGAATCTCTAATTAGTAAGCTTTCAATCTGCATATAAGAGGAGCTCTTATTTGTTAATTATCTAATGTTTTCTTTGCCTACTTTGAAGTGAAACTTTCTTCTTTTGGTTTCTCAGTTTCTCACCAGCCACATTTGGCCTTCACAGTTGCTAGCATAGCTTTAAGGAAGGGGGAGAGAAATACAGAGTTGTAACTATATCTCTAAAATAGGGATTCCACCCCCTTTACAATAGTTTTCATGTTGGTGTTGCACTTTTTATTTTTTTGTAAACTTTTCTCTGCTGTCTGTTGTTTTACCCCAATTATTAAAAGTCATATATTCTAGCTGAATATACTAGTTAAGTTCAGGGACTTTCAATCCTAACCAACACTTGGAAGCTGTGTGATTTTAAGTAATGTAAGCTTCAGATTTCTCATCTGTAAAATTGAGATACCTAGCTACTTCTCAGTGTATAGTTGGGATCAAATGAGATAATATAGGGGCACCTGGGTGGCTCATTCGGTTAAGCGTCTGCCTCTTGATTTTGGTCAGCTCAGTTCGAGCCCCACATTAGGCTTTGCATTGACAGTGCGGAGCCTGCTTGGTATTCTTTGTCTTTCCCTCTCCCTCTGCCCTTCCCTTGCTCTCGCTCTCTTGCTCTCTTAAAATAAATAATTTTAAAAATGAAATAATATATATAATACTCAGCACAGATGAAGCCTGGTTGCCTCTACTTTGAAAATTTACTGTGTGGTTTATTAGCTTTAGTCTGAATCCTAAAGGGAAAGAAAGATAAAGTTTAATCCATGTCAGGTTTGAGGGGCAGCCCTCAAAGCCTTGTCAGTTGCAACTCTGGTCAACTATAGGATATTAGGGATGAAATCCAGATAGACTCAGTAGAGGAACTAATTTCTAATAAGTCTAGAAATACAAGCCAATCTCCAGATGTCTGGTAAGAGAAAGAAGTTTTAGGAGGGAGTTTTTCCTTCTCTCTCCCCCCTACCACCAGGAATATATGTGGAGTCAGAAGCAGAGCTTTCTCTCCACCTTTCTATTACATATTATATTGCTGTTGTGTTCAGTTATATTAAAACTTTGGTCTAACTGCCTTTTGAGGTGGTCAGTAATAGGTGCGCTAACACTAAACTGGGAGTAGTTAAGTTTGTGAACTATAGGGATACCATGTTAGTGGAGTGTGAAAGAGACCAAGCTACGGACTGTTTCACAGCCTATAAAGCGTGAAATCAGTTGGTGCCGATGCATGGCGACTCTAGTCACTGGAGTGTAAAATAACTTGAGGACATGAATTGTGTTTAGTTGTGAGAAAAACCTTTTCATGCCATAGTTTGTTTATGTGTTTTGGCACCCCCAGGATCCTGCTGGAATCACGCATCCTATATCTTTCATTGCCTTGATACTCAGATTTTTCATGAAACGTTTCCTTAGTTATGCAAACCATATTCTTGTCCAATTGCATGCAGAGATGCAGAGGCTGTAAATTTCCGGGTTTATACTAAAGACTAATACTAAAGTACTGTAACTATTATATTCTGTTTAAGATTACATCTGAAAATACCATCTTCTGTATGTATTTGATGTACAAGTTTCTTCTGTTTGGAAACTCAGATTTGAAATGCACTCTACATTCTGCTTTGAAGCTTCCTCCAGTCTGATAATTGTGTTACCAGTTTTACTGGTTGCGTTCCCATGTTCCCATGTACCTCTGGAGAAAGGGAAGTTTGTGGAGAAGGATAATGTTTTCAAATGATTGGGGGTGTTGGTAGGAAGAAGTATAGAGATTATTCTTATGGGGAATAGAAGAGAGGGAGTTTCTCTCCTGACACCTGGTGAGGTTCTTCACCATATGGCTTTGAGGGTGAGGCAAGGTGAATGAGGAAGTTTCATAGACTATAGTGAATTATTATTGTCAGCACTTTTAAGTCTGGAAGGTTATTGGAAATAGGCATGCCATGAAAGCATTAAAGTTCTTTTATTCTTACCCTTGTTGGTTTTGCTGTTTTATTGTAGTGGTCTTTGAACTCTGGTTGCTTTGTATTTATACAGATTTTTAAGCAAATTGTGAATATTTATGAAATTAATACATTATTGTGAGAGACCGGCCTGCTGAATATCAAGCAGTGTATTGTAGCAGTTAAATGCAGGGACTTTGAAATCTTAACCGACACTCAAAACTGTGATCTTGAGTTCCTTAAGCTTCAGATTTCTCATCTGTAAAATTGGGATAATAATAGCTACTTCATAGTATGATAGTTGGAATCAAATGAGATCTTTCACACACACACACACACGCACACACGAAACATTTAGCATTGTCCTTGTCACGTGGCAAACACTCATTAAATGGTAGCTGGTTATTCCTTCCCCTGCTTCTACACTTGGTACTACTCTGTCACTTCTTCAGTTTTGCTTGTAGGGCCTAAACCTTAATGCAACAGAAAACATAATTAGGTATGGTTCATAGCAACAGATTTTGAAGACTATGTCATTGTTCTCTTAGACCTGGCTTAATAGTATCTTAACCAAATAGATGCTCTGTAAAAAGACTTTTTTCATGAAAGGAAAGAATTGTTATTATGTTGACTTAAGATAGCCTTGCAAATGATATAAAAAATTAAGAATGTATTTGGTTAATGCAAATAAAACAGACTATGAACTTAGGGAGTTTATAGGAATAAAATAAGAGTTCAAAGTATTGTCATTCCTTATTATTCACTTAAAACAAGCTGTCTTTCTGAGAAAGCGCCTTTTTTAAAATTCATAGGAGAAATGTTTGGTGTAAAGAATAGTTGTTGTAGAATTCTTGCCCAGTGTATGAGGCACATTTTTGTGGGAATGGGATGGAAAAGTCTTTCTGATCATTTATACTAATAGACATGAGCATTAGTGTGGATAATGTATTTGGTTTTGGTCTGCATTATGTGATTATTTTTGCAGCACAATTAACTTCCTGATTAAAATTTGTTCAGCTGGTATATCCAGAACTTATACTGGCTGAAAAACTGGGTAAGGCAACTATGATGGTGATAAAACTACTCATATTAGTTGATAGGAGACCTGGGTTCTGGTCTCAGTTCTTACTCAGAATAGCTGTAAGTCTTAGATAAATTCCTCAACCAGTCCTTATCTATCTATCTGTCTATAATCTATTTCCTTCCTTCCTTCCTACCTTCCTTCCTTCCTTCCTTTTCTTTCAAAAAATTTTTTCATGCTTATTTATTTTGAGAGTGACAAAGCGCAAGCAGGGGAGGGACAGACAGGGAGAGAGAGCATCTCAAGCAGGCTCTGAACTGTTGGCACAAAGCTTGACGCCAGGATGGATCCCATGACCTGACATCAAGAGCTGGAGCTTAACCAACTGAGCCACTCAGGCACATCAGTTTCCTCATCTTTAAAATGAGAAGGGGAGGGGCACCTGGGTGGCTTAGTCGGTTGAGCGTCCGACTTTCGCTTAGGTCATGATCTCGTGGTTTGTGGGTTCGAGCCCCGCATCGGGCTCTGTGCTGACTGCCAGCTCAGAGCCTGGAGCTTGTTTCAGAGTCTGTGACTCCCTCTCTCTCTGACCCTCCCCTGCTCACGCTGTCTCTCTCTCTCTCTCCTAGAAATAAATAAAACATTAAAAAATTTTAAAAAAATAAAAAAATAAATAAAAAAATAAAATGAGAAGGGGATACCACATGGTTTTCAGAGGTCTTTTTCGGCTCTAAGCTTTTAGGCTATATATGGAGGTGGCTTGGCAATCAGGAAATGCAGCAATGACACATTTTGGCCACCAGAGGGTGAAGTCCAGTCAGTCGACCTGTGGTATGTATTTGACAAGAATGTAGCATCCTTGCAAATGAGGAGGTCACATTGCTCTTCTCTCCATTTAGTTTAAGTAAGTGTTGGAGCTTCTCTAGGTTTTCTGATTCTAGTTGGATTAAATATCTTTCTGCTGTTGTTTTCAACCTTCTAAATAGGACTGGGACATAAAGAAAGGAAAAGAGTAGAGCTTTTTAGTTGTCAGGGATTCATTTAATTTTGTTCTCCAAGATAGAGAGTGGCTCTCGGATGACCCATGGGCAATTTTCATGGGAGGCACAATAGTGTGGGTGACCAGATTTTAATTTGTGGTCATCGTCCCCAAAATACACAGGCACACACACAAATGACATTCAACCCTATTTATCCTCACTCTCTCTTAAATCATAAGGGTGAAAATGAAATGTCTAAAAAATAGAATGACCACAGCACTTTTAATTAAAACCTAGGTTCCAGTCGTTCTTTGTCTCACTTAACATCTCTATATAGCCATGGCCATCACAACCTCGGATCCTTAGTGTTCTTATTTGGAAAATTAAGATCTTGAATTCTGACTTATGCAGTCCTTTTCAGTAATGTAATTCTGAGATTTCTGTAAAGATTCTTTAATGTTTATGTGAAGGATAGTGATATTTTTGATAAAACATTATTAAGTAATATCTTTTAAAAATAGTCTATAATTTTTTTTTTGGCAAGGAACACAAGTATAGGTGGTGTTAAGGTATAAATATTGAAGTATTAAAGTTAGCTACCATGAGAGCAAGAAGAACAACACTTCACTGAGACATTTTTCTAACCCCATAAATAATTACAAACAAATTCTTTGGACCACAGACTCAGGGTGCAATAAGTCAATCAAAATGGGGCTGTACTAGGAGCCAGGCCAACCTGATTTGGGGTATGGTTGATAATGAAGCATTCATAGGGGAAATCATTTGGGGATAAGTGCATTTGAAAAAAGAGGACATCTATATCGCAGAGGAAATCTATATCAAAAAGCTGGAGTCCGAATCCATTTCTTCCAGCCACACAAGTGGAAATAGCTTTGATACTTACATGTCCAGTTATATCAGTCTGAGTTGCTGTCTGAGAGCACGGGATAATGTGGAAGGAACAAAGAGGGCATGGAGCCCAAGTAGACTAGCTGAGATGAGTGTCTAGAAGGCGGCAGAGCAAATGGATACAGGAGTGTGCTTGAAAACAGGCAAAGATTAGTACTTACAATTTGATGTACACAAGAGAGTGAAGCCAGCCAGGCAGACCGGATAGAAACAGTTTTAGGATTATGAGCAAAAGACAAAATTTTAACCTGTCCAGGCTTTAAGCACCATCCTTGGTGTTGGTAGACAGGGTCTGCTTGGTATATCCACAGCTCCACACGTTTGAGGCTAGTGATTATGTTACTGATAGGCTCTACATGGCTTGTGTGGTTCTGATGGCTTTACATGCTGCTGGATACACGTATTCACAGACCTGCTCGCTAGTACTGCAGAGTTCATTTCACAGAACTGGCTAGTAAAAAATTTGGCAGGTGAGTTAGCTTTCAGAGTGCTCTTAGGAATGGAGCCCAGGTGTTCCCTTTGGGCTTTGAGCTGTTGGAATTCATTGGGTTAGCAGCTAGAAAGAATGAAACTATAACATTCTTAGCCTAGTTCATGACAGCAAAGCAGAGGTGTTAGAATTTCTGTTTTAGAGGTTTGCACTGCAAGTAACTTAACCTGATTGTGTGTCTTAATATTACTGGGCTTCTGACCGCTGAAATATGGCTTGGATCGATGGTGGTTTGGAGAAAGTAGAAAGAGGGCTATCCATCATTCGGAGGCTCCATAGAAGCTGCCTGATAATGCTGCTTTCACCAAGCAGCCATCTGTCCATCCATCCATCAGTAGGATGAAATGAGATTTAGCGGAACAGGCAGCCGTAACTCTGAGACACTTTCTGACCAACAATTGCAGCCCTGGCCTGAGTCTGACCACAAAGCACAGCCCTGGGGTTTGGCGGGATGTGGCAGCAAGTGCAGTCTCCTTCCCGTCAGTGCAAGCCTAGAATGTGTTCAGTATGAGGCCAGAGCACAGCCATACTTCACATACAAAATATGATAAACTTGGGGTGACCAGCAAACAGTAATGCTCTTTCATCTCTATACTGTTCTACAAGTTGAACAGATTCTTTTGATGGAGAGTTTTTTGTTTGACTTGGAGAAGAATAGAATTAAGACCTGATTTCATTTTGCTGGAATCCACCACAGTGTAACCTTTAACCTCTATCTTATATTGGTGGAATGCTTTGTAACTGCTAATGAATCAGGATGACCACCTTTTTCTCTGTTGAAAACACTGGGTACTTCTGGCAATTCCCAGTTTGTCATGGCAGTGAGGGATAAGTCTAAATTAAATTCGCGGTTAATTCAGTGATTTTATTTTATACAGATTCTTTTTCCTATTTAAAAATTTTTTTAAATGTTTTATTTACTGTTGAGACAGAGAGAAACAGCATGAGTGGGGAACGGCAGAGAGAGAAGGAGACATAGAATCCGAAGCAGGCTCCAATCCTGACACGGAGCTCGAACTCTCACATACTGTGAGATCATCACCTGAGCCAAAGTGGGACGCTTAACCAACTGAGCCACCTAGGCGCCCCTCTTTTTCCTATTAAACTGAAATTTGTGCCAAGGTTATTAGGTAGCAGAAATTGAGTTTTCTTTCTCTTATTTCTCTATACATTAGTGGTGTTGATATGCAAGAAAGGAAAGAAAGTATGGACAGGAAAATGGGTAAAAGACTAGAAGCAAGAAGCTGGATTACCCGTAAAATGGATAGTCAGGCTCTGAGTAATTGAATATTAACTGTTATCATCCTGATTTCCTGCTTTTGCAGGGCGCTGAGCCTTTTAAGAGCCTCTTGGTTGGTACAGATCTTCCTCGACTTATGATGAGGTTATGTGCCAATAAGCCCATTGTAAATTGAAAATATGTTTAATATATGTTATATGCTGAATATCATAGCTTAGCATGGCCTAACTTAAATGTCCTTATTTATATTAGCCTGTAGTTGGGCAAATCATTTAACGCGAAGCCTATTTTGTAATAAAGTGTTGAGTACAATAAGGTGTTGAAGATCTCATGTAAATTATTGAATACTGTGGTGGAAGGGAAAACAGAGTGGTTGTTTGGGTGCAGAGTGGTTGTAGGTATACCAGTTGTTTAGCCTTGTGATGGCGTGGCTGGTCGGGAGCTGTGGCTCACTGCTCCTGCCAGGATCACTAGAAAGTATTTACCACATTTTGCTAGCCCAGAAAAGATCAAAATTCAAAGTATGGCTTCTATTTGATGTATATATGTTTGCACTGAGGTAAAGTTGAAAAATGGTCAAGTCCATCAAACTATTGTAAGGCAGGGGTGGGCATAGGTGTGTGCTCATGTTGCCTATCCTGGTACCTTTCCTACCATGGCCAGCTTCCTTGCCTGTTTTCTTGCAGTGGTCACTTCAGACCTCAGCTCCTGCTCTTTGTTCTGAAGCCTTGCTTTTCATTTCAGATTGGGGGAGGGGTCAAGGGAGCCTAATGTACCGGAGATGCCTCGGAAATGAGAGCCTTGGATGAATTCCTGGGCCTATTGATCCACCGGCAGTTTATGCATCCTGACATTCATAATCTCAGTAGGCTGCTGATGTTCCTGATTAATGGGCCCAGGGGCTGTCCATCCGTCACTTCACATTAATTACTGAAGAGGTGTTTTTCCAGTGATTTACCTGACAGCAGGCTGTGATAAATACCTCTAAGCAGAGTGGGCAGTGATTAATCATGGGGCCACACCCCTCCCCCCACATTCCCTTCCCCCTAACCACAGGCCAGCACTGGGACCTGACCAGAGAGTGCCCCCTCCCCATAAGCTATCTATCTCCATAATTGCTTGTGGATGCATATTTATTGGGGCAATGGACCTGGCAGATAGCATTCTAGAATTTTTGCCAAAGATGATGAAAAATAAATCTTCCCAGTAGGAGGAGTAACTAATATGTTTTTACATGGGGCAGAAAAGTATATATGAGCTGCCTTTATGTTGCTTTAAAGAAATCTAATAGAAATATTTGCCCACCTACTCTGCATGTGCTCAACACTGTGGTAGTTGCTCTGTGAGCTTTAAAGGGAGGAGAAAGTATAGTTTTGATTTTTGTAATTTTCATAGTCTATTTAGGGAGAATCTGTGAATACCTATGAGAAATTAGAGAACATTTCAAGACACTTATGTACTCTTGGGAGAATTGGGATAGAACTCCAGGGTTTCGGTTCTTCCTTTGGCCTTAGAAAATATGGTTTGGTAAAATACTTGAATATTGAGTATGTTGGGCACTTTATTCAACCCTGGAACTGTGGAGGTGTGCATGATGGAGGACNTCATGACCTGAGCCAAAGTCGGACGCTTAACCGACTGAGCCACCCAGACGCCCCTCTCAAGCTTTAAAATAAGCTTTTCCAGGAAGTTAAGGATGTTAAATTAATTTACAACTAATTTAAATTTAAAGTGATTTAAAGTTACTTTAAATAACTTCCACATTAATTTTTTTCTTGGAATATTTATTCAGTACTTGTGTTCCTGGAGGTAGAAGCAGCTTGTGAAAAATAGCATTTGCCCTCAAGAACCTGTGTCTCAGAGGTGACATTCATAAGTGAAACATTTAAAGAAGAATATAAGGTAGCATACGATGTCATGAATACCACAGATATTCATGCACATGAATTCACAGATTGGTGAAATCAGTGTGTCTTCAAATAGTTAAAGGGAAACACTGGATTTAAGGTAAGCCTTTTGAAAGAATAGTGGCTAGGAGCCACTTTTAAACTGAGGCAATTCAAACAGGATTTCAGAAATCGAGTGAACAGATCATGAGGCTAATCAATGTAGAATGGAGAAGAGGGATAGAAATATGATTAGAAAGGTAGAGTGACACCAAATTGTAGAACCTTGAATGCCAGGGAAGATTAGTTTATATCTTGTAAACTCTGTTGAGTCACTAAGGTTTTGAGCAAGGGATTAAAAAAAATGGTGTATTTTACTAAAAAGTATTATATATTAATGTGCATAATGTTATTTGGAATTATTACAGTATCTTAGAATATTCTCTGTGTCGTCTTTTCTAAAGTTGTTCAGAAAAAACTACCTGGATTAAAAATATAGTTCAATATATCTCCCTGAGTGCGATGCAAAGATGTCTGGTTTGGTTATATATACAGAGTAGATAATAGAGTTGACAAAGGAAACTAAGGTTTACAATCTTTACTCATGCTAAATTGAGTAAGTCAGTGGAAGTTTTAAGTAATGACTACAGAATTAAATTAGGAAAGACTGTAGTCTCAAGTTTTAAGAAACAAATTGATCTTTAGTCTTACTAATATAACTTCATTAAGGTTTTGCTAATTGCTCACTGACTTCTTAAAGCCAAGAAACAGAAATTAAAGAGCCAGGGCAGTCACCTATGTTTTGTAGGAATTTCTAGGGGATGTGGTTTTTTTTTTTTTCCCTTAAAAAAAATTAAGGTATAATTTACTTACTGTAAGAAAATTTACTTTTCTTAGGTTATGTTATATGAATTTTGACAAAAACAAATAGTCCTTTAACTCCCACGCAATTAAGATACAGAACAGTTCCTTCAATCCAAAGAACTCGTCTCTGACCTTTTGTAATCAGCCCCTCATCTGAACTTGAGCTTTTGGCACCTATTAATATATTGTCTGTCCCACAAGTTTTGCCTTTTTTCAGAATGTCTTATAAATGGAATTGTATTTCCTTAGTAATAAATGACTTTGACCATTTTGTGGTGTGCTTATTTGCCATTTTTATATCTTCTTTGGTGAAGTATTGTTCAGATTGTTACAGGATATTGAGTTTTGCGTGTTTGTTATGTATTCCTGATAAAGGTCTTTATCAGATAGCATTTTGCAAATATTTTCTTCCAGTCAGTGATTTGACTTTTCATTCTCCTCACAGTATCTTTGAAGAACAGAAGTTAATTTTGCTGAAGTCCATTTACTGATTTAAATATTTTGTTCTTATTTTATGGATCATACTTTTGGTGTTGTATCTAATAAATCTTTGCTTAACCGAAAGTAAAAAAGATTTTCTCTTGTATTTTCTTCTAGTAGTGTTATAGTTTTAGGTTTTATATTTAGGTCTGTGATTCATTTTGAGTTAGTTTTGAATGTGGTGTGAGGTATGGATAGAAATTATCTTATTGTTATCAGTATGAAGTTTTAATTGTTTTAGCACCATTTATTGGACAGACTCTCCTTTTGCCATTGAGTTTCCTTTGTACCTTTGTTGAAAGTAAATTGATCATATATATGTGGATTTGTTTCTGGTTTTTTCCCTCGTTCTGTTGATCTGTATGTTTACCCTTTTCCCAGTACCACACTGGTTTAAATAAATACTGTACGATAAGTTTGAAATAAGGGTGGTATAAGTTGTCTTAACTTTGTTCTTCTTTCTCAAAATTGTTTGGGCTATTCTAGTTTCTTTGCCTCTCTGTATTTGTTTTAGAATGAGCTTGTTAATTTCTATAAAATTCCTTCTGGGATTCTTATTGAAATGTAAAGATAGTTTGGAGAGAATTGACATCTTGAGTTTTCCCATTCATGAACTTTAGATATTCTTTGATTTCTTTTATTAATCTCCTACAGTTTTCAGCATAGATTCCACATTTATTTTGTTAGATTTATACTTAAGTATTTCATGTTTTTGAGTGCTGTTGTAAATGGTATTCTTTACATTTTCTATTTTTATTTATTCATTGATAGCGTATAGAACTACTATTTGTATCCCATTACTTTGCTAAACTCACTTATTCTAGTATTGTTGTTGTAAATTCTGTGGGATTTTATATGTAGAAGGTAATATCTGCAAAGACAATTTTCTTTCTTTGCAATCTGGATTTTTTTTCCCTTGCCTTATTGCATTGGCTAGAACCTTCATTTCACTGTTGAGTAGAAGTGGTGAGAATGATCATCCTTACCTTGTTTTTGATTTTAGAAGGAAGGCAATTGATTTTTTACCATCAGAGGTGATGCAAGCTGTATGTTTTAATCACTTTTTTTTTTTGTAGATCTCCTTTATCAAGGTGAGGAAGTTCCTTTTTTAAAAAAAAAAATTAATGTTTATTTATGTTTGAGAGAGAGAGAACGAGAGAACAGGGGAGGGTCAGAGAGACAGGGAGACACAGAATCTGAAGCAGGCTCCAGGCTCTGAGCTGTCAGCACAGAGCCTGATGCGGGGCTTGAATCACAGACCACGAGATCATGACCTGAGCTGAAGTTGGTTGTGTAACCAACTGAGCCACCCAGGAGTCCCAATTCCCTTTGGTTCCTAGCTTGCTGAAAGTTTTATTAGCCTGTTGTTATGGGAAGAGGAGGGCATGACATTTTTTGTTGGTTTGGTTTGGTTTCAGTTTGGGGTCTTTTCCCCTTGATCTCAGGAGTGGGGCTTTTTCAGTAATCTTGCCTCTTCTTTTTTTATTTTTTTTCCTCTTCTTGTTTTGTTTATTTCCCCTAGCTGCAGTGGGCGTTCATCTGCTGCCTGAGGGCAACAAGATTTGCTTCCTTTTCCCAGCCCTACTGAATTTCTTTCATGTAGGGGAGGTAGGCAAGAAGGATCTAGGTACTTCCCCCCCACCCCCCTCACCAAGGACTATTTTTCTTTCTCCCAAGTCTACACCACATGGCTAGATTTAGACTTCTGTGAGTCTTGCCTAGACCTTAGTCTTTCTTTGGAGCTTCTGAGGTCTGTGGGAAAGTTTCTGTGAGTGGGTGAGAGAGAATTCCCCTCATTTCTATGTTTGCTAAGGGTTCTGTCTTCTCCTAGCAGTCCGCATTTGACCTTTAGCAGTTTTTAAAACATTTTAACTGAGTTCTTCATACTGGCTTTTATGGTGTCCAGTGTCTACCACAGCTAAGGAAGCATTCATGTTCTGTCTCTTGAGGACCCTGTCATCTACCCTTAGATTTTGGGTTAGTAGCTTGTCCTGTGACCTTGCTTCTCTGATGAGTTCAAGAAAATTTGTGATGGTGCACATTTTCCACCTTTTTTTGTTTGTTTGTGTTAAGGGTGGAAATGACATTCTCCATCTTTCTACCTCATAATCAGTGTCCAGAAATCCTTATTTGAGGATGTGATTTTGACATGAAGTTCTTTTGTTGATCAGAATACCATTTAAATCTGTCCTTTTCAATTTCTACCCCCAAACTGTTAATTTTGTTTGTTCTTTCATTCATTCATTTTACCAAAACAACATTTTTTGATTCTGTGCTATGTGTCTAGACACTGTGTTAAGTGTGAGGGGATACAGTGATGGGCAAGAAGACAGAATTCCTTCTCTAATAAACATGTAGTGTAGTGGTGAAGACCAGACAATTAAAGAAGTAATTGTAATCAAATATAAGAGCTGTAACAGGAGATCATGATGTATGGCAGAGGCCTAATCTAAAATGATTAAGTAAGACTCTCAAGGAAAGAACAATGAATACAGGCCTAAAGGTTAAGTAAAAATTCGGGAAGTTGGTTAGGAGGCTGCAGGGAGGTAGACTAGGTAGAGGGAAGAGATTGTATAGGGACTAAGATGAATCCTGCCCCTACCTCCCAAATGAATAACGTGGAGAGTTTAAGAATCTTGAAAGAAGTTTGATGTGGCTGTATGGCATATAAGGACAGAATTCACAAAAGCTAAGAGAAGCTTATTGGAGCCCGGTGAACAAATCTTGTAAAGGGGCACATGGGTGGCTCAGCCAGTTAAGCATCCAACCCTTGCTTTCAGCGCAGGTCATGATCTCATGGTTCGAGGGATCAAGCCCCACATAGTGCTGTGTGCTACAGTGTGGAGCCTGCTTGGGATTTTCTCTCTCTCCCTCTCTCTCTGCCCTTCCCCCATGTTCATATGTGCATGCTTTTGCGCACGCTTTCTTTCTCAAATAAACATTAAAAAAAAAAAAAGACTTGTAACCCATGTTTAAAAAATGATTTTATCATAAGAAAGATGGGGGGCGGACCTGAGCGGCTCAGTTGGTTAAGCATCTGACTTCAGCTCATGTCATCATCTCATAGCTTGTGGGTTCAAGCCCTGCTTTGGGCTCTGTGCGGACAGCTCAGAGCCTGGAGCCTGCTTCAGATTCTGTGTCTCCGTCTCTTGCTGCCCCTCCCTTGCTCACGTTCTCTCTCTCTCTCTCAAAAATAAACAGTAAACAATTTTTTTATTAAAAAAAAAAAAAGAGTGATGGGAAGTTGTTGAAAGATTTTAGGGAGGGAGATGCCTGAGCAGCTAATTGTTTTAAAAGGGTCATTCTTGATGCAGGGTGAAGAATGAATAGAAATGAAGCAACACAGAGAGACTGGTTAAATGTGTTTTTATAGTAGTCTAGGCATTTGTGTGAGTGGGTTTAACCTAGAGTATCTATAGGGATGGGGAAAAATAGACAGATTGAAGAGATACTCAGGTATTAAGATCAGTGGAACTTGTCACATGATTTAATATGGATAGAGAAGACTTTTGTGGTAAATGCAGTAAAAGTATTGGTATGTTTCTGCAGAGCCTCCCGATATTCTTTTTTCCTTAAGGGAGAAAGCAGGAAGAACAGATACTTGGTTTACTTTAATAAATACCACCATTTATCCTTGATTCATTGAGGTTTTGGGTGGAAGTAAGTCAGAAAAAGAGAAAAGGAAACATAAATAATATGTAAGCAATGGGGAATAAAGTTAGTTCTCTTCCTTGATTGTTTTTGAGTACTGAGAAAAACAGAAGATAGTTTGATTCCTTCAGTGTTGATGTTTAGCCTGTTGGCACATAAACAGAATCTGCAAACTGGCTTCCTTGCTCTTTTGGAACAAAAATAGTTACAATCGATCTTCTGAAAGAGCTGTTCCATGCAGAGAGAAATTTACTATATTTAATCACTTAATTTCCTTGTTTTTCCCAGATGTTTTTACTCAACATTTAGTGTGGCAGATATTACAGAAACAATTAGAACTAGCATTAGAGAGGTCAAGTCTTCTAAGACTCCAGCGTTACCGAGGTAGTGACCTTTGCCACTAATAGTTGTGGCAAGTTTTATACAGAACATGGTGGATGCCAACAGTGTTTTCATGGTATTGGAGGGGCAAAGTCTTAATTTTTAGAAAAGGGAAAGTTAATGATAAACAGCCCCTACATGATTCAAGATTTCACTGGTTAATGTGGGAAGATATGTGTAGAGTTCATGAAGGTAAACAGCTTTCCTTATTTTACTTCTCAGAATGATGAAGTTAAAAGTAAATATGGTATGTTATCACGGTGTTAAAGTTAGTGGGATTCAGAAAAGTCAGAGCTGTTTTGTTGAGGAGGATACACTGTGGGGTGCAGAGTTTTGAGTAGTTAAGTGCTTGAATATCAGTCAAAGCAAGGTTTCAGTTTTGTCTCCAACACTTACTAACTAGATGTGTGACTTTGAGTCTTAGTGGCCTTATTTGTGTAATGGTAATAATTGTATACACCTCAAAAACTTGTTTATGATTGTTAAATGAGATAATATATAAGAGCATGTAAGCATAGTACTTCATTGAGTTCATTCATTGAGTTCTTTAGTACAGTACAAATTTAAATTATGTTGCCATGTATAGTTCTTTTTTTTTTTTTTTATTTGCCATGTATAGTTCTTTAAACCCAACATATTAGAAGGTTGTTATAATCTTGGAAATAGTTCATAGTCTTAGTGCTTTTTAGCATTTCTCATAATATCAGGTGAGCTAATAATAGTTTGGTATGGCAGCAGGGAGCAGAAAATACCTACCCCACATTTACTCAGGGAATGTTTATTGCAGTCTGCAACATGCAGGAGGCATTCAGAGAGATCATTTAGGGCTGCATCTTAAAAAGAACAGTCATCCTTGGCAAGTAGATCTTCAAATGGTAATGGAGACTCTTGGATTTGGACTCCCTGTAGTATAGGCACAGTGTAATTTCAGACAAGGCAAGACCCCTGACAACTTCCTTTGTCTACCCACTGGTGCTTCTCTGGCTTTTCTCTTTCACGACTCAATTTTGTTTTTTGGAGCAGCTTTTGAAGAAGCGAAAGGACTCAGGGCTTCTGATCTCCCAGATATCAACTAATTGATGCAGTTACCCCTAATGGTTTTTTCCCCCTGGGCCTTGTGAAAGATATTAAAGTGGAGGGCACTAAGCACGCTGGGATGTTCATATTGTCATAAGGCAGCAAAGCATAGTGCCAAGAAAGGTAGGCACACACACACTGGAGTCAGATTCTCTAGATTGGAATCAACCACATTCTAGTTTTTTTTTTTTTTGCCTTTGATGTATTAATTAATATCGCCTTGGCTCGGTTTTTTCATCTGTAAACTTAGACTTGTAATAATATCACTTTGTAGTGTTTTGGGGAGGCTTGAGTGAGGATGTTACTATTTTGCATATCGTCAAATAAGCAAATAATATCTGACCAGGGGCCAAAATAGGCATCAAAAAATTCATATATTAAAGTTCATACACTTTGCTCAAATAAGAGGCACCTCTGATCCTTACTTAGAACTTTTATTCTTAATTTGTATGTACTTTGAACAATGGAATTTATAGCACTCATTATTAGGTTGAGAGAAATAAAAATGGTTAGAGTCACAAGAAGTGACAGGTGGAGAAGAGACAGAAACAATAAAAATAGGTACTGCACTAAAAAATAGTAATCTGGAGGTCATAATATAGTTGTGTTGTGTGTGGGTTGGGAACAGCCTTTCACAATAAATAGGCCTTGATGTGTTACTTTATTTATTTTAAATATTTTTTTATTTATTTCTAGGAGAGAGAGAGACAGCATGAGCAGGGGAGGGTCAGAGAGAGAGGGAGACACAGAATCCGAAACAGGCTCCAGGCTCTGAGCTGGCAGTCAGCACAGAGCCCGACGTGGGGCTCAAACCCACGAACCGCGAGATCATGACCTAAGCAAAAGTCGGACGCTTAACCGACTAAGCCACCCAGGCACCCCAATGTGTTACATTGTACATGGCCAGTTTAGCAGTTTGGATAATGCTTTCCATTAATGAATCTATTTCCTGCATACCTTTGAGCTAGGTCTATGTAAGGTCCCCTACATGAGTCTCTACCTGGTTGGAAACTTATTTTTTTCAGTCCAGGTATGTTAAAAGGAGGTATAGAGTAATCTCTTCAACTATAGATACCAGTCACAAATTACTGTCTTATAATTTGAAATGTAACCTTTATTTTGTAAACCTGATATTCAAACCAGAAGTGAGAATAAACCTTCAAGTGGATGTAGGAATTATTTTGTGTTTCCAAGTATAAAATATGTCATTGTATTAACTAGTGCAAGTGCATTTATGGAAGGATGCGTTAAGAAAACTACAGCAGCATCAGTTGTGGTTCATTAGCAGATTTTATAGTTCTTAAATATGAAGCCATTTCTCTGTTCTCCAAGTATAATTTTTTATGTTACTATATCACACATAAGTGCCTCTGTTGTGTTTAGGTCAAGCATATTTTAAAGTGAATGTCTTTGCAGGGTAAGGACATTTCTTGGTTTTTCATTTGTAGAAATGTGCTCACCCATGGGAATAGAGGACCTTAAAAGTACGGAAAGATTAGGTATAGTCCTAATTTTATTATTTTTCTAAACACCTGTAAAGTGGTATAATCTTCTAATGTTTTACTTGTTTTACTTTCCATTTTAGCTTGCTCTACAACAAAAGTTCCAAATCATATGACATAGAGAATGTTTTCTATGCCTGCTGTGAAAATGTCTGACATGATTATGCTGTTTAGAATAGTATTTTTTGGGGGGTTGCCTGGGTGGCTCAATCAGTTAAGCAGCCGACTTTGGCTCAGGTCATGATCTCACAGTCTGTGGGTCCAAGCCCCATGTCAGGCTTTGTGCTGACAGTTCAGAGCCCAGAGCCTGCTTCAGATTCTGTGTCTCTCTGTCTCTATGCCCCTCCCCTGCTCGCTCTCTGTTTGTCTCTCAAAATAAAATAAAGACCTAAAAAAAAAATTTAGAATAGTATTTTTCAAATTCAATTAGTAAAACAACTTAGTGAATAAATTGATTTTAAGTTATGATAAGAATCTGAAATTTTAATTAAAATATATTAAAAAAAAAACCAGTGCAAATAGTAAGGATAAGTATTATATGGGATTTTTTTTTCAGTCTCATCTATGAATGTGAATCTGTACTGTGTCCTGATGTGTAATGTCTTTAACTGAAGTACAGGAAAAAAATTGAAGAAAACTGACTTAGAAAGTCTAACAGGAATCTGTGCTCATAGTAGATAAGTCTCATTCACAAAGCTTTTTAAAAAATAGAAAAAAGTCTAGAAAAATATGCTGTAGTATGTTAATAGTGACTATTTAAGGTGAGGATATAGCTTTTTTTATTTGTAGGTTTCTTGTATAATGCTTTTGCATTAAGGAAAATACAAAAAAGAACCGTACTTTTTTAGTTAGCTGTATACTTTATTAAATTTTTTCTTAAAATGAGGTTTTCCTCTGTCACAGACCTTTGAGCCATTTATTATCTTCAACAAAAACTAACCTGTTTAAAGAAATCCCCTTTTCTCTTTTACTTAGAGACTTCATTCTGCAGGTAGTAGCCCTTAGTGATCTAGATAAAAACTTTGTAAGTTAGTTTTGTTATCAGAACACTGAGTGCTATATGAAAGTTTATCAATTAATATTAATTGCTACATTCCCAAGATCATCAGCAAGTACTACAAAGTTCTATATGCCCGTTGCTGAAAAGGTAGAATTTATATGTTTGTGACTGAATTCAAATGACTGAAGAATTGATTTTGTACAGACTTGAATGAATCCTGAACTTTCCTAAGGTACAAGGAACTTTTTTTTTTTTACTTCATTGCTGAACTTTTTATTTTTAATTGTTAAATTTCATTTAAATGCAAGTTAGTTAACATACAGTGTAACAATGATTTCAGGAGTAGAATTTAGTGATTCATCATCATATAATGTATATACACAGTGGTCACATATATACCCATGTATATAACTTATAACACTCAGTGCTCATCCCAACAAGTGTCCTTCTTAATGCCCATCACCCATTTAGTCCAGTGCCCCTCCAGGAACCCTCAGTTTGTTCCGTGTATTAAAGAGTCTCTTATGGTTTGCTTCCCTTTCTCTTTTTATCTTCTATTTCCTTCCCTTCCCCTGTGTTCATCTGTTTCGTTCTTAAATGCCACATATGAGTGAAATATTTATCTTTCTCTGGCTGACTTATTTCACTTAGCATAATACTCTCTAGTTCTTCCATGTTGTGACAAATAACAAGATTTCATTCTTTTTAATCACCAAGTCATATTCCATTGTGTGTGTGTGTATATAATATGTGTGCATATGTATAATATATTACCAGATCTTCTTTATCCATTCATCAGTCAGTGGACATTTGGGGTCTTTCCATAATTTAGCTTTTGTTGATAGTGCTGCTATAAACATTGAGGTGTGTGTACCCCGTCGAATCAGCATTTTTGTATCCCTTGGATTAATATCTAGTAGTGCAATTTCTGGGTCGTGGGGTAGTTTTATTTTTAATTTTTTAGGGAACCTCCATACTATTTTCCAGAGTGGTTGTACCAGTTTGCATTACCATCAACAATGCAAAAGTGTTCCCCTTTCTCCACATCCTCGCCAACATCTATTGTTTCCTGAGTTGTTAATTTTAGCTATTCTGACAGGTGTGAGATGGTGTCTCACTGTGGTTTTGATTTGTATTTCCCTGATGATGAGTGATGTTGAGTATCTTTTCATGTGTCTGTAGGCTATCTGGATGTCTTCTTTCAAAAACTGTTTATGTCTTTTGCCTATTTCTTCACTGGATTATTTGTTTTTTTGGGTGTTGAGTTTGATAAGTTCTTTATAGATTTGATACAAGTAACTTTTAGGAACGATGTTGAATATGTGAACTTGATTTATGTATAAATACCAAGGCTCAAGGTACCTTAACTATCCTGAGATGAATAATTGAGCACTTCAGAATATCACATTCTACTTAACACTACCCTTGTGTTTCTAACAAAGATATGATAGAGGAAGTATTGATAGGTTTTCTAATCTTATAGTTGCTATTTTTTTTTTTGCTCCAGAATTTGAAAATTACTGTAAATGTGGTTTTTTTTTTGTTTTTTTTTTTTTTTACAATCGACTACCCATCCTCCTCACCATCATTGGTTTCTCTTTTCCTGTTGTTGGATCATTGTTCCATACCTTGTGTTTGCTCCCTAGCCCATTCCAGTGAGGTATTTATCTCTCCAACTCAACTGAAACCATTGCAGTGTCACCAACAACCTCTTTCCTGCCAAGTCCAGCCGAAGATTCTCAGTTCTTCCTACTTAACCTTTCAGCATTCAACACAGAATTCAACTCTTGCCTTTTAAAAATACTTTCTTCACTTGGCTTCTGGGATACTACACGCTTCTGTTCTTCCTGTTTCCTTCATTCTCCTTTGCTGGCCACATCTCCTCTTCCTTGACATCTAAAGGTCGTAGATGGCTCAGTCCCTCTGGCCTCTTTGTCTGTCACCCCCTATGTGGTCTTATTTTGTTCCTTGACTTGAATCTTTATGATGATGACTCCTAAAATTTTATCTCCCAATTCTTTCGCCTACCCTGAGCTTTAGATTTGTATTTCTAATTGTTTCCATAGCAACTGTACAAGATGTCCAACAAGCATTCAAATTTAAAATGTCCAAATCACAACTCTTGATTCCTCCTTTCCTATTTCCTTCCCCCAGTCTTACCTATCATAGTAAATGTAACTGTCTCCACCCAGGTTGATGAGACCGAAACTCTCCCAAGTGACTACTCTTCCCCTCCCGACCCATATAGTCATCCCACCAAGTTTTTGTTAGCTTTGCCTTCAGTGTGTATCGTTAATCTGGCCACTCTTGTGACCTCCTCTGTTGAAGGAGATATGCTGCATACTTCATAGTTTTTAGACTTTTTTACAGATTTTCCTTCTTCTGCTCTTACCTTTGTAGGCAGTTACTTACATTTTTGCCAGAATGATCTTTAGCAAAGGTAAGTCAGATCATGTCCTTCTCTTGCTGAAACCTTTTAGTGATTTCACAGCACATTCAAAAATAATTCCAAATTCCCTTAGCCTGCAGGCTCGTACTTGTTCTGACTCTTAGCTGTCTCCTAGTGCCCCTTCTTCCTCTGTTGTTATCATACCTGTTAACCATACCTGTTATTCCTTGAATGTTTCAGGCTTGTCTTGCCTTAGAGCTTTTGCACTTGCTCTTCTTTTTCCTAGCTTTCTTTTCCCCAGATAATTCTGTGACTCAGTTCGAGTATTACCTCAGATATTGACTCCTCAGAGTGGTCTTCCCTGCTTTACTGTATGGTTTTCCCTTCTAAAATAGCAACACACTCTGTGTCTCTGTCCCTGCTTCATATTACTTCATCACATTTATCACTAACTATTAGACATTATACATTTAAATGTTTATTTTTTGGCTCCATCATTACAGTGTGAGGTCCCTGAGGCCAAAGACTTTGTTTTGTTTTATTGTTGTGTTCCCAGTGCCTACAATGGGACTTGGTACATAATAGGTATTCAGTAAATGTTTGTGGAATGAATAAATTAATGGAGCCCCAGTTCATTTGGGGAGGTTTAGGGAAGCATCATCTGTTGAGAGGTCCTACTTGCCATGATTGAACCAGTTATTTATTTAGAGTCAAGTGTAGTGCTGTGGCATTGTAGATAGATAACAGATACTAACCCTACACTGAAGGAACTTAACTGTTCAGAAGAAAGCCAGATAGGCAAATACAAAACTGTAAAGCAATATGATAACTGCTATAATGAAGGCATATGTAAAGGTATATAGTGGGAACTTATGGATAGTATGAGAGCATATCAGGGAGAGTCTGTGACAGAGTTACAGAGGAGGTAACCTTTAAGGTGAGAGTTAAAGGACAGGTAGGAGGCCATCAGGCAAGCATTTAACAGAGAAGGTAGTAAGTCGTAAATCACAGAAGTGTGAGAAGGCAGCTGGGCATGATTCTCTTACTACTAGGAGTTGGAACTGATGAAATAAAAAATCTGAAATTAGAAGTGTCTGGAGATGAAATTTGGCAAATAGATAGTTTTAAGGTTGGCAGTGGAGTTAGAGCACCTAGGGCCAGATATGCTATGCAAGATTAAAGTTTGTGTGTGATAACGAACCACTGAGGAATTTCGAACAAGGATATGACCAAATCTGATTTGTGTTTTAGAAAATTACTGGAAGCAGTGTAGAAGTAGAATGAACAGGGCTTGGTAATTGATTGAAATGTCAGGGATAATGACTTCCAGGTTGCTGGTGTGGACAACTGGGGTTGACAGTGATACCATTCACCTGGCTGTGAAACTGGGGAGGGAAGAGCAGTGAACCTGAGAGGATGGCTAGAATTTAAAAGTACAGTGTATAATAATTTTAGTGTTCAGAAGTCTGTAGTTTACTTGTGTCCCTTAATATATTTTGTATATTACATTGAATTATAAACGTTATTAAGTTTACTTTTAAGATATTTTTATTTCTTACAAATGGACATATATGATGCTGAACTGAAGGCTGTTGGCATCTCTTAGTTTTGCCAGTTTGCACGTAGACCAGTGAGAATAAGAATAGAATGCTCTTGACAGAGTAGTAAAACAAAGGAAGTTGTTTTATTAATATGTAAAGAAATGATTCTAAATCTAGGCCCTTGAGAGTTTTAAACATATATGAAAAAATGCTCCTAAATTTGAGTTGAGGATAACTTTTACCACAGTTGTGTTGTTTAATCAGTCTTATTTCTCACTTATGTAATACATTTTGATGCTTTATTTTTTGATCATTATGAACTTAGGAAATAAAGTGTTTATGTCTTGTGTCAGAGATAAGCTTATCTACACATTTATATTTTAGTTGATTTCTTGGTTTGGTATTTTCCTTGTTGAAAGTGGAAAATTTGAAACAGGCAAGATATGAGGAAAAGCAGACTGTTCTTCTGGTATTAAGGATATCGCAAGATCTTAGACCTGTGCTATCGCATTAAATATATATCACAGATCAATGGGAGCCACATAGGTAATTTTAAGTTCTCTGGTAGTCACATTTAAGAATACAAAAACAGATGAAATTAATGTGTTTTATTTAACTCATTATATTCAAAATAGTATCACTTCAACATATATAAGCTTAAAAATATTAATGGAACATTTTATTTTTGTTTATTATTTTTGGTGTACTAGGTCTTTGAAATCCAAGGTTTATTGTACATGCACAGCACATCTCAATTTAGACTGGCCACTTTTCAAATGCTCAATAGCTATGTATTGGACAGTGTTGTTCTGGATCATTCTTAGACCAAAAGGTAGAAGTTGCTCAGCATTCTGCAACATTTGAGGATATCTTTCCAACATCAAGTAATTTATATACTACTTGTTTTATTATACTGTCAACTATATTAAAAAGGCCGCTCTTTTCTCCATTCATCATTTTCCTACTTAGAATACTTTTGTCCAATAAAAGTCTGTTTATCAGTTTCCCTTGCCTTTGTTTTCTCCTACAGCAGTTTATGGTAATGACCTCTTATACAGAAACAATAGCATATCTTTAAATTTTAGTGATTTTGTTTTTAATTACAAAAAATACTATATATATTGTAACAAACTCAAATAATACAGAGTGTATGTATAAGAAGATAGTTCATCCTTAATTCCTTTTTCATCTTTCATTTTCTACTCTCTGGTGTAAACCACTGTTACAAAGGATTATATCCTATCTGCTCTTAGGAATATACATTTATGAGAAATTCTTAAAGTGAGGAAATTGATACTTTGGAAATACTTCTTAAAGTGGACCTATTTAAAATGGAGACTAAAATTTCTTAGTAATAAATAAAAGATTTGTTAGGGACAATTTTCTGAAATAAAAACATTTGTTTTACCACATATTTAATAAAATTTGGGTTTTAATTATGGTTGTGCTAATTCTCAGTTAACAAAGTGATATGTTGGTATAATTTTTCCACTAAAATTGTGTGATAGTTTGATAGATAGTTTCCTTCACTTTGTTTGACTTTCTTAGTATTTATCATACAGACTGGACTAGTGCATCAGTTTTAGGAAAACTACTGAGAGCTTTAGCAGTATCCAGGGATTTTTCGTAATCCTTTGACGTTTTCTTTCTTGTTTTTTATTCTGTCATCATTCTCGTTGCATTCCCTTGTTCAGTTGTTACTGGTTTGATTCAGCCAGATCTTCATTCCCCAAGGGTTTTGCTGTGAAATGAGTACTTCCTTCAGCATTATTTTCATAGACTTCATGAAATCCTACATTCTTTTCAAGATTTGTATTTTCATTTTACAGTTGAGTTGCATTGTGTTTACTTTGTATTATTGGATGTTTACAACATTAGACTGTTAGAGATGGAGAGGCAAAACCAGGATACATAGTGGCAGTAGATGTTAGTGTTAAGTAGAAATGGATTTTATAGTTGGTCAACGCACATTTGAATATTATTGCATTATAAGGGCTTTTGATTCTCTCTCCTGACTTGTAACTTAAGGAACTCAACTGCTTATTTAGTTATAGCTAACTTTTATTGACACTTTACCATAACTGGAAAATTTATATGCATGTATCATTTTATTTAACCTGTGTGCTTATATTATGATTTCATTGTGCCTTGAAATAAGTCTGTTATTATAATACCTCATTTTATGGTTTAAGTAAAGTAAGGCTTACAATGGTAACTTTTGCCCCAGTGAAGTTAAATAATTTGTCTAAGGTAAGGGTTAATCAGGTGTGGGACTGGGATTCTAACCCAGGAAGCCAGCCTATATTGATTGCTCACTCATGTACACACACACACAGACACACACACGCACACACTTGTGCAAAAAAAGGATTGAATTATAATTTTCTTTTTTAACACTATTATGTTTTGGATGTAGATCCATTATATGAATGGGCCATAATTTTAAGGAATTATTCCTGTTTAGATTATTTGCAGCTTTTGCTTATTTTTTATTTTGCTAATGTTGCTGTTCTTGATAACTAAGAAGCTTAGATTTTAATACCTGTGTGGGCATTGAGCCTGGGAGAGATGAGTTACAAACTGGATTCACTTCCTAAAGCCTTAACTTTCAAAGAGTTGTATCCCACTCAGAGGGTAGACTAGGAAAAAAATTACTCAGAGTTACAGAAAGAAAATAAGGAAGCTTGTCTGTTTTCACCTGGGTTCTGAGTGAAGGGGAAAAGTGTCCTGAGACTTTATAGCTACTACTGTTTTACCTTCATGTAGTTTGTGGTTCATACATACAATTTTGCTGAATGGTCCAGAAAAATCTCACTCTTAAAAAATGGACATTAATGTAGAACCACTCCATAAAGGAACACTTATAGTCTGGCTGAATGAAATTCCCACAGATAAAGCCCCACTGAGGTTGAGCTCACCACCCAATTACCGGAAAAAGAAGAAGAAGAAGAAGAAGAAGAAGAAGAAGAAGAGGAGGGAGGGGGAGGGGGAGGGAGTCTGCAAGACACAGCAGAATTAAATCCTCAAGAATTTCAGAAAGGTGGAACTATTAAATAATAAATATTTAATATTGTAATAAAATTGAAGTATAAAACAAAAGTAAATGCCACAATTATAATAAATATTTAAAAATAAAATGAAAATGTTAAAAATAATAAAAGATAAAAAGAAAACAAGTAGAACAGCATCAGCACAACTATTAAAAATTTATAAGACCAGAGAGAACAGGGGAGAGTGGGGGTAAATCGGACTTTATAATAATAAAACCTTAGTCATTAAAATTTAAAAACTGATTGGATAGGAAAAATGCAGAATATGCAAATTTAAAGAGAAAAGTAGTGATATGGAAGGTAGATCTGAAAGTATTGCCCTGAATGAATAGAATTGGTAAAAGACTCAGAGATAAAATACTCAAATTCAAGAACAACAGTGGTGTTTCAGTAGGAAAATAATACTAAACACACACTTAAAACACATAGTAGACACTTGAACACCAGGTACCTAAGAGAATATCAAGAGAATCATCAGAGAAGAAAGATTACCTACAAAGCAATGACAACAGATTTCTTGACAGTAACAGCAGAAGTCAAATCTATTAAAGGATGGGAACAGTGTAAAGATATTTTCAGACAAAAACTATGAGTACGTATGGAAGGTATTGTGAAATAAAAGTACCTGTACAGTTGTTTAGGAGACAGATACAAATAATAACTTTAGGTATTGAGACAAGCACTCATGTTAAAATGCTAACAGGCTAGAAATAAGAGTATAGAACCTTTTGAGCAGTAGGAAGAAAAAACATGGTCAATCTTAAAGAAAGTAGGAAAATAAGAAAACTACATAAGTAGGATAAATGGAAAGGAAGCAAAAAATAAAAAGGTAGAAAGTACTTCCAGATATATCTATAATTGTAATAAATGTAAATGGACTAAATTTGACAATTAAAAGACTGACAGAACAGGTAAAGAATACAGAGTTCAGTTGTATGCTGTTTGCAAGAGATAAATCTAAAGCATGGTAACACAGATTGAAAGTAAAAGGACAAGAGATGAAAGCTGCCATTGTTATATTACTTTTAGACAAAATAGACTCTAGCATGCCTGCCCCCAAATTCAACAAGAGAAGGGATTCTTGCATAATGGTAAAAGTAACAGTTTATCAGGAAAATAGAATAATTCTCAATGTAAGTATTAGATAACACCAGAAAATTATACAAAAGTATAAAAATAAAGTATAAACTTGAAAGAAACCAATAATTCTGCAAATATAGATATTTTACAAATACATCTCAATGATTAAGTCAACAGACAATAAGTAAAGATATGATTTGAACAATAATAAACATGATTTAATGAACACACACATTTAACACCCATGATTAAATAAGCAGACAATAAGTAAGGATATCATTTGAGTATCACTATTAACATTACACAAAGGAGACAATCAGACATTATAGCTCTCTAATGTGATATAATAGGAAGTGCACAGTTCCATATATACATATTCTTGCTATAAAAAAACTAAACCCAAATCCTATCAAGCCTCTAGATCAAACACCACTTGTTAGGGAGTACAGAGACTATTTATAAGAGTTTATTGAACAATACTACAAGAATGAAATCAGCAAACTCCACAGAATGTGAGAAATTCTATAGGACAAATAACCCAGTTTTGTTAAGAAATGAATGGCAAGATAGGAAAACATAAACAGTTTGATTAGCACCTGTAAAGTAAAAGACCAGTGTGTAGGTCTTTTGGGATCCAGATTTTAACAAACCAAGTGTTCAAAACAAACAAACAAAAAAAGACGCAGTTGACGTCAAAATTGAGCACTGGATATATAATGATTTAAGGAACTATTTCCTTTTTTTTGTTTTATTTTAAGGAGTGTATTTATGGTTTTGTTTTTAAAAAGAAGCCAATCTTTTAAAGACGGGTACTAAAGTACTTAAGGATAAAATGAAATGATATTTGGGACTTTAAAATCATCCAGTGAGGGTGGGAATGTATGCACAGATAACAAACAAACACTGGCTTTGATTTGCAACTGAGTAATGGGTATTTGAGAGTTATTATAAATATTTTCTAATAATGTGCTTGAAAGTTTTTGTCATACAGAAGTAATAAACAGCAACAACAAAAACTTTAGAATATAATTAAGTCACTAACTCAGGAAGTCAATTAAAGAAAAATAGAATTATCCTAAAGAAAATTGAAGGAAGAGATTGAGATGAGAGGTGAAAGCAGAAATTAATGATATGGAAATGATATAGAGAAGATCCTCTTCCTGTTTATTAACATACCTGAATTGATCGTGCCTTGCCTCCTTCCCAAAGGATTTTGAGATGGCTTTAAAAAGGGATAGAGAAATAAATATTACCAGACATCTGGGATGGATTAATCATTGTATTTGTATACCAGACTTCTGTGTTTTCTGGAGAAGAGCAGAAAGGGACACGTTTGCTATACCTGATAAAGGGACTGTGTAACTTTGAGAGACATGCTTTTTTTACCTTCTATTATATACATGGGAGATGGGATAAGGTGATAGTTTCTTTCAACTTTGGTTTGCAAAAGTTAGAAAATGTTTTGCAAGTGGACATTTCCTGTATCCACCAGCTGTGAAAACTTAGGAAATTTAATCTTAGCTTTTGTAGTGAATGAAGATACATGGTTTACTTTTGCTTTCAGAAAAATGCTAAGGATTTACTGGTAAATTTGAAGGGACTTGCAGAGTTGGAAGATCATTTTGCAACCACCGTAATAAAGATTGGGTCAGATTAGAATTGTAAGTGGATGCTAAATCTAGGGGAAATTTTGATGAGGAGTAGAATATTTGTATGCTCTTTAAGTGTTACTCCACACACTGCTTTAGTTGCAAGGGAGAAAATAAACAGAAATTATACAGTAGAAAATTGGACAGTTCCTTGACCAGGTACTCAAAGCTAAGGTCACCATTGAAGGACAAATGGTAATCATGTACCTCTAGATGTGAGGCCCTGAGACGGACACATGACCATCTATGTACTATTCTGGCTGATATATATGTATATATGTATAACCTCAATCCAGTCATGAGGAAACATCAGACAGACCCTAAATGAGGGATGTTCTGTTAAAAAAAAAAAAGGGGGTAGGAGAAGGAGCAGTCTTTCAAATTGTCAATGACCTAACAGACCGTGAAAGGCTATGGAAACATTCTATGGAAACATTCTAGAAGGTAGGAGGCTAAAGAGACGTGGTAACTAAATGCATTACCTGATTGTAAACTAGATCCAGTATTGGAGAGGGAAATATGCTAAAAGGTCTTTAGTGGCTCAACTGACAAAATTGGGATATATATGTTTGATTTGATAAAAGTATCCATGTTAAATTTGCTGACATGATAACTGCATTAAAATTATAAAAGAAAATATGTCTATTTATAGGAAATACACTCTGAAGGATTTAGGGATAAAGGGCCATGATGTCTGTAATTTGCTCTCAAAAGGTTTAGAACAAAAATGTGTGTGTGTATGTAGAGTGGGAACATGCACAGTTGCAAAGGGGGTAAAATTAACAGTAGATAAATATGGGTAAAGGATTACAGGTGCTTTTTGTAGTATTTTTACTTTTGTAACTTATCTGTAAATTTGAAATTATTTCCAAGTAAAAAGACCAGATATATGCTATTGTTATGATGCATTCTAATGAACTAACAAAGTGGTTGTGCTTAATTTGTTCTTGAAGAATGAATAGTTAACATGCCCATTAGGCAGTTTCTCTCAGATACCCCATCTCTAGTGAGCCACTGGTAGGTACTGGGATCAGATCAGTTCCTGGTTGAATGACCCAATGGCTGCCTACCTTGAGCGCCTGTATTCTCTATGGTTGATTGAAGAGGGATCCATATGTTTTATATACCAAGTATGGGCCAACAGCATTAAAATTCTGTTCTAAAAATGTACAAGCCTGATTTGTTTTATGCTAGTTTACTTACTCATGAAGATGAGACAGAGACGTACTTAGAGGAAGTTGCTGATTATTTTCTTTCAAGGAATATTTCAAACTTTAGAAGCAACTGGACAGGTCCTCAGAAATGATCCCAGTGTTCAGAAGTATAGTATAGAAAAAAATGATTTGACCTAAGATATTTTAAAGCTGTATATTAGCAATTAACTGCCCACCATCATAAAGGAGTCTTAAGTTTTTATCTCGTTTAGAAAATATAATTTTGAACAGAATTGCATGCTGAAGGCCATTCCAGAATAAATTGCAAAATACACCCCAAATAACTGATCCTCCCTGCCTATTAAGAAGTAAACTGGACCAATAAATATGTAGAATATTGTGAAAAAGTTAAAACTGTATTAAAGAGAGAAAGAAAACATCAGGTGCTATTATTAGTAAATACCTGGGTGGGAAATTTTTAATCTAAGATAGATTTATTTAAAAAGCTGTGTATGACAGGCACCCCTTCTCCCCTTGTTAAAGGCATTTCATGCCTATAGTTGCAAAAGAAGTTCACAGAAAACACAACAAAGCTTTAAACTGAATTGGTATTATCTTAAAAGTCCACAAGATGGGGATGCTCCTCTTTTTTCTGTATGTCTGTGAGGAATTATGAAAGAGTTGTTCTAGCCAGGGGTATTGGAGAATCCAGGGATATCTCCCACTGGCCTGAGAGCTGATTTTTAAAGTTTTAGCAGTTTTGCAAACTGGTAACACAGCCATCATTAAGAATTAAATTGTTAAGAATTAAGTTGTTGTTAAATGGCATTAATAAAAAGGTAATCAATACTTAAAATTCATCACTTCCTAATTATTTTACTATGATTTATGTTCTTGAAGTTATTTATGAATATTGAACCTTTAGGTTGAGCTACTGTATCATGGCGTGCTACTGTGTGCCTTTCCCCAGCTCCAGTTTCAGTGATGTTACATTGATAGCTTGGAATTAGCTATAGGGGGAATATTTACATCACAGAGTTAAGCAAATGCCATAAATCAGGGTTTGATTTATTGTTTATTGCTTGTCTAGATGTAAAGTGATCGAGAAAATGCTAATAATGCAAACTTAAAGTGTCAGGTCTTTTTTACATTGTACATGGCTCAAAAATTGAAAATATATTTTGCATTTCGGAAATGATTATTCACTTCAGCAAAGAAGTTATTGTTGACATTGTTGATGCGAGTAAAAATATCAACCAGTCCTCTGAATTACATGTGGAGAGCTGGTCACTAAACATTTACCAGCACATTGGTGGTCATGGCATAATTGAGTTTGGTGTTTTGGTAAGAAGTGGATGGCATAAATTTCTTTTTTTTTTTTTTTAATTTATTTCTGGGAGAGAGAGAGAGAGACAGCGTGAGCAGGGGAGGGTCAGAGAGAGAGAGTCACAGACTGAAACAGGCTCCAGGCTCTGAGCTGGCAGTCAGCACAGAACCCGACGCGGGGCTCGAACCCACGAACCGCGAGATCATGACCCAAGCGAAAGTCGGACGCTTAACCGACTAAGCCACCCAGGCGCCCTGGCATTTATTTCTTATACTGTTTTCAGCTTTAGGAAATCATATCATGACATGTGGACATTAACTAAAAAAAGGAAGGTTGAGTTTTAAAAGTCATTAGCTGTAGCACATAATTTTAAATTTGAAGCCTTTGACATATATCTGTTGTGGAAGAGAAATAGAATTGTAGAATTTTAAGTCTGAAGAATACTTAAAATAAATCCAGACTAATCTACAGATAGAAATTCTTTGTCTGGTGTATCAGTCGGTCATCCAGACTGTAGAGACAGAGCTCATTACTTGATAATAGCATTGGAGAGCTCTATATATGGAGCTATATATTGTTTTTCTTTAATTTCTAGCAGTTGGTTCTAAGAAGCATAGAATCATAAAAGGGATCACTTATCTCTTCTGTAGAGCAACCAGTCCTTCAGGTTTAAAGGTAGCATAGATGTTTCCAGTTAGACCTCTTCGAGCAAAAAGTAACCTTTAGTTCCTTTAACTATATTTAAAAAATTTTTTTTAATGTTTTATTTATTTCTAGGAGAGAGAGAGACAGCGCGAACAGGGGAGGGTCAGAGAGAGGGAGACACAGAATCTGAAGCAGGCTCCAGGCTCTGAGCTGGCAGTCAGCACAGAGCCCGACGCGGGGCTTGAACCCACGAACCGCGAGATCATGACCTAAGCGAAAGTTGGACGCTTAACCGACTAAGCCACCCAGGCACTCCTAACTATATTTTGTGTGGTATATTTTCTGAGCTGTGTAATCTAAGACTGTGTTACTTTTCTAAGCATCCACATTACTACTTTTTGGGGTTTATTGACTTTGTAGATGAAACTTAAATCTTTTTTGGTGTGTGTACAAACTATATACAAGTCAGTTCTGTGGTGTTTGTTTTTTCTTTTTTTTTAATCAGAGCAGATTTTTGTATTTTCGTGTTGCTTCAGCACAGCATTCCAGGTAGTAGAAATGATATTTAATTGTAACTTTATCAGTTTTGGCATTTATTAACCATACTGATTTTATATCAGTTGCAGATTTGATAAGCACTCAGTGTTTATTGTTTATAATCTAATTATTGTTTAAAATGTTGAATTTCAAAGGGCTGTGGGGACACAGATTATCTTTAAATAATCCTCTCTAAATTTACTTCTACCTATTATTACTTTTTGCTGTGAGTCCACCTTCTAGTTCTGTTAAATAGCCCACACTTTCCATCATCTAATGTAGAAGTTCATCATGATGTATATTGTCAAATATACTGTCTGTGGGCTCCCTTCCAATGAAATACACTAAGTACTTCTATTTTTGTAAAGTAGGCATTTTTGAAAAATTCTGACATGTCTAAATGTTAAAGTCATATTCGTCTATGGTTGGAAAGCTAGAAAGAAAATCTTCCACACATTGTAGGTTAGATGATAATTAAATCTTCGGAAGAGAAAAGGAGTGAGAGGATTAGTGGGAACATTTGATGATCAGGGCCACAGTGAATACATGGGCTGAAAACAGGCTGTGCCATGGGAGCAGAGCTTCTTCCCTGAAGAGGTATTCTGGGTCAGGTGAGAACCAAGGGATCTGGAAATAGAGTTTCTTTTGTAATGTGCATGGCTAAATCTTAACAATGAGTGCTTCTGAGTGTATATGGGTATTTCCTTTTTTTCTTTTATAATTTATTGTCAAATTGGTTTCCATATAACACCCAGTGCTCATCCCAACAAGTGCCCTCCTCCATGCCCATCACCCCCCTTCCCCTTTCTCCCATCCCCGTCAGCCCTCAGTTTGTTCTCAGTATTCAAGAGTCTCTCATGGTTTGCCTCTCCCTCTCCCCAACTATTTTTCCCCTTTTCTCCCCCATGGTACTCTGTTAAGTTTCTCCTGTTCCACTTATAAGTGGAATACTACATGGCAATGAGAAACAATGGAATCTGGCCATTTGTAGCAACGTGAATGGAAAGATGGAAGTTGAGGGTGTTATCCTGAGTGAAACAAGTCAAGCAGAGAAAAACAGATACCATGTTTTCACTTATGGGTGTTTTGTTGTGATGTAATGTACCTCCTTACTCTTTTTGCTGTGGATACAGTAATACTTCTTAGTATTATTTTGAAGGTTACGGGAACTCTGTGAAATTGTCTAGCTCGTTTTCTTGTATTTTGTTGATGGTAGATAAAGGCTTATTGAATCATTGGTTAAGGTTTTTCCTCTTGTTAATTTCCATTGGCCAATTGTGGTGAAGGTTGTCAAGAAGTTACTAAATGTGAGTTGTCTCCTCACATTTCTTGGACTCCTCTTTTCTTCATCCTGCCCAGGCCATTTTATTGCTGCTGGAAGAAAACTTTGTAGTAGGCCATTTGATTAAATAGTATTAGAATAGTGACGTTCTTTTTCCCACTACCTATTTCTTCTCCCAAAAATCATAGTTCAAAAGCAACATGTTCTAGAAGGCAGTGACATATTAGTTGTCTCATCCTCTAGCCTCCATTCAAGTTACTTTTAAAAATAGTACTTATGTGTATACATTTATGTTGAGCACATGTGTTTTTAGGGGTCCTCCTTCAATATACTCTGAAGTGTAAATTCTTAGCTCTAGGAATAGGGAGATAGTAGTGTTTCATGAGTACTTAATAGTCAGCAGTCACTTTTCTGATAACCTTTTAATTCAGCCAAGACAAGGCTGCTTGTTAAAAAAAGTAGAGACAACTTGAGACTTAGAGGTAAAGGATTTTGGGAATATGAAGTACGAGAATTACATAGATAAAATTCATGAGCTCATGAATTATTTTGGAATTCACTTTCCTTAGTTGCACACTTTATTGCATTAATTATTTTATGGCAGGTTTTACTTTGTTTTAACATGAAGATTTCAATAGGATGCGTTAGTAGGCCCTCTACCTAGTCTTTAAAAAAAATCTCTTGGTTCAGTACATTGTACTTCGTTTTTGGTAATTGATTTATTCTGTCTCCTTGCAGATTGAGGTGGTGCCATGCAGCAAGCAGCAGAGAGATGCAGAGTTCGAGCCAGAAGGCCTGACATGGCACTTTATGTACCGAAAGCTCGAAGGGGTATAGTGCTGCTTAAGTCAGGTGATGAGGAAAAAAGCTGTAGTCCACCTAACTCTGTGGTGAAGGAAGAACAAAAAGAAGATGGTCTCTTCCAACAGGAGACCTTTAGAGACAAATCTGAGACTCAGAGACTAAGCATTAATCCTGATGGTAAGGAACATAACCATAGGGAAAGAAAGAAATTTTCAACAAAATTAAGAAAAGACACATACCTTCAAGAAAGAAAGAAAGATAGGATTTGTGTTAAGAGAAGAACCACAGAATCCAAAGAAGCAATATCCCAAGGACATCAGCAAAGTGTCCAAAATCCTGGGATGCTACCTAGTGCACCTTTACAAAGACACATTAAACCAGAGAAGGAGGAGTGTTCGGAGGTTGAAACCGCAGATGCAGTAGGATGTGGGAAGTTGCTTCTATCTCGGTCTTGTTCAGAAATGAGTGAGGCCCAGGTTCCGAACAAACCATTCCAGAATGTGGAATTCTGTGAGTTGAGTAGGCACGAATTAAGTGGCAAAACATTTGAAGGCAGAGACTTGGAAAGCAGAATTGAAACTGATGTCAAGGTTGTGGAGATACTATCCCAGTTTCCTGGAGTTTTAAATTCTATATTGAAACCTGAGAGTATGACCATACCAGTAAAACTGAATTCTGATTCTGAAGCTATACAAGAAAGCATGCAAACATCAGGTGGAATGTTGAGTCTCAGCAGTGGAGTCACCACTGCCATTTCTGTTCCTGGAAGTGCGGATGGTGTCACTGATCAAACTTGTGGAGACTTTGAAGCTGAGATTGTTGGTGATGTAGCCAACAGTACAGACATCTTGGGTCAGAGAGGTACAGATTCCATTCCTGAGACTTTCGGTCACATCTCTCATAAAATGACTATAGTCAGCAAATTAGAGAGTATAAATGGCATTTTTGATCCAACAGTGATTAGAGAGTATGAAAAGAATGACAGCACTGCTGATGACTTGTATATAAAGTATGAACCTTCTGATACAGCTCCCCTTGCTCATGAAACAGATACAGATAATGGGCCGAAGAGTGTAGGTGACCTTACCAAGAAGGCATGTGAGGTGGACATTACAGATGTCCCGTCTGATCAGATAACTGTGGGCAGCCCTTGTGTAGTTGCAGTTAGAACAGCCGATGAGGCCTGTAGCAACACGAGTAGTTTCTCAGAATATTTAGAAATGAGTGCAGATACAGCGCTTCTTCATGTAGCTGGAAGTGGGAAGGACATAGAAAATTTCAGCAACCTGACTGCTTGCTCAGATATTTATGCTGAGAGTATTTCATCTAGTTTCACAGAGTCAACAGGAAAGTTGATAGAGAGCTTGTCAGATTGTGCTTCCTCCTTACCTATAAAGAAGATTGCTGGTAGTAATTGTAGCACTTTTTTGGACTCCGAACTCAGTATGTTAAATGGGACAAAAGTACTTTCAGACAGTGCCTTGGGCAATGATCTAGATTGTACGGGTGATATAATAGAGGCATTGCATGAACTGAAAACTGCTGAAGAGTTCAAAACAAAAGAGGAAGATAACTCAGAGGATGTAGAATTTGGTGTATCCTTTCCTGATGTGGAATCTGTACCTATGGAAACATCAATGGAACTGAAAGCAACGGCAACTTCTCATGTGGAGGGAAGTACTGCTACTGAGGACAGCTGGGAATCTCTGTTTAATGATGATGGTGACTGCCTAGACCCGCGTCTTCTACAAGAGGTCTGTTCAGTGGAAGTTGCTCTATGCTTATATAAGTTAGAGATTCATAGAGCCTGGTATTTGGGGGGTAATTTTGATGGACATTTGTGCACATACATTCACTCATATTACATTCAATGTAAGGGTTTCTGCAATAAATAAATAGGACTATAGATTGAGAAAAGAATGTCCAATAGATCTTTACAAAGTAAAAGATACCAAATTGAGTTTATCTATTATAGCCAAGTTGTGAGAGATCTTATTGAATAGATTAAAATGAATTTAATGGATTCTGGCTATCTGTTGAGGAAATAGAGAGGGAAACTTCTTCAAAAAGGATTTTCTGCATTGACAAGATTATTTTACACAGGCCTATTTGAAGGGAGGAGAGTAATTTATTATTTTTCACATTTATCATACTTTTCTAGGAAATGTTGGGATGTCAGACATTCTGTGGAGGGAAGTAGAGAAGGGGAGGGTAAAATAAGGAAAGATATGATTGTTTCTTAAGTAGTTTATGATAGGTAAAGAGCAATGATTGTTGAGTACATAAAAGTATGAGTAAATAATGACATGCTGGCTAGTCAGAGTTCATAAATACAAAATGTTGGGTTAGAAGGCATTTTAGAAATTATTTAGTTTAACCTTTTTATTTTCCTAATTTAGACATTCTCTCTATCCAGTATTTAAATTCCTTACCATAAGTAAGAATCATTGGTGTTAAATAGTAAAACCACTTGCCCTTTCATTCCTTACAGTGGGTTCACATAACCCATGTCTGAAAGGGGAAGAAATAATTTCCCAGTGAAATCCTCAGTTTTATAAATGAGGAAATTGATGCTTAGTGGTCAGACCTTTAGGAAAGACAGAATCAGGGTTTCCATTTAGTTCTCTCTTAATCCAGTGTTCATGTTCTTTCTACCAGACCATGTCTTTACTTATAAAATAGTTTTGTTTATGTGATGCCAGAGAGCCTTTTAAATATGAAGTGATTAGTTCTTTTGTTTCGTAGAATTAAGCCGTAAGTACAGAAAAACGGTCACAGGGATGTGAAGAGACACATGAGACTGAAGGGGGGCAGCCCATTGGACAGAACCAGCTTTCCAGTACCAAGCAGTACCTCTTCATTCTTACGTGTTTGCACTTGCCTTTGTACCACAGTTAGTGCTTCTTATGGTCAAGTCAGGAAGCACATGTCCTAAATATTCCTGAGAAAGAAATATAGAACAGAAGATATCTACAAATGGGCATCCATGAACCCCTTGAAACTGCATACAAAATTTTATATGTATGTGCAGTTCTTCATCAGATTCTCAAAGGCAGGGCTTCTTAGAGTATGGTCCCTGGACCAGCAGCAGCATGAGCATCACCTGGAACTTGTTAGAAATGCAAACTCTTTAGCCCAGCAGTTTGTATATTTATGTGTTTCTCAGGTGACTCTGATGCACATAAAATGAGAACCATTGCTGAAAAGGTAATACATCAATTTAAATGTGTATCAGCATGTCAATGTGGTAACTGGAGATGGCTGTCCACACATAACTAAAAGAAAAACACTATTCAGCAGAAGTTTTAGACCCAAATTAGGTTAAGAAATACTAGTAATGTGGGAAGTTAGGTGAATATAGAGAAGTTATTAAGGATCCAAGCATTGGGAGCTCCTGGGTGGCTCAGTTGGTTAAGCCTCTGACTCTTGATTTCAGCTCAGGTCATGATCTCACAGTTTGTGAGTTTGAGCCCTGCATCAGTCTCCTCACTGACAGTGTGGAGCCTGCTTGAGATCCTCTCTGTCCCTCTCTCTCTCTGCCCCTCCCCTTCTTGTGCTCTCCCAATCTCTCTCTCAAAATAAATAAACAATAAAAAAAAAAAAGATCCAAGCATTGGGAGGTCTCAGTGTTCAATTGGCAAAGGGGTTTTCTGAGGGGGCAGAGAGCACACATATGCACAGGAGAGAAGGCTTCCTACAAAAGAAAGGCATGGCACACAGAGCCCCTCACATAGTGAGACTCAGTAAATATTTATTGAGTGGATGTAGGTGATAAGACAGAGTCGGAGCTCTGTGTTTTTTTAGGGTGGACACCAGGGGCTTTCAAAACTTCATTGCTGCTGGAACTTGGATTCTGTATCGTAGCTTAGGGATACAGCTTTTATAATGGGACAGGAGGGTTCAACTGTGCTATTCTGTTTTTCAGGTCTTAACACCATTTAGAATAGGTGCAGAAGAAGGTAGGCAAGCACTCAGTGTTTCGAGGGGCATAGTAATATAGCCAAAGAGGACACTTGTTTGACTTAAAGCTGGGAATGGCTAGAAAAAGGAGTATGGAGTGTTTTTAGCTGAAGACAGCCAGTGCCTAGGTGTTTTGTTTGGATATCATACACTGGGTTGGTGCTTGGTAGGGAGTGACGTCTGTGTTGAGAGATAGGGTTGATGAGAGCAAGAAGGAAGGAGACAGATTGAGAATGCTGGTAGCAAATCCAGCTCCGAACTATGGTGTCCTGTCTTTGAGTTTTAGGAGATGCAATAATAATGTTATTAAAAGATGTCACAAATTCAACAATATTAATAGTCCTTTGGTGACTATCACTCTTAATTTATTATTTATATTGCTCCAAATGTACTTAATTAAAGGCCAAATTGGAGTGTCTGCCTCTTGAAAACTTTCCAGTCAATAATTTTTGGCTCTTTTCCCAGTGGGCCTGTTTCTTTGTTGACAGTGGCTACAGCTGGAGGTATGTCTGATGCTTCTAATAGCCAGGGAGGTATGCTGTAGAACAGGGTGTGGTGGCCATTGGCATGTGAAGCATTTTCTGTGACATTTGAACTTCTAAAACTGCCTGAGTGGGTAGAAAGCATAGATGGGTCATTACTGACCTCCTGGAACTACAATTCTTGATAAATCTCTAAAGAACACAGTTAATCTCTTAAAGCCATAGTTTGGTATGCTCAGAAATTTACCTTGGTAATTGATTTAAAAAAAATGTTGGCATGACTTCTTTTAACCCTCTGAGATCTTGGTATAAGAACACAGGAATTATAAGAACACAGGAATTATTGTTGTCTGGATAAAACTTTCATAGCCTCTGCTGTCTTCTGTACTGATCTGCAGATCTGTTGATTGGTAGGAGGGCTAACTTAGCAACATAACACTGATATTGATAGACTGTGGCATCTGGTCCCTTCACTGGCCATTTCTAGCCTTAATTTGACACTGGTCATTTCTGGCCTTGATTTAGGTAGGAATCTCCTTTGTTACAGAAGGCTACCAACAATGTATAACCATGGAAAAGAGAAAACTAAAGGAACACCACCCATTCCCAAAGTATCTTCTTTTGTGTGTACCGACTCACGTTTATACACTCCTTCTCCCTTTAGATTTTCGCAAAAATGCTGTTCGTGTTTAAGTAGGGAACCTAAAAGCAAAAGGAAAAATTCATAATTCATCCACTAAAAGCAAATTATATGAAGTACAAAGGGAGCAAAGTCCTTCATGTTTCACCTCCTAGGGACTTCATTAATAGTTGATAGTTCATCACTTTGCAGTTAAATACAAAGATTGGGTACCTAGAGTTCGATGAACTCTAAGTTGTAAATAGCTACATGTATACAGTTATCACTACCATTTTAAAGGCCCTGTGTTACATGCCAACTTTTTTCTCAGCTTTATCTGAAGTTTCTTATATTTTATTTGGCGAGACAGGATGTAACCATGTGATTAGGTCTAATATAATAATAATCTAAAGAATAATTAAAACATCACCAATGTAAGAGATGTCCTAAATTTGATTGTCTGATGGGTAATCTGGACCGTGGCTTCAACAAAGGATTAGACCCCTGAGGGCTAACCTGGTTGACACTGTTTCTTGTTGTGGAGGCCATAGAATTAAACAAGATTTGAAGCCCACTTCAGAGATTGTTCTTATGTTCCTGATTTCTATTTTTCTCTTTTTTTAAATTGATAGACTCTCTCTTTTTTTAACAGTTTTAGGTTTTCAGAAAAAAATTAAGTGAAAAGTACAGGGTTCCCATGTACTCCCTCACTATTTTAGTTTTTATTTTTACAGTATCTTTTATTACTTGCAATTCATTTTAACAGACTTATATTTAATATTTTTATTAAAATGTCTGAATTATGGGCGCTTGGGTGGCTCAATCGGTTAAGCATTCTACTCTTGATTCTGGCTCAGGTCATGATCTCACGGTCCGTGAGATTGAGCCCCTTGTCGGACTCTGTGCTGACAGTGCAGAGCCTCCTTGGGGTTCTCTCTCTCCCTCTCTCTCTGCCTCTCCCTAGCTTGTGCCCATACTCTCTTTCTCTCTCAAAATAAATAAATGAACATTAAAAAAAGAAAATGTCTGAATTAACATGTTCTTGACTGCCTAAGTGAGCATTCCAGCATTCCAGATGCTGTATATTCGAATGCAGTCACTTGGGGCATCCAGTGAGTAACCTGGTTGAATTACATACTCTCTTGTCCAGTCCAGTAGTGGATGACGATTAGATCTCTGGTTCATATGGAAAGAGGGAACATTAAGGAGATACCGTTGCTTACAGTTTGTTTATTTCTAAACCAAACAGCTCCTAAAATGAAAAATCTCCCTCCTGAGCTCCATTAGGTTTGTTGCATAGTATTTTTTTCCCTATGAATCTGCATTCACATCAACAGCATTTTAATTTCTGATGCTTTTTCAAAACTAATGAGAGGTAAACAGTTCTAGGCCTTGGTTGTCAGTATAAGGAGGCATTCTTGTCTGAAGCTTGAGATTCCTGGTGTGCCCTTTTCTGTCCCTGGCGGTGCTTTGTGTTAGTGAACTCTGTAAGATGTGATATGTGGGGTATAGTTGGGGCAGATGGGGTGGGAATAGTGATACGGCTTCTACTAATGTTTATTCCATTTAGTTCACTCCCTGTTTAGTGACAATAGCAGTGAGGGGAAATAGTAGGGTTGGCAAAGAGAACTAGAGTGAAAAAAACAGACTTAATAACTATCCCAAAATTGAAAATTCATTTGTGTTAAAAAGTTTGGCTGAGGATAGAAACATACCTTTAGCAGAATTAAACTCATCTATTCTTTGATTTGAATTAATATAATCATTTGTATCAAAAATTGCTTGTAAGGCACACTGGATACTCTGTTGCTAGGCTTTGGGAAGGAGTGCTAGAGAGGAAAAGAGGGACCCATCTATAGGCCTCACTGCTGAAGTGGGTAGCCAACAGTCAAATATATTTAAATTCAGACTGTTTTATGTTAGGAATTTGGGGTTGGTGTGCAGGGAGGTATAAATTCGCAATAATGCCTAGATTTGGGACAGAGGGAATTTAAATGCTTGTCAACACCCTGTACAGAAGATCTTTTGTGTGAATTGACCAAAAACTGAGATTGCTGAGGAAAAGCCAAGAGGATGCCCAGGCATACTGAATACTAGGCTTAACGCACAAGCACTATGTTTCTGATCCTTCCAATGATGGGTTGTACTATTACGCTGCCTGCCCAGAATGAGACTGACTCATGTCTTAAAATGGTGGTTCTGAGTCTGAAGCTTAAAGGTCAGAAGTACATATGTATTGCCTGATAGGGACAGATAAGCAAGGACTAATACTCTCTAAAGTAATAAAGAAAAAATTTTATTTGGGAGAACTGGTATGGATATGATGTAGGATCTTAGGTAGCTAAAGGGAGTGCAAGGAAAAAGATAAGGAACTAGCCAAATCAAGCAACAAGTGGAATTTCAATAAATGCTAACTTTATCTATTTTAAAATTTTCTTGAGTCTTGTGGACAGCTACTGGCACTGAGTTAAGCTGTCAGGGGTAGTTTGGGAAGGATCTGACCTCTAGCAGTGCCCTATTCCTGGGTAGTCTGGTCTTAGCTCTTTCTGCTTCATCAGTGGGATCTCCATCTAGTCTTTCTAGTCATGCTGAGAAAAGGAGGAAATACAGATGTCTCCCTGCTTTCTCAGCGTTTCTCTTGACAATAAATTAATGTTTTCACGGGATCAGTATAGTGTCTTCCAAGAGCTCCAACATCAGGCTGCCATGTTAACCTCTGTATTGTCTGAACAGGAACCAGGCCAATATTGGTTCAGGATGTTCACTTGATCTCTGCCTATCACCATTTATAGGAGAGAACTAGAGTTCTCAGATTTACCCTCTGGCCCTGAGGTCAGTAAATGATCATCTGAACCAATTGTCAAGGCACTGTACATGTCTCATTACTGTAGCGTTTTTCTTATTTTTTCCTTTTGCCTTCTCCTTTTCTGCTTCCTTGTTCACTTCCCCTCTTTATTCTTTTTAATTATGCCTTAATCCAAGGCTATGGTCATGACTTTCTCCCACCAATAATAATCAGAGATATTGAGATAATACTTAACACCTATTCTAGATAAGTCTTTAGATGTCACCATAGAGGGGGAAGGCATTTGACCCATTCTTGTTAGAAATTTCATGAAGCCAAAGTTTGCCTTTATAGCTTTGGCTTTGGTTTCTTGGTAAGTCAGTAAGGGCACAGCCTAGACATATTATATAGTTTTATTTGTGGGTATGGAATTCCACTGGAGACATTATGTGTCTTATACTTACTGTGTAAAATGTTAGAGTTTAAAAGTCTATATTTATTCTTCTATGGAAAAGAACTTAAGCCCAAAATAATATAAAAGAGGGCTAGAAGCTGTAATTTATACTGCATAGTATATAAATATTTATGCTGTAATACTATAATGGTATTAGCTTTTTGGGAAATTACTTTTTGGGTGTTTTTGAACTTGGGTCATGAGAAATTTGAAAAAACTTGAAATATTTTTTTTAAAATAAATAGCATTATTTCCCTATCTGCCAAAGATGAGATGTCAGATGGGTAAAACATTTTAATTCTAGCTTTTGGTTTATTCACAGTACTGTAGAGCACCATGAAAAATTCTTTGCTTTTACTCTCAGTTTTCTGTGATCCTGGAATACCTTAAATAGAATTAAATCCAGATAATTCAAAACCTTACTTTTTATTTATAGCTTAAGCCTGTTCTCCAGCCAAATCTTTTACCAAAGTTTATAGTAAATAATGACATTTTAAATTTTGTTCAACAGAAAGTGAGTTGAAGCAGTTAGTAGCCACAAGATATAAATGGAAGAGTAAAACAAAGAACTTGAATAACCCAACCTATGTAATTGAGAATTGACTGCATGGATTCTTTTTTTCTTTTTTTAAAAGTTTATTTATTTATTTTGAGAGAGCAAGTGGGGGAGGGGCAGAGAGGGAGAGAGAGAGAATCCCAAGCAGGCTCCACACTGTCAGCACAGAGCTGTCGGTACTTTTAATTAAACATAATAAACCACCTTAAACTCTAGATATATCTATAACAAATTTAAATATGGGGGCATCAAGTTACAGGGACAAGGACAACAAAGACCTTACCACAAGTTGGTTGTATGACATGATTATTTACAGAATTAATCCATTTACAGAATAAATCCACTAATTTACAGAATTAATCCGTTCTAAGGGCACCTCGGTGGCTCAGTCAGTTAAGCATCCAACTTGACTTCAACTCAGGTCATGATCTCACAGTTTGTGGATTTGAGTCCTTTGTCAGGCTTTGCACTGACAGCATTGCTTGGGATTCTCTCTCCCCCCTCTCTCTGCCTTTCCCCTGTTTGCACTGTCTCTCTCCAAAATAGGTAGATAAACTTTTTTAAAAAAGAAAAAAAGAAATTGCTAGAAAAAAGAATATTCTGTTTCATTGATTTGAAAAAGCCATTGATTGTGAAATACATCATCATTTTATGTATCACTTTAAAGAAAGGAAAAAAATTAAACTTTCACACAATGCCTTCCCTTTAGAATATTTATTTTATAAAGAACTCTATTAGATACAAATTTTTACCCTCTCTCATTTCTACATAAAGAGAATGTAGGTGAAAGAAATTGGCTAAGGTTTTCCTAAAACTCATGTTTATAGTTATTAGAAATCTAATAGAGTTAGACTAGAAATAGTTATTATTAGAAATCTAACAATCTAATAATTTCTTGATTAAGTCATTGATAGGGAGCCTTTTCTTTTTCTTTCTTTTTTTTTTTAAATGTTTTATTTATTTCTAGGAGAGAGAGAGAGACAGCGTGAGCAGGGGAGGGTCAGAGAGAGAGGGAGTCACAGACTGAAACAGGCTCCAGGCTCTGAGCTGGCAGTCAGCACAGAGCCTGACGCGGGGCTCGAACCCACGAACCGTGAGATCATGACCTAAGCGAAAGTCGGACGCTCAACCGACTAAGCCACCCAGGCGCCCCGATAGGGAGCCTTTTCATCTTTTCGTCTTTTGTGCCATCAAGAACTTTGATGATGCAACGTTTCTTAAAAGAATGAATAAAAGAAGCAAAAATCATTGTTGCTGGATTCTTAAGCCTTGTTTGCATTTATTGAGAGTACTTCTTAAATCCAGATTTTCTTCCACACTGCTGACCACTCTTTCTGCTGGTTTTGGTACTGGTACTTTGATGCTTATGCATATGCAGACAAGCAGTTTCTACAACGTGCATGGTTGTAAGATGCATCTTAATGTCAAAAGTGTTAAAATGTGAAAAAATATGTGTCTTAAAATTGATGAAATGTGGTATATAGTAAAACCTTGGATTGTGAGTAACTTGTTCTGTGAACGTTCCACAAGACAAGCAAACATTTCTAATAAATTTTAACTTGATAAATGAGCAACGTCCTGCAATATGAGTAGTTTGTGATGCCGAATATCACATGACCACAACTGAGCCATTTGTTCTTGAAATCTGCTCTGATATACAAGTGCTTTGGATTATAAGCATGTTTCTGGAACGAACTATGCTTGCAAACCAAGATTTTACTGTATAGTCAACTGCCAAGTATTACGACATAGTAGTTAGTATAAGGAAGGGAGAGACCACTAAGTTGGAGTCAGTAGGGAAAGCTTTAAGTGGAGATAAAGATTGACACTAGGTCTTAAAGGAGAGAAAGGACCCAGAACAGACAGGCATTCCGGGATGTGAAAATAGCCTATAAAAATATACAGAAGGTTCCCAGACTTAGGTCCCGAAGTTGTCACTAACGGAAGTTTAGATGATCTGTTTTGAAATTTTTTCTTTTATAATATATTTTCATTTTTAAATTTTTATTTATTATTTTTTTAACATTCCTTTACTTTTGAGAGAGAGACAGCATAAGCCAGAGAGGGGCAGAGAGAGAGAGGAAGAGACACAGAGTATGAAGCAGGCTCTAGGCTCCGAGCTTTTAGCACAGAGCCTGATGAGGGGCTCAAACTCACAAACTGTCAGATCATGACCTGAGCCAAAGTTGGTTGCTTAACCGACTGAGCCAGCCAGACGCCCCAATAATTTATTTGGATTTTCTGCATAATTTATGTAACCAGAGCAGTTAAAAGTTTATTGGTAAAAGGAAAGAAAAAAGTGTCAATTTTTTTTTCAAATTTCAGAATGCCATCCAGAATCCTTTAAAAAAATATATATGTTGCATAAATCAAATTCTTATTGGTGAAGGTTCTGTACAGAATTAGTCTTGTTAATTATGCATTTGGACAAAGTAACTTGAGGCATGTGCATTTTATTTGTTCCACAAATACTGAATGCCAAGTTTGTGCAAGATAATATGTGTAGTATTAGGAGACTATCAGGATAAATATGACATGTCCCTTATAGTTGGCCTGTGGAATCCACATGTTGATGAGGAAACCCGAACTCCAGCCTTTCTCTGCAGCCGTACGCGCCGAGTAGTAGTTTTCTAAGGCTGCTGGACGCCAGTGCCCTAAACCAGCTGTAGCCTAGTACCACAGAAATTGGTTTTCTCACTGTGCTGGGGGTTAGCGGTCCAGGTGAAGGTGTCAGCAGGGTTAATTTCTTCTGCGGCCTCTCCTTGGTTTGTAGATGATCTTCTTGCCCCTGTGTCTTCACACGGCCTTCCTTCTGTGTGTGTGTCCACAGTCCCTCTTAAAAGACACCACTCATTTTAGAACCCACCCTAATGACGTTACTTTAACCTCTGAAAGCCTTATCTCCAAATACAGCCCTGTTGTAGGGTACTAGTTGTTAGCACTTCAACATGAATTTGGGGAAGACACAGTTAAGCCCATAACACTCCCCCGAAGTCCTGACATTGTTCGTTGTACCCACACGACACTCCTTGTGTGCCTTTGCACACTTGCACTGATGGCAGCTCTGTCTGCCTTGTCTCTGTTTTAATTATTTGGGCAGTGAAGAAGAGTTAGCAAAGTTCTCTTCTACCTTCTGATAGCACTTCATCTTAAAATTTTATTACATATTGAATTTCAAGTTCTTTTTCTAATGTATGTTTAAACATACATTAAATGTTTGTTGGAGGGGTGGTTAGGTGGTCAGGGTATGATTGGAGGAAGAAACAGGTTCAGCTGTAACATAAAGTGTCATGTAATGAGTATTACAAAAGTAGTACAGTGGAGACAAATGCTGTAGAAATGTAGAGGAAGGGTCAGATTATACATGCTTTGAGGTGTTCAGGGGAGGAATCATAGAAGAGGTGGTATGTGAGTATGTCCTTGGAGAATGGTGTCATATTTTGACGTGCAGACCAACAGATGTCAGTTAACACCGCAAAATAATATGACCAAAGCAGTAGACAGGAGGAAGTAAGATCTATTTAGGCATAGTGAGTATGTCTCTTTGGTTGGAATGTAGCATATTAGATAGTGTATTAGTTTACTATTGCTGTAGTAATAAATTACCACAAACTAGTGGGGTTTTTTTTAACATTTATTTTTGAGAAAGTGTGCACATGCATATGTGCACACAGGAAGGGCAAAGAGAGGGAGACAGAGGATCCTATAAGGCTCCTCGCTGTGACCCCAATACAGGGCTCGAACTCACAAACTGAATTCCAAACCTTGAGATCATGACCTGAGCCAAAATCAAGAGTCGGTCACTTAACTGACTGAACCACCCAGGTGCCCCAGCACAAACTAGTATCTTAAAACAACACAAATTTATTATCTTAACAGTTCTGGAGGTTGGAAGTCCAAAATGGGTCTCAACTGGACTAATTAATTAAGGCGTTGGCAGGGCTGTATTCCTTTCTAGAGGCCCTAGGGGAGGACCTGTTCTCTTGCCTTTTTTAGCTTCTGGAGGCTGCCTACATTTTTGGCCCACTTTCAAAGCCAGCAGAGATCAGTTGAGTCTTTCTAATATCTCATCGCTCTGACTCACTGTCTATTCTCCTCTGGATTCTTCTGCTTTTAAGGACTCTTGTGATTATAACTGGGTCCACCCAGATAATCCAAGATAATCTCCCTAATTTAAAGTCATCTGACTAACAATCTTAATTCTGTCTGCTACCTTAGTTCTCCTTTGGCGTGCACCATAACCACAGGTTAAGGGGATGGGACATGGATATCTCTGAGAGGACATTATTCTGCCTACCATAGGTAGGTTGGGGCTAAATTATGGGAGCTTTAAGTACAGCCACTGAAAAGTTTTGATCAAAGGAATGACATGATGAAAGCAGTGTTTTGGGAGGTTTATTCTATGCTCTATATGCTATCTAGAATATACCACTAGAAAAATCAACCCTGGGGGTGCCTGGATTTCAGCTCCAGTCATGATCTCACGGTTTCATGGGTTCAAGCCCTGTGTCGGGCTCTGTACTGGCAATGCAGAGCCTGCTTGAGATTCTCTTTCTCCTCTCTCTCTCTGACCCTCCCCCACTTGTGCTGTCTCTCTCTCTCTCAAAATAGAGAAATAAACTTTTGTTAAAAAAAAGAAAAATTGGGGCGCCTGGGTGGCTTAGTCGGTTGAGCGTCCGACTTTCGCTTGGGTCATGATCTCGCGGTTCGTGGGTTCGAGCCCCGCGTCGGGCTCTGTGCTGACTGCCAGCTCAGAGCCTGGGGCCTGTTTCGGAGTCTGTGTCTCCCTCTCTCTCTNAAAAAAAAAAAAAAAAAAAGAAAAGAAAAATCAACGCTGAATTATCTTTTCAGCTTTGCCATTGATCCTCCCTTCCTCACTCCTTCCTTTTCTCCTTTTCCCCTTCCCTTCCTTCTTAGAATAGTTTATATCCATGAATTCTTAATCAGAGGGAACTCGTCCTGAACATTAATTAATACAGCACTGTTTCTGATTGTGTTCACCGTAAGACCTTTCCACCATATTCTGGAAGGAATACTACACTAGCAGTCAGGAGACCTGAGTTATGACTTACACTCTGTCAGTAATTTGATTTGTAATCTTAGGGATATCCTTTAGTTTGTGATGTAGTCCTCCATCATTGTGATCAGGATAATAATAGCAGCCTGTCTGACATGCTCATCTGACAGAGATATAAACATGACTTTATTCCAGAATAATGTAGCATATTTTTATTTTTTTGTCTGTAGAGAGTAATTGGCTTGTGATTTTAGAACTTTTTTTCTTTTTGTGTCTTTAAGAACCAAGGATCAGACAAAAAACACCAAAAATTAAAAAGCTCAGTGATCCATGCCTAATTGACCTTCTGCTCGCCTCACCCTTTTTCTCTACAAATAGGTATCAGGGCAACTAAGTCATAGCAGGTCAGGTACTATTTTTTTTTTTTTTAATATTTTTTTATTTATTTCTAGGAGAGAGAGAGACAGCGTGAGCAGGGGAGGGTCAGAGAGAGAGGGAGTCACAGACTGAAACAGGCTCCAGGCTCTGAGCTCGCAGTCAGCACAGAGCCCGACGCGGGGCTCGAACCCACGAACCGCGAGATCAAGACCTAAGCGAAAGTCGGACGCTTAACCGACTAAGCCACCCAGGCGCCCCGGTCAGGTACTATTTTATAGACTTGTTTTCAAGACCGGACTACTAGGCTGTGAGTCTTGAAACTCTCACTTTGAGGAGGATAATTTTAATTTAGCTGAATGGTTTTGTGGAAGCTGGTTATGCATATGAAGGAATACTCAGATTTAACTTACTCTTTAGAAATAAACAAGACAGACCACTGGTAAAAATTCCAAGGTGTTTGTGATTCATAACTCAGATTGTTTGCTCTGAGTTGTTTGCAAACTTTTCGTTGGTCTAATAGATCACAATGAATCAATTCAAAACCTCTCCCTCGATTGTTCTATCAAACTTTACAGAGCCATGAAAAAGAAAAAAAAAATATGCAGGTTTTACAATATGAAGGTTTGACATATACGTTGACAGTATAGTTGTAATTGCCTCAGTACATGTGACTGTTAGAGAAAATGTTTCAGTTGTCTGAAATCATAGTTCAGTTGTCATAGAAATATGACCCAAGCTATGAATATGAACCTTATTTATAATTAAAAATTTTCTAGTAGTTACATTAAGAAAAGTCAAAAGAAAGAGGTGAAATTAATGATATATTTTTAATCTATCGGGAATATCATTTCAACATGTAATCAATATAAGAAATTACTGATGAGATATTTTACTTTTTTTGTATTAAGTCTTTGAAATCTGATGTGTATTTTATACACAAAACCCATCCAGTGTGGAGTAGCCACAGTTTTCAAGCACTCAGGGCCACGTGTGGCTGGCAGCTACCGTGTTGGACAGTACAGGTCTTCTGCAGAAGTATCTACATAATTCATGCCTGAAATCTTAGAGCCTTTCCTTAAAGCTATCTATGTTGCCTTGTCTAATCCCTCACTTCCTTCATAGTCTTGCTCTGATCCTCACTTCATTCCATATTGTTCTCTCTTAGACATTTCCTTCTTCGTTGCCACATAATCCTTTCTCTTTTACTCTGTCAAGTCTCCCTATCATGTTTTGCTGAGATTCTCAGGGAAGAAAGTGCTGTTAACAGTATGGCTTCCTACCGACCACCATACACCCTCAAAAAATGTGTTACCAGTAGATCTCACCAATGTCAGGACTATGGGGAAATGAAATTAAGTTCTTCCTCCTCTTTGGCAAAGTCAGGAATCCTTGATAACAGTCGTGTCTGATAGGAAAAACTAGTCAGGAGTGTATAACTTGTAGGCTTTATATCTTTCGGTAATAGATGTAGAGTAAGAATCATATGTTTTCCTATACTAACACTTTGCATTAACCAGTCCCAGAAGCCAAAACAGTTAATAGTTACCTCAGAAATGGGATATGAGTATATAGTTCAATTTTGCTGACTAGGTTAGAGCAAAGGACCATAATCAGATGTTCCTGCCAGACCATCCTGCCTCTTTTCCTTCCTCTTTATAATCATTTCTTAGAATTTGTAATTCCTAGGTGTTTCGTAGTCATGCATTGTTTACCTCTCATAACACATTATATAGCCCCAATTTATAAATGCACAGACACCCAGTGATTTGTTTTTTGCTAAGTAACTCAAGAAGTCAATGCCAGAAATCCAAAAATGAAATTAAGAAAATTTCATTTATAATTGCATTTAAAAACTAAGAGTAAATTTAACAAAAGAAGTATATAAAACATGTACTCCAAAAACTGTAGAATGCTGTTGGAAGAAATTAAAGATCTGAATAAATGAAAGTATCCCATGTTCATCTTTTCTTAATATTGTTTAAGTACTTCTTAAGTTGATATACATATTCAACAAATCCAAGTTCTCCTGTTTCTTTTCTTTTTTTTTTTCTTTTGGCAGAAATTGACAAGCAGGTCCTCAAATTTATATGGAAATCCAGGGAACCCAGAATAGCCAAAAATGATATTGAAAAGGCAGGACAAAATAGGAAGACTCAAACTCTCTGATTTCAAAAACCTATTATAAAACTGCATTAATCAAGACAGTGAGGCATTGGCATAAGGGTGGACTTGGAAATGCTTGTAGACCTTCCCTGTGTCTGGGGCTCAGAGTTATTTTAAAATGACAGACCAGCCCACTTTAGGCTTTTAAGAATTTGTTAACATTTAGCTGATTTCTTGCCCACTTTTGTGGTGCCTGCTTCTTCCCATGCTATGCCAGAGACGAACCAGTTTCTGTGTTGTTTCTCTTTAGAGGAATTTGTTACTCTGTGGATTTCTGGGTATTTTTCATTGTCTCGCACACACAGCTGTGTGGTGAATTCAACTGTAGATTCATCTTTTCTCATTGTTATGGCGGAAGGAATATTCTCTTCTTGCTTTCTGTATCCTTTTTTTCCTTTTTCTTTTTTCTTTTTTTTTTTTTTTTTGCTTTCTGTATCCTAAACAGAGTGGAAGTAAGATGGTGGTGCTTATCCCGTAATAGATCCAGCACTTAGTTAAAATTTCTGTAAGTAGGTTGAATTCATTGAATACTTAGGTATATAAGTATTATGCTTGGTGTGCTGAGCACTTAAAAAATCATCTCATTTAATCCACACACCTGTCTGTGAAGTATAGGTGCTATTATTATTCCTGTTTTTTTTTAGATGTAAACTAAAGCTCTGTGGAGAAAAGGTACTAAAGGCACAACAATAAATAAACATTTTTGCTGATTTTACCTAAATCACCTTTCCTTTCTCCTCCTTCCTGAGTAAAATTCTTGCATCTTTTTTCATTTCTGCAAGGAAAGGAGAGGTGTCTGTGGCATTGCAACTTCTCATTTCCTCATTTGATGGACAGTGAGGCACAGTATGAATGAAGGAAAGGCTTGAAGGGATCTAGTTGGACTAGTTGGACTTTTGACTAACAGAAGACACTCTCAGGTCTGAAGGCTTTGGGTGGTACTAGCAACTAGGTTTATAGCAGGTGAATGATAAAATACATTTTCTCCCCTTCCCTTCTGTCTTTAGTGTGCAGTAGATAATAGCCTTCAGTTTTCTCATGTTATAGTAGAATTTTAAGTATTTTCCATTACTATTAATTTTTTGTACTAACCTGCTATGTGGGAATTTCTGTAGGTAGCCATTGTACTGAAGACCTTATAATTCTGCCACTTACATTTGTCTTAACAAATTCCTTTGTAAACTACATTCAACAAAAGGTGGACTAATAATGTTTTCATTTTTTAAATTTCTGTTTTGTTTTGTTCACTCCCATAAAAGAAACTATGAGATGAGCCTGATCAATAAGCTCAAATAAAACAAATGTTATTAATTCATCTCTTCACCTATTTTCTGAAATTCATTTTCTAAGATGTACCATTTGTAACTGACCACATTAATCATTCTACATTTTCTCACACTCTGGTTGATAGATGCAACTGAAGCTTCATGCATTGCCTATCTTTGTTGGAATTTCAGCACCTTTTAAAATTTTCCACATGTTAATATAAACTGGATAGTAGACCCCTGGCTGTTATTGTATTCGTGAACAGCATTAGTACAGAGACTGTGCTAAAGGTTAAGGAACTGGAATATGGAGACAAGGAGCAGTATTTATATATGATAGGATATTTTATAATGTTCTGTCTTGAGGTAATAGCCACTTACATGCTTCTTCTTTCCTAGCTATCAGGGAATATGAAGAATAGAGAAAGCATCCAGGAACCTAGATTTGATTATTACAACCATGAAGTTTCTGATATTGACCTCAGTGATTGTGAATTTCCACATGTCATTGAAATTTATGACTTTCCACAAGAATTTCGTACTGAAGACCTCCTGCGAGTTTTCTGCAGTTATCAGTAAGTATTTGCAAACCATTGGGCATATTTGAGAAGGTGGGATGAAGTTTTCTTAAAATGTCTTTGAAAAATCATCTCTTTAGTTTGCATATTCCCTATGTTTACTTTAGCATCAGTTTTGTTTATTGTCTTTACCAAGTCCATTAGAAATCTTCTATATCAAGCCAGTCTTCTGAGGTCTTTAAAATGCCAAAGTCTTTCTAGACCCCATTTTAGCATTTAAGAATGTCCTCAGTGATGACTTCTGAATGTCTCCATGGTGCACTTAGTCCATTTATATTTATTATAACTATTGATATATTTGGATGTATGCCTGCCATCTTTTTTTGTGTTTACTTGTTTCATCTTTTTCTCTTCTTTCTTGCCTTCTTTTGGATTGATGAGGTATTTTTTTCTCATTCTATTTTGTTAGAAATGATACTTTGTTTCTATTCTTTGGTGGTTACTTTAGAAATTACAAAATGCATGCTTAACTTATCAGTGGCTAAAGTTAGTATTTTTACACTCTTTCAAAACATAAGAGCTTTTAATACCATTTCCCAATTCTATTTCCTTCCTTTCCACCACTCCCAACTAATATGCTATTATGACTATTTTCTTAATTTTTGTTCTTTTTAAACTCCATTTGATGTTACTATTTTATATATTCAGCATTCAGATTTATCCACATTCTGTGTTCTTCATTTATACATCTTGCATGTATCTTCCATCTGAAATATTTTTCTTCCTGCATGGAACATATTTTTTTAGCACTTAATTTAGTAACAATCTGGTGTTAAACTCAGTTGTGTTTTTTGTTGTTTTTTAATGGCGTTATTTCAACTTCATTTTTCAAAGACATTTTTGCTAGGTGTAGAATTCTAGGTTGACCAGTCATTTTTCTCTCAGAAACACGCAGATTTATTCTGCTGTCTCCTGGCTTTCTCTGTGGAGAATAAGAAGCCAGCTAACAGTTCAACAACTATTACTTCTGACTGTAATCTGTCTTTTCTCTTTGGATGCTCTTAGGAGTTTCTCTTTATCTTTGGTATTGTACATTTTAATGTAATGGGGCTTTGCTTTTTCGTTTGTTTGTTTTATTCTTGAGATTATCTGGGCTTCTTAAATCAGTTAAGTAAGTATTTTTCATTTTTTGGAGAACACACATATTATCTCTTCACATATTGCCTCTGTGCCAGTCTCTCTTCTCTAAGATGCCAAGAAAATAGATATTCAACCTTCTCACTTAATCCTCATGTTACCTTATATTTTCCATATTTGTCTCTGTTACATTCTAAGTTGTTTCTTTAGCTCTTATTTCCAGTTCACTTATTTTTTCTTTAGCTGTGTTTAATTTGTTATTAAATCTGTCCATTGAATGTTTACATTTCATTTTATGTTTTTCTTTTTTTCAAAGTTATCTATTTGTTTTAAAATCTTTAGTTTCTTTTATTCCAAAATATTTTCAAGATTTAAAAAATTTCTTCAAGTGTGTTAAACATAAACCATCTGTGGTCTGTGTCTGGTAATTTCTTTACCTGAAGCCTTTTTAGTTCTGCTTCTGCAAATTCTCACTCATAGTGCCTTGGCTTTTTTGAAGGATTAGTTTTTTTTTTTTTTTACTGTGAGCCAGTTCTTTTCCTTAGAATTTTATTTATGGGAATTGAAGTCTGAAGTAGAAGAGGAAGATTTCTCCTGAAAGGAGAATACGTGTTTTCTTCTTCCAAGCATTGAGGGCCCTAACAGTTCAGCAGCACTGTAAATTAAAGTATTGATTGGAGGTTATTCTTACCACTGAGATAGAAATAGTCAAGTGGAGAATAATAAAAAATGATTGTTATATGTCTCAACTAGTTTATTTTAACAACACATATAAACACTTGCCAGTCTTTGATGCGGTTAAAGCCTTTTCTTTCTCTTAAGTTATTGGTCTGTTGATAATTGTTCAATGGAAGTGGAACAAAAGCTTTAATGTACCTTTAGAGGCATCTGAGTGCATATTCCTTATAGGTTAAAATGTTCCTGTCTTTTGCAGCTGTTTTGCCCAAACATAATTGGTAATCGTTCTTGGATTTTTTTAGTTGACTTCACCATTCTCTAATCTTCCAAAGCATTCAATTAAGTTTTTATAGACTCACCAACTCTTCTTTTTTGACACTCATATTTCATTATTTAAATTTTATTAAGTTATGTAGTGAAAATATAAATAAAAACAGATATAAGTGGGTTTTGAAAACAGTTGCACGAACTCTAGTTATGTATGTAGTTTATACGTATATAAGACAAGGTAAAAGAAACAAAAGTATACCTCTGTACCTTTACCTCATAAGAAGAAAATAAGTTTCAGGAATAAAGAAACAATCCAGAAAGAGAGTTTTTAAGAAAGAGATCTTTAGGATCTTGAAGAAGTCAATACCAAGAAGGATTATACTTTAACATTCTAATCCTGAAAATTAAAAATGAACTAAGTCTGTTGTCTGGTGCTGCAAATTTAAATTTAAAACTCAGTCTGTAAAGTGTCTGACTCTTGATTTCAGCCCAGGTCATAATTTCTGATCGTGAGATCGAGTCCTGTCCAGTTCTGCACTGGGCATGGAGCCTGCTTAAGATTCTCACTCCCCCACCCTCTGCCGTCTCCTGCTCATGCATGCTATGCTCTCTCCCTCTCTGAAAAAAAAAAAAAAAAAAATGCATATGTATCTTGAATTTTTAAGATTCTGTATCAGTTAGGGTTTAGTCCCCCACTTTTTCTTAAAGGGTCAGATAGGAAATATTTTAGGCAACTTTGCCATCATTGCACAAAAGCAGCCAGAGACAACATGTAAACAGATGAGCATGGTTGTATTCAGTGAAATTTTATGTCCAAAAACAAACACGCTATTTTTTAAATAAAGTTCTAGAACAGACAGAACTAGCTAGCAGCCATGTATCTTACTTAAATTTGTATAGAGGGAGGGTATCAGTTCTATAACTAAAAGAAATAAGGGGGTGACTGGATCCTGGAGGACATTTAAATCTTCCTGTAGACCATGTGCTCAGTTTATAGGATTGGTCAGTCTAATTCATTAAAGTTATGTTAAGACCCTGTATCAGGGCCTGTTCTGCATAAAGTGCCTAATAGATTTTAAAAAGCCGTCGATGAGATTAAATCCCAAATTAGAACCACCTTAGATTGTTCTTAGGAATGATGAGTTTTAAAACCAAGGATTAGTTTTGTTGATGGCTAGAGTTTCCCAAAGACTAGTTAATTCTTAAGAATTACTAATTTCCCTTTGCTTTATTTCTTCCTCATTCTTCCTGCAAGTCCATTTTTCTCTCAAACCTAAAAACAATCCCAAAAGAGGAGAAGCATTTTAAGGGATTATAAAATTCCAGTCTGAAAGGCTCTCCAGCACCTATGGAAGGTCTTTCTCTAACCTTTTTGTAAACTCTTATTGTATAGACTCTTCCGCTATTGAACTTTTTCAGTCTCCAACCCCTGTGGTCATTTTATGCCATGGTCAAATTTACCCTTACATTCAGGAAATTCTCTAACTAACCTTCAAAGCGTCCTTCGTTCCTTTTTTTCCTCAAAGGAATTTTTTTCTTGTCTGAAGGAAGATATTTTAGCTGTTGTCTTTTTCCTTTCTTTATAGTGCTTTATAAAAATAAAGTCAAGGTCATGGTGCAGAAGCCTTTAATAACGTCTTGAGAGTCATATACCTGGATCAACTTTATATTTTAGTCACCTCTTTACCAATATTAATAATCTTCCTGATGAATAACGCTATCAGTCATAAAAATAATGAGCAACATTCATTTGTTAAGTGTCCATAAGTGCTCAACACCATGCTCTTCGCCTTGCCAGAGATGATCTCACTTCCATTTTCACAATAACTGTTTGGAAGGTACTATTCCCATTCTACAGATGAGCAGAGCTGGCTTCAAGAGAAGTTAAAGCTGCCCAAGGTCTCAACGTGGCAGAACCCTAAGTCCTTTTGTATCTGACTCTCAATCCTGTACCCTTTCTACAGAACTGTTAAACCTGTGAGCAATTTTAAGTTCCTAAGTGAAAAAAATTATGTCATCATTTTGATAGTCATGCTCACTAATAGCTCTGCTCCCAAAATAAAGGTGTTTTTTAGTACTTAATGGTCTGTCTTTTGATTCTGTCTAATCCTGCCTGATGTTTCTCTGATCTTGATTTCTTTTATCCTGAGTTTTTCTGACTTAGCCATAATTCTTTCCTATTTTCCCCTTCTTCTTTCTACAACTAGAAAGAATAGTCAGCCTCTCTGATTAGAGTTTTCTGTATTATTTATTTTTTGTTTTTGTTTTTGGGTTTTTTTGTTTGCTTCTTACTTTGAATGACCTGTCTCCCTCTCCCTCTCCATTTCTTTGTGAGCCCACATTTGCATTAAATCCAGGTGACCTTCTCTGCCTCCCTCCTCGTCCAATATTCTTCTACCCACCCCCTACTTTTTCTTTTCACCTCTTCTTGTTCTGTGCCCATAAGAACATCTCTTGTAAATAGTGCGATAAATACTTTACCTCCCCAAGGGACATGTGAAGATTAATTAGTTGAAGTCTGTAAAATGGCTGGGAACATAAAATACTCCCAGGTAGTTCTTTATGATGGTATTATTGCTTTTAAAATTCAGTGGCTTCTTCTGTCCTCCAAGCTGTTTTTGGTGTCATTATCCCTATTACACCTGTGTACTCGTTGAGTGTTTATCTCATCATGAAATGCTTTATGAGACTCTGTTTGAAAGATGTTTCATAAAAGTAAATTTTATTTTAAGAAATAAAATTGTGTTCTTTTGTTGCAGAAAGAAAGGATTTGATATTAAATGGGTGGATGATACACATGCCCTAGGAGTATTCTCCAGTCCAATTACAGGTACTCACCCACTGGATTGCGATAGTCTTTTGTTATTGTCCCTTTTCTCCTGCTCTTGTTCTTATTTCCCTTGTACTCTAGCCAACTGGCATTTTATTCAGCTGGTTTTAGGTAAATGGCAGAAACAGGTTTTTGAGGCATAGTGCTTTGGTACCCATGTGCTCCGTCTCTTCCTTTTCACTTTAATCTGGTGGTATTTGGAATGAGAGCCAACTCCTTCCAGGGTTATTTCCTGTATTATGGTCAGTTATGATAGGACATAAACAGACTATAAGTAGAAATTTAAGAAACCAGTGTGACTAAATCTTAAGTTTTTTGTAATGTTTTTCCCCTAGACAAATGTATTTGAAGTAGCTCTTTAACCTTTCAAGTGAGAAATCTCTCACTGCAAGTAATAACTCTCACAAAGTAATACCTGCTTTCTGAATATATGACTGGGCCTTTTCACTTATATCATCAGCCTCATGATAGATGTGATACAGAAATATCCAAAGAAATTAGAGATGTTCAGAGATCCTGTCTGAACCACTTAGAATAGGGGTCTGCAAACTTACTCTGTAAAGGGCCAGATAGTAAATATTGAGTGTGTCAGGTCTCTGTCACTACTTAATTCTACTGTTGTAATAAAAAAGCATCCCTAAACAGTATTCAGCCATTCAGGAATGGCTCTGTTTCAATAAAATGTTACAAAAATAGTGGTTGGCTGGATTTGGTCACAAAACCATAGGTTGCTGATCCCTTTTCTAAAATAATCACTTGCCAAGTTGTTAATGGATTTTCTACAGATTGCCATGAAAAAAAATAAATAAAGCATAGCAGCTAGACCTCTAGGAAATCACTTTCCGTTTTTTGTGTCGTTATCCCCAATTTTCCTTTGTATCACTCTTCTTCATATCTTCTTCTTTCTTACATTTATTCTCCTTTGCAGCTCGGGATGCTCTGGGTAGTAAACATACCATGCTGAAAATCCGGCCCTTGTCACAGGCCACAAGAGCAGCGAAGGCCAAAGCTAGAGCTTATGCCGGTGAGCTTATATTCTCAGGGACTTTTCTTGTTGATAGTGTATTATTGTTCTCTCCAGCACTTATTCCTCATCTAGAATTCTAAAGACATACCACTTTTATTTTTAGTGTTAAAGGTAGTATATTCTTTTTTATTTCTGAGAGAGAGAGGCAGCGTGAGCAAGGGAGGGTCAGAGAGAGAGAGGGAGACACAGAATCCGAAGCAGGCTCCAGGCTCTGAGCTAGCTGTCAGCACAGAGCCCGATGCAGGGCTCGAACCCACTAACTGTGAGATCATGACTTGAGCTGAAGCCACCCAGGCACCCCAGGTAGTATGTTCTTAAAGAATAAAAGAGGATAGGTTATGTTGGCAATATGGCATCTGAGTAGCCACTTAGAGAGAGTGGGAGATCTGACCAAGCAGTATAGCCACCATTTTTTTGTTGACATCCTTGTCTGGTCTACCTCACTGTTGAGCTGTTTGGGTCACTGTAGAAACTGTGTTAATACAGATAACGAAGCCAGGGTTGTTTGTGCTTTGCCGTGTTAGTTTCCTCTGATGATCATCTATTGGCCTATATTAATTACTGCTGATGCAGACCTTGTTAGTCTATTTTATATGTTAATTATGGAATTAAATCACTTGGCACTAGAGTGCTTTCTCGTCCTTACTTCCTCCTGCCCCCTCCATTTCTCCTATTCAGAGTTCCTCCAGCCAGCAAAGGAGCGTCCTGAGACTTCAGCAGCCCTAGCCAGAAGGTTAGTCATCAGTGCCCTTGGGGTTCGAAGTAAACAGAGCAAAACAGAAAGGGAAGCAGAGCTCAAGAAACTGCAGGAAGCCCGAGGTGAGTTGAAGTGATAGTGTTCTTCTTTAGTTCTCTAGAGCTCACTATAAGGCATGTGGTTTAAAAAAAAAAAAAAAAAGAATGAAGCCCATTCTATTTTGTCATTTCCATTTCCTAGAAGCCTCCCAAGTATATTAAAATTGTTTTCAAGACTTATATTTAGAGGGGAGACATTTCAGGATTCATCTTCCTGTTCCATACACCAAGTCATCCTAATCCATGTTCCTGCTATTGTTTTCTAAGAGACAGGTTTGGTCTTCTCAGCTCATCATCCATGGCTTTTTCTCTAGTTGTTGCTCTAAACTCTCAGCAAAATTTTCCTGTAAAGACATAGTAGTCTCTCAGGCAGAAAACATTTGCTGTGGTTTTATGGAGCCTTGATTGCCATGATATAATCTAATGGTTTAAATTGTAGGTAGAAAACAAATTAAGGAAGAGCCAGCAACTGACATGGATGATAGTAACCATAGGAGGTATTTTTTCCTTTAAAGGCAGTCCTGAGTGGTTCCATTAGAGTACATGTAGATTAACCTATCTTCTGATTATTTTGCAGTACCTATGAGTTCTTAGAAAATACTTCCATTGATCCACAGCAGGGTTTTTCTTTCCCTGTAGTTTGGAGTTAAGGTTAAAATCTCTCTTTTCCCTCCTTATAGGCTGTTGACTTAAATGTAAAGGCCTGGGACTCTGGCTTTACACTTAAGTACTTTTTATCAACCTTTCAGGCTTTAGACAGTCTCATTGCCTTAGCCTACGATCTGTGGAATCTGTGAAGGCAATTTATTCTGAAAATTCCACTTACCAAAAAGTAACTTCATTTTTCCATTAAACGAATTGAAGTTTCAAACTCCTTGTTTATTGTCGGTCTAACAGGGCCATTAATACTTCCTGTCCACTCTGCTTTGGTGATAGCAGGCGGCTTGCGGACTCTCAGCTGCACTGGCCAGATAACCAGTGACGGAGTGTGTCATGGCAGGTGCTAGAGTTTCAGAGTTGAACCCAACTAATTTTTTGAAACCTTAATGATTATAATGAGGCAGTTTTGATTTTTCCAGTGCGTGTTCACTCAAGGGCCTTTAACAGACTGTAGGTAGTTTTTATAGATGGCAATAACAGAACTAGAGTTAAGGAGAATATGCAATGTCCTTAACCCTTTACAAATGGTTATCTCTGAGGAGAGTGTTTTTTTCTGTGATAACCACAATTATCTCAGAAAATCAAGAAAGGGTAATAACCGAGGTAGCTATAAAAGAAGATATGGCCCTTTTTTTTCAACGTGTTATGCTTCCCTACCCTGTGCATGTAATATTACCTGTATCCTCACAGGTACTGCAGCAATAGTTTTGCCCAGATGTCATCTTGAGTATTCCCCTCTATTTTTCTGTCAGCACATATAGCTTCATTTGAAGTATTTGTTTTAAATGCCCACTTATACAGAGGACATTTCAATGATGCAATTAAAAAATGAGACTGTTGGCCAAGTAAGTACCCTGTTACTTAATTTTTTTTTAATGTTTTATTTATTTCTGAGAGAGAGAGAGAGAAAGGAAGACACAGAATCCGAAACAGTCTCCAGGCTCTGTGCTAGCTGTCAGCACAGAGCCCGATGCGGGGCTCGAACCCACGAACCATGAGATAATGACCTGAGCCGAAGTCAGACGCTTAACCAGCTGAGCCACCCAGGCACCCCTCCTGTTAATTAACTTTTAAAGAAGGCCCTTACTTGTGAATACAGACTCACTGTGATAAGTCCCTCTTATCCCTTGGTGCTGAGGCTGTATAGATTATAGAAGATTCTTCCTTTATTATGCTTCAGAGCTCTCCCATTCTTCATATCTGAGAAAACGGATATGGAAAATACCTGATATATCTCTTTCTGACTTTTTTATGCATTAAGCAGATATTCTTGTACCTGCCTACATGGAGCCCAAGACTCCTCACTTAAAGATTTTTTTCTATGGAAATGAAAAGTACTGTTTAGGTATTCAGCAGAACAGATATTTTTTCTCCAGACCTCCTTCCACTGGAGGGGAGGGATCAGTACGACTTGGTGAATAACATAATAGGTTCTGGAATCAGACTGCCTAGGTCTACCCATCAGCTCTACAATTTCCTGGCTGTGTGACCTTGAGCAGATTACTTATTCTCTGGAGGCCTCTGTTTCCTCATCCATAAAATGGAAATGAAGTGAGATAATCCACAAAGGTGCTTAGTCATCTTCAGAACCCAGAGGAATGCACTCTCTCCTGTTTCTATAGGTCTGTAAGAAGTATGTGATAAATGTTAGCTGCTCCTGTTTTTAGCAATAGTAGTAGTAGTATATGGTGAGTCTAGCAGAGTTCAGTGCATATTTTTTGTCATTACTTTTTTTATTTTAAGTTTTCTGTAACACTCCATCAACAACATTTGGCATTCACTAAGCACCTGCCCCATGTGAATTATGCAATGTGCTCCTATTTGGGAGAATTAGAGAGATGCCAAAATGCTATTCCTCTATTTAAGACTTAGTCTAGTGAGGGTATCTGCCTTGAGTACAGAAGAAAGTAATTTTTCAAACAATTGTTTGTCTTCTCACTTCAGTTCTGAGAATTTTTTTTTAATTCCAGTATAGTTAACAGTGTTAAATTAGTTTCAGGTATACAATATAGTCATTCAGCAATTCTGTACACCACTCAGTGCTCATGAAGATATATGTACTCTTAATCTGCATCACCTATTTCACGTCCCTCCCACCCACTTCCCCTCCGGTAACCATCACTTTGTTCTCTGTAGTTAGGAGTCTTGTTTATTGGTTTGTCTTGGTTTTTTCCTTTGTTCCTTTGTTTTGTTTCTGAATTCCACATATGAGTGAAAAATCATATGGTAATGATTTTGCCTAGCATTACACCTCCTAGCTCTATCCATGTTGCTGAAAATGACAAGATTTCATTCTTTTTAATGGCTGTATAATACTCTGTGTGTGTGTGTGTGTGTGCGCGCGTGTGCATGTGTGCGCGCGTGTGCATGTGTGCGCGCATGCGTGTGAGACCTCTTCTTTATTCATCTATCAGTGGATATTTGGGCTGCTTCCATAATTTGGCTGTTGTAAATAATGCTACTTCCATAATTTGGCTGTTGTAAATAATGCTACAATAAACATAGCGGTGCATGTGTCCTTTCAAATTAGTATTTTTGTATTCTTTGGATAAATACCCAGTTATGCGATTATAGGATCATATGGTAGTTATATTTTTAATGTTTTGAGAAACCTCCATACTGTTTTGCTCAGTGACTGCACCAGCTTGCATTCCCACCAGCAGTGCACGAGGGATCCTATTTCTCCATATCTTTGTCAGTACTTGTTTCTTGTGTTTTTTATTTTAGTCATTCTGACTGGTGTGAGGTGATATCTTATTGTGGTTTTGATTTGCATTTCCCTGATGATGAGTGATGGTTGAGCATCTTTTCATGTGTCTTTTGGCCATCTGTTTGTCTTCTTTGGAGAAATATCTGTTCATGTCTTCTGCCCACTTTTAATTGGATTATTTTCAGTTCTGAAGATTTTAAGATTAAAAGCATGACAAGGTTTTTGTGATTAAAAGGATGGGAAGGCAACTCCAGGCACTATAATATGTTATGATAACTCTGTGATGGAAGATATGGTCTCCAGTTTAGAGCTGGCCCGGGAAAGTTAAGTAATTGACCTAAAGTCACCTCGCTGATAAATTCAGAGGAGGCATTTGAACCAAGGCTTCTTTTAAAACCCCATGGTCTTTCTACAATACTGTAATCCCTCTTGAACGCCTTTTGGAGTAATTAACACTTTTTCCCAGAAAAAAAGAGTTTTTAAGATCTTCAGAAAGTGAAACAGGACAGTCTTTTTCTTAGTTACCTGTTCTAATGGTTAGCTTTCACTGTCAAAAGACTCTTCCTTAGGTCTAACTTCTGTCTGTACAACAGTTTAAGCCATTTCCTCTTCTCTTTTCCTTAGTAGAAATAGGAAGTATATGTGGACACCATTCTATTCTAATTTTTAAAGATCAAAGGCAGATTATTTAGGAATAAGGGAATCTGGGCTGTAATAGAGTTTTTGCCATTAACTTTAGCTGTGTCGCCATGGGCACAACTCTTACACCTTTCTGTGCGCCAGTTTCCAACAAAGCAAAACTAATGCCTAACTTACCCTGGAGAACTTTTTGACCACAACCTAAGGTAACGTGTAAAAATGTTTAGAAAGGTGCTTTACAGATTCAGGATACTATTATTTATGTGACTCTTAGAAAATTAGTGTTCATTATAATGACACAGGAGTGACACCTATGTACTGTGTACTGCTGCTACCCATCCATTATCCATGACAAACAGTGCTAATCAGTTATGGCACTCTTTTTTGGTGAGTTTTGTCTTGACTGTTGCCAATTGATCAGAATTCAGCATGGAAATTGAAATCTGTGTACAATCCTGATATAGGTACTTTTATAAACAGTACTATAAAATATACTAGGGAATCCTATAGGTACTAGGATTCCCCCACCCACCCACTTGAAGCGTTCTACTTTCTGGCATAGTGTCTGGTTCATAAAAAGATACTCAGTGTACATGTTTGTTGACTGAACACATGAATGACATTGGTCACTTTTTCTTCATAAACCTTATTTCATTCATGATNACGCGGGGCTCGAACCCACGACCGCGAGATCACGACCTAAGCGAAAGTCGGACGCTCAACCGACTAAGCCACCCAGGCGCCCCTCATTCATGATTCTACTTTGAGCTCTTCCAAATCCTTTATGTTTTTCTTTATAAAGCCCAGAGTTGAGCACTGCCTATGAAAACCTTGTAATTAATGAGTTTGGGATTTGTGACTTTTGAGATTAAAATATTTCCTACTAAGTTCCCTCACACTACTTTGGTCTTCTTACTTACTCTTCTAATGAGAAGTCTATGTCTTAGTCCTTAATTAAAAAGTAGATTCAAAAATAAAGCTATTCGGAGAAGAATCAAGAAAAAAGAAATACCCAAATCATTTTAAGCAAATCATGTGCATATCTGGAGGATAAGAGCTTTTAGTTCATAGTCTTAGAACATGGAGATGTTTTTCAGTCCAACAGAATGCATAACAGATCAGAGCTGCACTTAAGAATGGGAAATCAGGGCGCCTGGGTGGCTCAGTCGGTTAAGCGTCTGACTTCAGCTCAGGTCATGATCTCACAGTTCGTGGATTCGAGCCCCACATCAGGCTCTGTGCTGACAACTAGCTCATAGCCTGGAGCCTGCTTCAGATTCTGTGTCTCCCTCTCTCTGACCCTCCCCTGCTCATGCTGTCTCTATCTCTCTCTCAAAAGTAAAGGAAAAAAAAAAGAATGGGAAATCAAAGCATAGATCATCCTTGGTCCTTTGTATTTGACTTAATCATGTTTTAAACCAGTGATTCACATGAAATAATAAAACTACATTTTAAAGACCAGATTCAGGAGTATATGTAAAGTTTCCCCATGTTTCACTTATCAAAACACTTGATTCCCATCTAAAATTGGAGATAGAAGATACCATTACATCTCAGAATAGGCTACTCTCTTTTTTTTTTTTTTTTAAATAAATGTTTTATTTATTTTTAGGAGAGAGAGAGAGAGAGACAGCGTGAGCAGGGGAGGGTCAGAGAGAGAGGGAGTCACAGACTGAAACAGGCTCCAGGCTCTGAACTGGCAGTCAGCGCAGAGCCCGACGCGGGGCTTGAACCCACGATCCGTGAGATCATGACCCAAGCGAAAGTCGGACGCCTAACCGACTAAGCCACCCAGGCGCCCCCTACTCCCTCATTTTTCAAAGCTTGCTGTAATTTTATTTCTTGTTTCCATTTTACTCTTGGGGGTAGGTGGTTAATTGACTGGTTCTAAAAGGCATCTTTTGGGTCACAGGCCTGAAAGGCAGAGTAAGTAAACAATGATTTGATCCCCTAGTTTGCTTAATTAAAATCACTAAGAACTTAAAAGTAAAATCATCCCTATAGAATACTTAAGTCAATTATAATAAAAAAATTTAATTACAATGCTACCTTTTGAAATTCTTTTCAGGCACTCCCATTATTCTGCCTTCAACGGCTCTGCCACATTGCGGACTCATAATCTAGGTCGTGTGGCATTTTCTTGGTGTCTTTTCTTTCCTAATGTGAAATTCCCTTCATTTCTAACCACATTTCTCTTTTCATCTTAATGTGATCTTTCTCTCTGAGATGCAGCATTTACCCATATTTTTGCTGTCATCTACTGTTTAATAAACTTATATCACTGGCCAGTATCAGATGAAAATGTTAATTAACCCTAGGATTAACTGACCAGCTTATCAACTATTGCTAAATAAATAGCACATAGTTCTTTGTGTTGACCCTTAATACATTGATGAGCATTCTACCCTCCAGAGTGTAATGTCCCCCTTAACACTTATGTGATCCCAACTACATCTTTCCCAGTATCATAATGATTATATAAATAGTTGTAAGCCTAAAATCTAAAACCTTGCTAAAATTAAGAGGTTACTTATATTATTTCACCTTAATCTGTCAGGTCTGTCAATCCATAAAAGAAGGCAATTAGATTAGTTTGACCAGACTTGTACTTCAAGTCTGCATGTTGATTATTCCTCTGTAGGGAATTTTGTGATGATTTTTCTCCATCATTTTCTAAGGCATAGAAGTAGATTTTGAAAGTTTTAATTTACATTCCTTTTCTTTGTTTTCCTTTGAAATGACACCATATTGGCCCTTTTTTCATCTTCATCCCTTTCCATTCCCTGAATGGTAAGTGGTGATTCAGGCAACGTATTTAATAGTCATTTATGCAATTTATTTGGTATACTGGGAAATGAAGGTCTCTAGGGCCAGCTTATGTGCGTACTTTAGGTTAATCATTTCATACAGTTTTTTCTATTCTGCCTTTAGTTCCTTGCCTTTATGGCTGCAATTTGTTGGCCTTTTTCTTTACTTAGTTTACTTTTTTTAACTGTTGAAGGTAAAGTTATTGGAGCTCTTTTCATGCAGTCTCAAATTAAGAGGAGCTCTTCAGGCAGTCTATCAGCTATTCAGCTATTATCTGCTTTCCTTTCTCTCTCTGTCCTTTTTTTTTTTTTTGAGAGCAAGCGTGGAAGGAACAGAGAGAAGCTGGGAGAGAGAGAATCTCAAGCAAGCTTCACACCCAGTGTGAAGCCTGACTTGGGGCTCAATCTCACAACCGTGAGATTATGATCTGAGCTGAAATCTAGAGTCGGATGCTTAGCCAGCTGAGCCACCCAGGTGCCCCTCCTCTCTCTTTTTTTGTTTTTCATTTTCCCCTTTTCTTTGTAGATATTTTCAGAAGTCAGGACAGTAGATAGTAAAGGCCTGTGTTCCAGCTTTCGTTTTTCACTGGTTATGTAACCTTAGGCAAGTCACTTAACCCCTCGAAGCTTCCATTTCTTTAAAAAGCATTTCTGTATTCAGGTTCTGAATTACTAAATTTATGCCTCACATTGTTACTATTCCTTTGTGCTTCTCAATCTGTCTCCCAGCCTTCACTAGTTTACCACCAGTTTTCTCATACATTACTTTACATGTCTTTGGCAGTAGAGATCTATACTCTTTTATTAGAAAACACTAGGGTGGGAAATGTTTCAGTATTCTAAACTTTTTCAGTTTTAGAAAGATAATACGGTTATCTTATTATATATATATCATAACACCAAAATCAAACACACTGACGTTAATATTTCTGTCACAAAGTGTATGATTGTTCCATTAAATGGCATATGTAAGATGATAAGCAGCCTTTTATCTTTTCAGTTTATATTTACTACCAAGTGAATTCTAGCCCTAAACTTTAAAAAAACCCAAAACTTTGTTTTCAGAAGTGCTTTGAGTTTGGAATTGTGTATTATGGGGAGTTATTTTTCTACTACACACTTGGATTTCTTTTGTTATACTTCTCAGACTTTCTGATTTAAATTTCTGAGCTTATTGAAAAATGTGAGTTCTAGTAGTTCACTTTTCTGGTTTCTTCAGTTTTCTAGGAATCCAGAACCAATTTTGATTGCTTTTGTCTAACGTGGCTTTTGCCTTTAGATCCCCTTCTAATACCTTTACCCTTTTTATAAGAATCAGAACCATAGTGCTTTCCTAAGAAACCGTGGAATCCTTTAGACAAGCCAATTATCCTTAGTGTGGTCTCCCTGGAGAATCCCAATCCCAATTGAAACCTGTCTTAAAGCCAAGTCACAAGACACTGAATTAATTAGCCTTCAATTTGGAATTTGCTGACCCTCTTTTTTTGTGTGCCTGTTATAACTTTATTGTTATATTCAGATAATGCCACAAGGTGGTGCCCAAATAGCAGTGAATTTCTCTTTCTCACATTTCCCAATGCCAGTCAGCTTCCTGACGAAGTTCTTTGCCTTTAAAGTACAGTCAAATATTTAGTAAAGGAATTTTGTAAGGGATTCTACTGATTTGGAAAGGTATGTCAAAATAGCAGGTGTTAACTCTAAACTCACCTTGATTTCTGTAGTAATTCCCCTGGTTCATGACTTGCAAAATCTTTTACAGACTTTATTTGAAATAATAGCCCTTGAGAGGAAGCAGGTAGGCTTATCATCTATATTTTATGGTAAATGACTAGCCATGAAACTCGAACTGGTATTGTGGCACCTAATGAAGCGCTTGAGTCACCACATCATGTGTGGTCTGTATCATCATAGGTCTTGATGGAAACCAAGCTTCTCTGTTAAAAATTGAAGATGGATTGCCCAGATTTCTGCTTTTCTTTGTTTTGTTTTTAGAAAGTTATTTCTCTCCATTATATGTGGTCATTTTTCCGTGTTGGGATTGTGTATTCCAGAAGGTTTTTGGCCCATGAAAATGGTCTGAAAATACTGAAATTTGATTTGCCTCTGAAATTTTTTTTCTATAAGACTGTAGTAGGGAGATCTGACTAGAGCCAAGTGGGTACCATTTCCATTTGAGCAAGAATGCAGAAGAATATTCATACCTATTCTTCATCCTTATTGAAATATTTTTAAAGATCAGTGAAGTGGGAAGAACAGGCAATTATATTGAAGCACTAACACAGTTGAGAAATAGAATGAAAATAAATAGATTGTCAGCAAGACTAGAATCTGGTCCTGCTAGATTCTGACTTATTCCATATACTTTTTATTTCTGTTAGCCCCACATATTTCTCTTTTATTATATAAAAGAGTAACATCATTTCCATTTACAATGCACTTGGAAAGTTAAAGATATTAACTCTTGGAATCAGGTAAGAGAAGACCAGGAAATCCTCCTGTCTCATGACTAAAGTTTGCTTATAATTTGGATTAAAGGAAAGCCACTGGTTATATGGAGTGTACTACCACTTTTCATACTGTCCTTACTTACAGAAAGAAAGCGACTGGAAGCCAAGCAACGGGAAGATGTCTGGGAAGGCAGAGACCAGTCTGCAGTTTGAACATCACTCAAGGAAATGGATAATTCCAAGAATTCAGAAATTATTTCCATAGTCTTAGGAGGACCCTTCTAGAGTTCTGTGTACATGCAGAAGTGCGTGTTAATAAAAGAAAGCGATAAAGCTATCAGGGCGCGCACTGACTGGGTGTAGAAAGAGGATGGACTCCTGTCCGTCTTTGCTTCTGACTGCAGTTGTTTGGAACTGCCTTACTATTTTGGCATAGAAGGGAGCCATCAGCTAGGAAGCTGACTTGTGGCAACTCGGATGTGACTTCCAAGAGTTCTCTGGGCGTGGCAAGTCCCATTGTTGCCGTGGCTCACGTGTCTAAGATGTTTGAAGCAGATACAAAACAGAGGATTCAAACCTGCCTCGATGTGAGATTCTGGCCCTGAAAAGGCAGGGTGCTCTTTCGGGCCTCACAGAGCCGAGGGGTGGCGGAGGGAACAATTAGTAGAGAGATGGAACAGTGTTTGAAGTACTTGGTGCTCACAGAATCCACACTGTCGCTTCCAGAACTCCGGAGCTGGTGAGCTGCAGCAGCTGTAGGTGTTCCGGCTCCGGAGTGTGCACTGAGCCGGGCGCCCGGGGCTGCCCACTTCAGTGCCCTAGGAAGTACTGAAACAGCACTACCATGTTGTGAGAGGGAGACATTAAAGCTCAGTTTATGACCTATAACACTGCTGTTTGTCAGTTTTGTCATTCCCACAAAAACCTGGAGAACAGCTCTCCTCGGATCTTCATCCCTATAAAGTTGTGCGTGGGTTCAGGGATCTGTTGGCTTCATTGAGCCCCGCCGAGCAGACTGCTGGTCATCTGGCTCTCTGCCTGGGTATACTACAGAAATGCCTCTCTGGGGATTGGTATGTGCTAGCTCCCCTCCCCTTCCGTGCCCTCCCTGGACGTGCCCGCCCCAGCCTCGTGCCTGTGTCCATTTCTGTCACACCTGACATTCTGCAGAAGGCTTCTGGCACACAGTGTGTTCTCGGTATCATCTTCTCCGCCTGTGCCTGAGGTACCTGGCGAGCTACACCAGACTATCCATTACCGTGAAGAGTTGCCAGAATAAAGCAAACGCCTCTGGGCAGTGAGAAATTTCCTAAAGGACACTGACAAGTCTGAGCCACCAGTTCAGGCTTTATCCATCTCCTGCCTGCATTCTCCTTGTTTTTGGAAAGAAGTTCTGCACTGAAGAAATGGCAGTGCTAGACCTTAATGGGTTGTGCTAGCAAGAAATAATGGTCCATTGTGCTTTCATTGAGGGCAGCAGCCTTGTATTTGTATGTGGCGCTCATGACAGTGATGGATTATTAGCACTGCCCAGAACATGGTAGAGTGGGGGCTCTGTTCAGATGTTCCTCAAATGGCACTGGTCTCGGGTCTTCGCCCTGACCCAGCTATCCCTGCTGCTATTCTGGTCTTCTTGCAGTTCCTCAGCATTGTTTTTCTCATTCTCTTGGTCAGTTCTGAGAGGGTCCCTTGTTCCTATTCAGGGCCCCACTTTTAAGCTTGGAGCATTAAATAACTCCCTCTCTGATCCTCTGTCCTAGTATCTGGCCTGATGCACCTCTCTGACTTGTAGCTCTAGGGCTTGTGCTCTCTGTCTTCATGGAGCAGAATTCCTGAAGATAGGCAGGTCTGTCTGAACAACATGGCTACACTGGAAAGGAAAGGCAAGCACTGTAGCCAGGCTTCATACTGCCTGGTAGGCTTCTGAGGTATACCTTTGTTTTGATTCTTCAAGGCTACGAGTGACCTTGGGCAGTGAAAAAGGTGATTGTCCTTATCACTTGTCTTCCCTTTTCTAATAGCATTTTGGCTTTTAAGGGCATTGTTAATGGTGACGTGGAGCCGCTTGTTTATTACCCAGTTTTCTTGATTACTCCTAGCTTTTAAGGTACTATTCTCATTCTAATGCTGTCTGCTAGGTGGCTAGTAGCATATGCTTTTTTCAGCCAACGATCAGCCTCCTCTAATGTTCAGATTTATCCTTATTATTAGACCCAGAGAAGGAATTTGTTTTTAGCCAGTACCTAAAGCTATGAAGTGTTGCTACTTCCACCATTAGTAGAGAATGTGCTTTTCTTGAGAGAGAACACGCGAAAGTGAGGGAGGGGCAGAGAGATAGGGGGACAGAGGATCCGAAGTGGGCTCTGTGCTGACAGCAGAGAGCCTGACACAGGCTTGAACTCATAAACTATGAGATTGTGACCCGAGGATGAGCCACCCAGGCGCCCCGAGAATGTGCTTTTTAGCTATATTTTCCACGGATGTATGCTGGGTGGAGGTAAGAAGAACTGCCACGGCCCAGCTTGAACTACATTGAGCTTGTGCAGATGGGACCCAAATCCTTGGCCCTGTCCATGCCGTCACAAGCTGAGTCAACCGGAGAGCACCCTGTAGCCGCCCCTGGCTCCTCCGTTAGATATTCCAGAAGACCCTGCAAGCACTCTACTAGGTGTTTTTGTTGCTTCATACATGTTAAATGGCTAAATCCCAGTGTCACCTGGAATTTGTAGTAGAAATGTACGTCGCCTTTGAGTTCTAATATGCTCCCCATAGAGTGAAGGTCTTGGTGGAATAGAAATAATTTAGGCTTCTAATTAGTAAGCTGAGGCTCCCAGCACTTGAGCCTCTCGGATTCCAGAATGCAGGGGTGAAAGTCTTCTGACATTTTTGGTTCTGTCTGGAATCTGGTGGTTGGTATTCTGTTAACATTCCTCATCTAGTTACAAGTCATGCCAGCCACCAGTCTTCCCACGTCCTTCCCTTTCAAGTCAGTGGTGTAACAGCGTAGCCCTTGTATAGCTTTTTCCAAGAATTAGAACAGGCAGCACCTAACAAGCGTGTGATGTGGGCGGCAAGACTGAGACCGGAGCCAGTGGCGGGCTGCCGGGCCCGCATTTTCTGGCCCTCTCGGAAACTGGATGCAGGAAGAAGCGGTAGGTAACCTCCCTGTCCGAGTCTAGTCATCAGCCACCACACGCTCCCCCACGAGCTGCACATTCTTTCACAGACCATTAGCTGCATGTGCAAGTATAATGTTGTTACTGTTTGGGAGAGGTTTGCTGGGACCAACAGGAAATCAGTCCTTCCCTTGTTTACCTAAACTGCCACGCCAAGATATAATGCTCCCTTTGCCTGATGAGGAGTAGAGAAGGTAGAAGAGGAGGAGGAAGAAAGCACTTCTTTGTATTCAGAGAGGATACCTCCAGATCATGTCCCTTTTTACTCCTTAAGGAAGGGGGACAGCTTGCGCACTGTGGTGAGCGGAGTACTGTTGTAAATCTGCCCCATCTGCTACTGTTCGTTTCGGCTTTGCAGCCTCATTATAAAAGTTTACAATCCTGGGGCGCCTGGGTGGCTTAGTCGGTTAAGCGTCCGACTTTCGCTTAGGTCATGATCTCGCGGTTCGTGGGTTCGAGCCCCGCGTCGGGCTCTGTGCTGACAGCCAGCTCAGAGCCTGGAGCCTGTTTCAGAGTCTGTGACTCCCTCTCTCTCTGACCCTCCCCTGCTCATGCTCTCTCTCTCTCTCAAGAAATAAAATAAAACATTAAAAAAAAAAATTTAAAATAAAAGTTTACAGTCCTTGGACTTTTCCTTCTTGCCTCCTACTTTCGTCCCTTAAACTATCCAACCCGTGTTTCAGCCCTGAGCCTAGGGAGGGAACTGGGAAGCAGACTACAATCTGCTAATATCAAAGGCTAATATCAGAGAAGTGTAATGGGGCTGTTGTAAGTAGTATGCGTGCCCCACTCGTGCTAGTCAGCAGCTCAGCAAGAGCGGAAGGGGTGAGATTTCGTGGGCTGGGAACCGCAGAGCCGTAGCCAGTCTTGTCTGGTAGCTGTCTGTACGGAGCAACTTGATTGGCATTAGTGCATCAGACCTATAAGGATCATCTTAGGTGTGTCTGATTTATTCCACACAAAGTTCACTCCGGAAACTTGGTTGAGACCTGAAACTTAGGCCAGTCCTGAGGTACACAGTGACCTTGAGGGAGACTGGATTGCCTGCCAGGTGTATGGCGTATTTGTTCCTTGTCAGAGACCCTGGCCGGGGCCAGAGTCCATGTTATCACAGCAGCCTTTCCGCTTGGACTTCTCTTGCTGCTCTGCGGGAGGACCCTGTGTGGCCTGCCCCTTCTCAATCACTGTGATTGGTGGTGGTGGCCCATCAGGAGATAAGGGGATGCCTGAGGCCTAAGCTTCCAGGATATTAGAAACACTCATATGTGCAGTAGGATAAAGCTAAAGGCACTGGAAGAGACTCTTAGAATGACGGGTGAGTTCTAAATGAGCACAGATCAAACAAGGGACTCCATCAACTTCTCTGCTAGTTGTGACTTTGACACAAGTTGCACTGCTTTGAGCTTCTAGCAGAGCTAATCCTGCCTCCCCTGTACTTTTGTCCTTTGTCCTCTACTCCCAAGACATTTGCAAAGCACCACAGTCCCTCTCTAAGGAACTGGTTGCTCCTGAGCCAGGAACTCTGGGGTCTCCTTGTGGAAGAGCAGCTCATCTGAACAAAGCCTAGAGGCCACAGACCATAGACCAAAGGCCCTTAGGGGACAGGCCCAGAGTCCTCCTGAGGGAGCAGTACCATTTTGGTTTGGTGATCTTGCCATTGAAGGGCTTCCTGAGAAGTTCTTGGTGCCACTTGGCACTGGCCCCTTTCCCTCTGAGTTAGGGCCCTGTGGAGGGCATGGCTCCAGTAAGCTGAGGTATCTGGTGTGTGGGCAGCAGCAGCCGGAAGTGTGCAGTGATGGCCTCAGATGAGGTTGTTCCTGAGACGCTGCTCCTGCTCCAGGGAGAGCTCTGTGATAGCTCGATAGGAATCTCCTGCGGACCAAAGAGGAACAGGTGAGTAGCCTGCCCTCTCATGCTCTCTTCCCCTCCCCGACAGCCTCTCTCTCACACACGCACACATCCTGCCCTGCTCGCCCTTTACATTAGGTCACTTGTGGGCACAAACACCCCTGACATGTAGTTGCAAGGACACAAGAACAGGCTACCGAGTGGAAAGGGCTGTGCTGTTTATCCTTTGCCCACCCCCCATCCCCAGACTCCTCTACCCTTTCTGTTTTCTCTGTGCTCTAGAGAATTGGGCCCCTAGCACCTGCCTCATCCTGGACCCCTCAGCCTCTAGTTTCTGCTTGATTTAGGTCATTGGGAAGCAACAGCAGGAGATGTGCGGATGGAAGGTGGGAGAGGCTGGGGTGTTTCTCTGTTCCTGTGGTGATGGCCTCCATCAGCTTCCCCGTCGGACTCGAGCTTTCACCTGCCTCCTTCCTGTGCCCCTTTAAGTTGAAAGGTGTTGACCGTTTTCCACTGTGGCTTATCACCTCATTTCCTTAGTCCTATGCACACACTGTATAGTCCTTACATGAAATAACTTTGTACCTTTCCCTAGTACGCCCCTCGTTTTCTGCAGGGACCCTCACCGTGGTCAGAACAGCACTGTTGTTCTTTCCTCCCTCACCGCCTGGATCCCCGGCAGCCTGCCCTCTGCTGTGCAGCCTTGGGTGCTAGTTCCTGATGTCCCTCACGTCCCTGTCTCATTTAATGGCAGCAAAATCTACTCAGTCACACAATTTCAAATCCTTGGGCTATTTCCTCTTTCTCCTCTTACTGTCTTCCATCTGTTGCCAGGCTTACCTTTTGAAAACATAAATCTGATCTTTTTGCTCCCCTTGACTGAAATTTGTCAGAGGTTCCCCGAAGCCCACAGGACAGTCATTCTTTTAGTAAGAACCATCATAACCCTCCCCGCAAAGAGCTTTAGTTGAGGTCTGTAGCTCCATTTTAAAACAGAGAAAACCTCTTTGTGGTTGTGATTTTCTCCTCAGTCTTACAGCTCTATAGAAAGTGGTGGACTTGGACTTGGATCCCAATGAAGCCTTGTCCACAAATCCTCTGAGGCCAAATCCTCTGCTCTTTCTTCCATTCTTCCTTTCTTCCCTGACTTCTGCCTCTCAAACGTCACCTCCTCTGGGAAACCTCCCTCGCCCCAGGTCGTTGCTTTCTCTCCATGCTTGCTCAGTGTTAGTTCGTGTTGGTTTGGAGTACTCAGTATTGGGGTGATCCATTTGCATGCCTGCTTACCCTGTTCACCACTGAGCTCCACGTTTTACTTCTGTTTATTCTCCTAGTGCCTGGCAGTGTTCAACACAGAGGTAGGTCTTAAATGTTTGCTGACTGAATAAACCAGTCCTGCCCCGCCCCACCCCGTATGCGCAAAGGTGTGAACACCAACACCCCATAGCAAATACAGGGATTTCATAACTTGAAGATAGAGGGATTGCTACTTTCCTTTACAGACAAGTGAGGGCACCTCCTTACTCTGCCCCCCCACTGAATCATTGCATCTTCCTCCATCCAATACTACCGAACCTGCAGGTGTACTGAGCCCTGTCCCTGTGGCCACCTCGTATGCTGTGCTCACAGCTGGGGATGGCAACCCAGCTGGCGGACTTCCACTTTTGCCTGCAAGGCAGTCAATTTAGGACAGGGACAGCTAAGAAAGGCCATGTGAATGGGGAGGTGAACAGTAACAGGAAAGACTCCCGGATAGATGGGGGTCTGAGTTTCTAATCTAAACTGCCCTAAGGACAAAGAGGGACACAGAAGTAGTTACTGGGTGAGACTGCCAGTGGGACCAGTTGGATCTAGAAATTTACCTGTGAAGATGTCAAAGGAAACTCCTCTCTGTTCCATTCCTGCCCTTCCGCACACAGTCCAGTCACACATGGGCATGCATGTCCCCCGGCACCCTGAGCTGGCCCCACGAGGGCTCGCACTTACCTGTGTGGCAGTTGTGCAGCCAGACCCGGTGCCCGTCATACTTGCAGCGGCACCGCATCATGTTGTTAGAGAAGTCAGACTCTGCCACCTCGTATTTGGGGTTCACCACAACCTGGAGTGAGAGAGGGGGACAGCTGAAAGCAGGGGATGTGGCTTCTGAATTGGCAGTGACTGGAATAATCCTTTACACTTCCTGTCGTCTCACAAAGGATATTTCTATTCTTCGCTTCATTCATCCTCACAGCCACCCACAAGGCAAGCACTCATGTTCCTATTTTACATTGTCTACTGAATCAAGACCCAAACCTAGGGTCCCCTGGATCTGCATTCAATGTTCTTTCCCTACAGGAGAGCTCCTGCACGGGCCTGACCTGTTGGAGACCCTATTTATGAGACTCTCTTCCTTCATTTGACCTCAGGGAAACCTCTGGAATATGTGCAGGAAATGGAGTTTCTGTAGGGAATCCCCAAGCCCCCTTACCTGGAAGATATAATTCCCGGGGCCCACATCTGTGATGTCCACCCACTGGCAATCAATATCATGCCGGTAGGTGTCCCAGCAGCCGACAGTCACTCCCTGTTCCCCAAAGTTGGCACACGCATAGCGCTTCTGCAGTCCTGTGAGGGAGGGCGCTGACGGTTAGTGAGCAATGATAGGTGCTCGGGACCAAGCACTCTGCCAGGCCTTTCACGTTATGGTTTAAAATCACGCCACTCATACCACTTACATGCAATCAGATCCGGGACCTGCAGTTCTGTTACATAATTTGCCTGAGTATCAGAGGCAGAATTCCTCCTAACCATGAACCCAGCACTGAAGCAAACCCCCATCTATGGCAGATTAGTTCTTTGGATGCACTAGTGGAAACTCCTGTTGGCCTAGGAAGTACGGTTGGAAGGTTCCAGCCCTACATGCTAAGAATACATTTGCCTAGGCCTTTGAAGAGCCAGTGTTTGCCATGCCGTTCTTAAGGGCTAGGAACTGTGGGTATGCAAATAGGAATCAGACAATCTGTGCCCTCAAGGGAAACAGCTCGGCAACTACTATCCAAAATAGAAGGTATGAACCCACGAACTGCGTCGGGCTCTGTGCTGACTGCCAGCTCAGAGCCTGGAGCCTGTTTCAGAGTCTGTCACTCCCTCTCTCTCTGACCCTCCCCTGCTCATGCTGTCTCTCTCCTAGAAATAAAAAAAATAAAAAAAATAAAAAAAAAAAGAAGGAAAGCCCTCGTTTAAAAAAAAAAAAAAAAACAAAAAAAAAACAAAATAGAAGGTATGAAGTATTTAGAAGCCGTAAGAAGTGCGTTGGGAACGGAGGCAGTGGACCTTCCCCCTAAGATGTCGGAAGGTGAGAAACTGAAGCTTCTGAATTGCCTGGCGTGCTGTTGCCAGGCCAGAGTCTCCAGGTGCCTGAGGTGGTTTTCTGAGGGCAGAAGGGACCCTCACCCTGAAGGGGCTGAGGAACCAAACGGAGGATATGTTGATAGGAAACCATATACCTGTGGGGCAATTTGTGTCCTCCAGGCAGAAGCTGGCCTTGTGCCCTTCAGCTACCTTGGAGCCATTGAGAGTGAGGAGGTCGTAGTGGGTGAAGACCTCGATGCTGTGGTAGTGCCTGCGAAGGAGAAGAGGGTGAGGCAGGGTCCTCTCTGGAGGAGCTGGCAGCGCAGTGCCCTTCTCCCTCTCCAGCCCAAGGTTAGCGGAACCCACCCTCCACTTACCTGTCACCCCCTCCAGGCAGCAGGGCACAGCTGCGCCCACCACCTAGGGGTGGGGAGGTAAGGAGGGGAAAGCGCTGCCCTGCTAGCCTCCCGGAGGCTGGCGCCTGGCTACGAGGCCTGACCGGAGGCGGCGGGAAGGGACCCTTCTAGGGACCAGCCGGCCTAGGGGCCCAGCCACTGACGAGCGGGCTTACTCTGCTCCCTGCGAGCCTGGGACCAAATTGCTACCATTGTCTCCAATCCGGTTCTAATGACAACTTATTCATGCTGCAGGGAAAAGTGCTCATTATCTCAGCAAGGCCAGGTCCCAGCGTCGCTGCCCGTTCCGCGCCACTTTCCCCACCCATGCTGTGTCCTGAAGAAGAAAACACCGTTTTTCCATCCTGCCTTTGTTCCAGGCCTTGTCTCTCTGTCTGGGCTGGAGACTCCTGATGGGAAAGAATGCCCATTGTCTCCTTTTAGTAGCAGCGCTCACGCTTTTCTCTGGGGGCCTTGCTCTGCTGCGGCAGAAACCAGCAAACTTTCCCTGCAGAGCCAGCACCCTGGATGGGATGTCTATTTTGGGTCTCCGGCTTTCTAGGAGTCCTCACTTTATGTGGTTTCTAAAGACAAGGCCCAAAGTCCAATGTGGACAAGTTGTCCAATATTCCAACAGACATCAGCTCGGCCGGCAATGACTGCTCCTCTAGCCGTTGCTGGGGAAACGCACCCTGTGAGCACCATCAACTGGGGTACACCCAGGACAGGAAGGGAGTGACAGGCAGGGGGAGGGGGGCAGTCGATGCTTCTGGGGTTCCCTATTGGCTCCTGGAGGCAAGGCCAGTAAGGTGTCTAAGAAGGAAGGCTCTTACCCAGAGTGCACACCCCTCCCAGGAAAGTGCGTGGGGTCAGGGAAAGGCCAGACTGGTTTGGTTCCTGGACTCTGCCTTTTATCCGGAACCAAGGCACTAACCTGTGGCACTGGTGCCAAATCCAGCTGTGGCGGCCCGTCTTGGGACGGAAGTCGGCCCGGCCCAGGTTGTAGATCTGTGAGGAGAAGCGCAAGAGGCGCCGGTGCCCGTAGGGCCAGTCCATGCGGTCAGCAGACTGCGACAGGCAGTTCTCTTCGTGGGCACAGTACAGCTGGCTGAGCGGGCGGTCCTCCAGGTACGCCGTCTCCTGCACCAGCTGGGCGTTCATCACGAGGTCCGGGGCACCTGGGGCCACAGGAGACACAGGGCTGTGCAAAGGGTCAGAGGGCAGCCGCTTTGCTCTCGGGCACAGGGAGAGAGGTGTGCCCCCAAGCCAAGCTCTTGCAGGAGCTACCAGAAAAGTAGGGCTCTACTCGGAAGAGTAGGGAGGTTTAAGAGTTCGGACTGGTGAGTTCTAGTAACAAAGGAACGATCTATTGATGTAACCTGGGAAGTAGGTACAGTGTCACCGTTAAGCATGATGGCTTTGGAGCCAGGCTGCCTGGGTTCAAATCCTGCTTAACTTCTAACCATTAACTAGCTCTGTGACTCACTTAACCTGTTGTCTCTCGTTTTCCTCATCCATAAGAGAGGGATAATAATAATGCCGATAGTGCCAATACCTGGGACATGCTTAGGTCATTGTATGGTAAGCACACAGTGGATGTAAGCTAGTATTTTTTAAAATAAATTTTTAAATGTTTTATTTATTTTTGACAGAGAGACAGTGTGAGCAGAGGAGGGACAGAGAGAGAGGGAGACACAGAATCTGAAGCAGGCTCCAGGCTCTGAGCTGTCAGCACAGAGCCTGATGCGGGGCTCGAACTCACCAGCTGTAAGATCATGACCTGAGCTGAAGTCAGACACTCAACCAACTGAGCCACCCAGGTGCCCCTGTAAGCTGGAATTTCTTTTGTCAGATGCTTCTCAGCTCACAGGTGCCTATGTGTAGGCTCACAGCCCCTCCTCAGCCCAGCTGCCTCCAGCTTGGCTTCCTCAGCTTGCTCCCTCCCTCCCTCGGGGGTCTCAGTTCCTTCAAGGTAGGGGCCAGAGGGGAGAGGACTGGCAGGGAGAGTCCGGAGAGTTCATCTGTGAGCCTGCTCCGGAGCTCTGCCATTCTGGTCCGTTCTGCTGCAGTCCTAGGCCTGGGCCTCCTCCAGGGCTCCTGTCCTAGCCTGACTGCCGTCTGGGTGCTCACCCAGGCTGTCCTGTGTGCTCTCCTCTGAGGCTTCTGGACACTCTTGGTGCTTCTCTGTGCATAAACGTCCACGATGCTGGAAAGGCTGCTTGGTGCCAACCCTGTTCCCTTCCTGTCACGGGGGCCCTTATCCCCCTTGGGAGCCACGTGTCTCCCCTCTACAGAAACGTGGAGATGCAGCTTTTACCATGTAACACCAAGAGTGACACGTTGCCCGTTCTCAACGCCCGCTCTTGCAAACACAGGGTTTCAGTTTAGATTTTTGGTAGAGGCATCACGTGGCTGGGCCTGGGTGCTGAGGCTGGTGTGATGGGGCTGCTGGTTTATTTTCGGGGGGGGGGGGGGCCAGGGGGAATTGGCTGGGTTGGCAGGTAATGCCTGCACCATCACTAATGCTCCTGAAATTCCAGTGGTGTGTTTGGGAGAAAGCCAGGCTATCCCCCCTGACAGACCCCTGCATTCCTGAGGGAAAGGAGGAGAATGTTCAGAGAGACCGAGGAGGAGAGAGAGTAAAGGGAAAAAAGGAATGAGAAAAATCACAGAGAAGAGATAGGGACGGTCCCACAGGCGGCAGGCAGGTCGCCTGTCTGGGCTCAGCCATTGTGAAGTGTCCAAAGCATTCACCAGGCAGGAGACCAGGGAGGGGGTGCAGGGTTCCCAGGATGGAAAGAGACTGGGGAGCAGGCCCCCCACGTGCCGTGAGCCTCGGTGCTGGGAAGGCCCACTCCGGCACCACATGACCCTGCAGGCGAGGGTGTGCTGGACAGAGAGGAAGCCCCAGGGCTCACAGACAAAGATGAAGGCTGTCTTGGCATACAAGCTGGGCCAGGAACGAGGTCAAGTGGCCACACGCGTTGGTGCAGCCTGCAGCCTTTGGACAGGCTACAGTTATCTTGGCATCGACCTGGTTGGCAGATGTCACACAGATGCTGCCGCCCCGAGAATCTGGGTGTGGGGGGCCGACCGGGGCCTCAGAACGGGCTCGTGTCTGTTGGGCAAACCCCGCAACTCCGGAGGAGGGCACACAGTGCGCTGCGCGCGCTCCTCACGGCTACATTTCCTGTACAACAGCTTTCAGACTCTTCTTCCTACAAACTCCACTATGAAATACATTTAACGCCGTGGCCCTGTACACACATACACAATGCCGGGATGGCTGCCCTTACTACGTGTGACACATGCTCTCATTTTCTATCCTGTTTCTTTTTTTTTAAGAGTTCGGACTGGTTTTTTTTTTAAGAGTTGGACGTGGATCCCCACGGGACGGGGGACTTGGCCACACAACTGGGAATGGCAGACAGAACCAGTGCTCCAATTCCAGCCCTCCTACCCCCTACCTGTCCGGGGCTGGGGCTGGGAGCAGCTCTTGGGCCCTCCCAGAGAATGGGAGGTGCAGGCTCTCCAAACTGGGGGGTGGGGGGGACGGGACCCAGGTCCGCTTGTCCCACTGGCACCGTGGGCGTTACTCACTGTCTGTGCAGGAAACTCCGGCCGAGAAGCGCCCCGCGCCGTGGGAGCAGTGCACCGGCCCGTGGCGCGAACACTGCTGCAGGGCGAGCTCTGTGCCTGAGCAGCGCACGCCGCTCATCACCACATCTCCGGCCCCCGGTGTCCCCTGCCAGTACCAGGTGTCCTGAGAAAACAGCCAGCAGCACCCGGCTCAGGCTGAGGGGTGCTTTGGAATCCTCTCCTCTGACTCCCATGCTCTAGAACCCTGTCGGAACATCCCTGCCCACCTGGGCCCAGCCTTGGCTCCAAAGTCTTCAGTGATGGGACGCTCCCTGCTACTGCGCGGCCCACCCAGAGCAGAAGCGTCTTCCACTGCACTGAGGCAGGGAGATCCTTCCACCGCTGGCTTCGCCCCCACCCTCTTCCCACGGCTGCCCTTAGCTATTGAAGAGGAGGGCCCTGTCCCCTTGCTGCCCACTCAGGTGGCCCACCCCATTTCTCCAGCTGTGCTTCGTGTCGCCCTGGGGCCCGGCTGTGCACAGGGCTGGCCTCAGTTCTCTACGTGAGGTGTCCCCGGCAGCCCCACCGGCCAGGCGGCCCAGCGGAGGACTGTGTACCATCGCAGCCACACCCCAGCCTTGTGATTTTCTTTCCTTGACGGCTCTCGAATCTAGCCCTATTTCCCCCGGGACTGCCACGAGCTTGGGCCACGCCAGCGTCGCTTCTCAGCTGGGCTACTGCCATGTTACATTTCCCGTATCCATGTTCATCTCCACCCCAGCAATGTGCCATACAGCACAGAAGAGAGTTTTGAAAAATGTGCATTGCAGACTTTGTACCGTTTGCCTGCCTCCTCCTCCTCCCTCACACATCACACCACTGGCCCTCGGTAGCCCCACTCCGGCCCGGGTCCCTGATTCCCCCAACTGGGTCAAGCCTCCTTGGGTCGCAGGGTCTCTGCATGGGCTGTCCCCATCCCACCTTCTCTGGTGAGCTTCTAGTCATCTCTCCCACAGACAAAAGTATGTGCCTGTCGTGTGAATGTTTTCTGGTGACCGCCTTCCTCACTTTACCGACCATCCCATGAAGCAGGAGCTATGTCTTGTTTTCCACAATATCCCTGGGGCCCAACATTCTATCGGCCCACAGTGTCACTCAACAATTCATCACTGGAGGAATGCAGGAAAGGTTAGCGATGGTAGCGCAGCACGTTTGGAAGCACAACAGGGACCTACCTTGATTGCGTGGCTGGCGAAACCCAGGCCGAGCTGTCGGCAGGCCACCATGGCTTCAGTGAGTCCCCAGTGGTCGCTGCACACGGCACCCCAGCGTCGGACTCCATTCACCTCTACCTGCACTTCCACCACACCCTCCTCGGGGCTGCGCCCACCGGCCAGGCGCACCTGCAAGGGTCACAGGCGTGTGAGCGGGGCAGCGGCCTCAGGAGGAGCGGGCTCAGGACGCCAGCCTGGACCTGCCCGGCCTAGCTCACCGTGCAGCCCTGGGCACTACACTCCTCTGGGTTTGTCTCCTTCTCTGTTCCTTGGGGGCATTTTGCTAGATCGTGTCTGATGTCCTTGCCCACTAGGGAAACCTGAGTCCAGGTGCCTCACCCGGGGCTCCGGCTCTGGTCTTCGTGCTCCTCTTTCCTGAAATTCTACCATTAATGATGGCTTGCCAATGGCAAAGGGCTTTCATATCTATTGTCCCATTCACAATAGCCCTATGAGACAGTTAACCCCAATTTACAGAAGAGAGCCACGATCAGAGACAGGAGCGACTTGTCCATCATCCATGTTTGCGGGGCACTTGAACTCTGACCGTCCCATGCTGCCTGGCCGGTGCCTCTCCCCAGCACTGACAGCCCTGCGGCCCTCTGTTCTAGCCACCTTCATTCTCAGCCTCACTGGGGACCTGAGAGGCTGTGGTCATAGTGCATCCATCTCGAGTGCCAGCCACCACTGGACATCTCTGAAGGCCAGAACCTGGCCCTGAGGGGACGTAGGCCAGGCCAGGGGACTTCAAGGAGAGGGCTTTCCAGACTGGCTCTGAGAATGCCCTGTTCACTTGATGTGCCCCAGGGCCCTCTCAGGGCTTCCCAGCCCCCCAGCCTGAGGCCATGCCCAAGTCTGAGCTCACCTGATTCTGGAAGCCCATGTTAGGGACGTTGCACCTGACAGCGGCATCATTCTCATGTTGACAACCATTCTGGGACCCTTCCAGGGAGGGGCAGTCACCAAGGGTCTGCTCATATCCCCTGCAGCGCACCTCACTCAGGTGGATGGGCCCCAGCCCTACGGGGGAGAGGGAGAGGTGCTGTGCAAGGTCCGTCTCTGTAACCCCACACCTGTGGTTTTCCCTCCACAGACAGGGAGACCCCCTGTCCTGGGCCCTGGACACCAAGAGACAGACCCAGGGCACATCCAAGTCCTCCCGCCCCACCCCAAGCCTCCTCACTTACCTTGGCCCAGCTGTGCCCCAAAGAGGGCCTCCCGAGCAGAGCCAAAGCCAAGCTGACGACACACAACGCTGGCGGAGACGAGGTTCCATCCGTGGTCGCAGACTGTGCCCCACTGGTGGTTCCTGAGCACCTCCACCCGGCCCTCACCCACCTGGGCCCCAGAGCGGAGGCGCACCTTTGGCTCCTGCTTTTGAAAAAACCAGAAAACCGGCTTCAGGGAGGGCTGAGCAGGGGGCAGCAGGCAGGAGCTGAGCCATGGCGGGGAGCCTGGGCCGGGCCCCTTCAAGCTGGGCGAGTCAATGACAGGGAGTTCCAGCCCCACCTCTGACAGCTCAGCGCTATTACCTCCAATAAGCCACTTTTTCTCAGGTCTTCATGACAAAGAACCACCACACTGGTGGTAGTAGGAACAAGAGAGCCTTAGGAGTTGGGGTTCTTGGGCTTCTCAAGCCTCTCCCTGACCTCTAGGGGGGTGGGCCCCCTTCTTTTGTCCAGCCCTGGCTTCTTCCTTGTCCTGTGGGGCTGAACTAGATCGATGCTTCCCAAGGGATGTGTGAGATGATGTGAGAGCTGTGCCCATGGCAGTAATTAAGCTGACTCACACAGTGGGGAAGTTACTTCCACACTAGTTCTGCCCCAGTCCCTCCTGTCTCGTGGAGGAGGCCATCCCTCTGTGGGGCCGCCATGTCTGTAACACCTCACTGCCACTTGCTTGTTGCTTTTTATAACAAAGGCCAGGCTCAGGTTCAATACCTTCGGGCCTCAACTGGGTGTTAGCTACAATGTAATTACTGTTTTTATGGTTGCCTTCTATTCATGGCAAGTGATGTCAGCTTTCCATTTATGGTCGGGTTATAAATGGTTCCTTTTAAATAAATTCCAAGGTTCTACCATTCTGTGTCCCCCTCCCAGTCTGCACCAATGCTTCCTTCCTGGGGGTGGTTCCTCTCTCCACTCCCCTCCAGTCTGTCCTGGAGAGCCCCTCCCCTCCGGTCCCTCCCACCCATCCCTGCTCAGACCTGGCCGGACCCACCTCTGCCCAAGACTCCTTGCGCCCAGGCTTTGCCTTTGCAGGGTGGAAGCGGGGCCCCGCCACACAGCTGACCACAGCGTGCATGCCGCCCGGGCAGGCCGGCCGCAGCTTGCCCTGTGCTGGAACCACCTGCACCTGGCAGTTGGCCATGTGGGGCTCGGTCCCCAGGCAGTTGACCCGGTGGATCCAGAAGGAATTCTTCTGTGTCAGGCTCTTCAGCCTGGAAGACAAGGGAGACTGAGGGTGGGGAGGGGTTCAGGGAGCTCAGGAGTCAGGGGCGCCAAGGTGCTGGGGAGGAAAGGGACATGCCCTCCCCTTCGTGCCACACCCCTCTGCACCCTACCCTAAGGATGCTGCTCCTCACCTAGACTTGGGGTCCTTCATCTTCAAATTCCAGACTTTCCTAGGTGGGAGAAAACAGATGGGGATGGAGTGGGTGCAGGAGACCCCCCCAGGCCTCAGCTCCTCAGGGCTGTCCTTGAGTTTGCAGCAGAATTCAGTCTGTAAACTTGGCCTTGTTAGGTCAATGCCACGTTTCTGGCAGCCCTGGCACGATGTCTCCGCTCAGACACCGATGATCTCCACTTCCCAGGGAGAGATGCAGGGCCCAGCAAGGTTCTCCAACTAGTCCCTAGCTGGGGCTGCTTCTGCACTGTACGGCCCCTGAGTGGGCAGCCCCCCAGCTCGCCCTCTCCCCATATGCAGATGAAGGGGAGAGGGCTCAGGCTGGAGGCCTTGCTGGCTGGTAGAAGCGCCCACTCAGAGCCTATAATCAGGGCTGCCCTCCTCACGGTTGCCAGGCACGTTGGCCAGGCCCAAGGTGCAATTACCAGGCAGAGGGGAGTCAGGGACCCGCATCCCAGTCATCCTCAGGGACGGAGCCACACGGCTGGTGTTTGGGAGCAGGCCCGGTAAGACAGGGATGCAGGACAGAGCCACTAAACCGACTGGGGGTGTGCAAGGGGGGGTGGCACTCAGATGTAGGGGGGGATTTCTCCCTTGATGAGAAACACATCTAGTTTTCACTAGCACAGAGCTGGTGACCATTTAGAGGCTGATGCAATCCTGTGACAGTTGTGTCACGTTTTTGACAGTATTTTTATGTTTCCTCTCCCAAACGCTGCCCCACCCCATGTCCTGCTCACACGCAATGCAGTCAAAGCCTGGCTCAGAGCAGAGTGGAGGAAATTCCCTGTGGACTGGCTCATCGAGGCTCTGGGGACCCTACTGAGGGCCCCCAGTGTGGCATTGGTGGAGCGAGGCCAGAGCTCAGGCCTGTGTCTACCTGTGGGCGCCGCCATACATAGCTTCAGTCAAGGTCAGCTTTTAAGCAGGGACACAGATTTGCGTTCAGTTGTTTTCATCTGGGGAGCATCCTGTACTACAGGCAATTCTTTTCAGATGATTACCGAGTACAGCGTTTTTCTAACTGTTTCTAGGTTCTTCCCAGGGTTTCCAAAGTTCGTCCTCACATTCCTCCTCATTCTGAGAAACCCAGAGATCCGGCAGGGCCTGTCTCCCTCCCTGCCACGGACACCACCCTGCCCACCTTGGACTCTGCAAGGTCCCACCTGTCACACACACTCATACGCATCTCTCACACACACAGGCGCACACACGTATGCTCACACACGGGNGTAGTAGTAGCTGTTGACAGGCGCCTCTCTGGGGAAGCCCAGCATCCCACACACCACCTTGCTGTTGTTCCTGGTCCAGCCCTGGTCGCACACCTGCCGCCAGTGGCCCGCGTACTTTACCTCCACTGCTCCCTCGGTCACCAGGCTGTGCCGCTTGGCGCTGGCGAGAATGGGCTTGAGCCGCACCTCCTCCAGCTGCCGGCCCTGCAGGGTGCAAGTCACTGTGGGCCCCGGGACTTCTGCCCTTACCAAGCCCGCTGCAGGTCTTCACGTGGGAGAGCCAGGGCTCAGAGCACTTAGGGATCACCCCATCCAGGCCCGCAATGGACAGACCAGGAAACAGAGGCCCAGAGACGGGGTCATCTGTCAAAGCCACATGGTGAGCACAAGAGAATCTTGGTTTATCTGCGGTCCTCTCCTCAACTCCAGAGAGAACCAGGCAGGTCTGTGCTTTCCCTGGGGTCGGGACCCTTGGAGTTTGGGATGCTTCCACTGGGCACAGAGGGGCCTTCTCCGTGTCACCCTGGGGAGAGCCAAGGATGGACACACAAGCTGCTTGAGACTCCCAGCAGGATCCGTGGCCCATGGGCCCCCTGCCCTGGCCCTGGGGTGCCTTAGACTGTGAGGACCACCCCACCCTGGCCTGCTGCATTCGTGGGCCAAGGCCAGCTATCCTAAGGCTGGGACTGCCTGGCAGTGGAGGGTAGGAGCCAGGACCTGCCCTGCCTGCTCCTGGTGTTTGGCTTGGGCTGTTTTTAGCTCGAGGTTGTTTGTGCCGGGAAGAGGCAGCAATTGTGGCCGGGCCTTGTGGGTAAGGCAGCCCCTCACCCCTGCTGCCTCCCTTACAGGGAGCAGCTTCAGCGATCCTCAGCAGGCCCGGCCTGAACCCCCAGCCTGTCCTGCTGCAAGCTGGGCCCTCTGTCCATGCACCTGCTCTGGGCTGCCAACATGACAGGGGGCCCCAGGGACGCTTCTCAGCCCACTCTGCTGCCTTTCCCTTCCCTTTTCCTCCAGGTTCATCACCCAGAGGCTCTCTGTCCCGTGACCCAACCCTTGGCTCTGGCCAGGGCCTGAACAGCCTCCTCACCTGGGGCCCAAGGGCATTGGAGACCCGCTCAGAAAGATAGCCACGGTGGCGCTGGGGGTGACACACCACCCCAATGTCCTCCGAGTGACTGCAGTCACTGACACCCCAGCCATTGGACACGCACTGGTCCAGGGAGCTCTCTGTGCCCATACAGCGCACATTGTCCAGCCAGATGGGTCCTGTGGGCAGGGGACAGGTGATGCTTAGGGACAGAAAAGCAAGTCACGAGCTGTCCCTCTTTCATAGTTATCAACAGTTATCAACTGTCTTCTTCCAGAGCCCGACTGGAAAGTAGGGATGGGGGAGAGGAGCTGGTTCTCCTGGGATCTTGGTATCCACAACCCTACTTGCTGCCTCCTTCTGGCAGCAGGTCCTGCCAATCTGGTTTTGGAAAATGCCAGGTAGTTTTAGTAATTAGATCTACCTGTCCACCCATTCATCCACCCATTTGTTCACTCAACAACATTTGCTGAGCACCTGCTGTGTGCCAATCAGTCCGTAAGAATGGAGTAGGGTGGTGGTGGGGACCTCGCTGTAGGTGAGAGTGGAAGGTCATGTGCAGCTGGGGCACTCGGGAAATACCTCAGGGAGGAGGTCATTTGAGCTGGGTATTAAAGGGCAGGAGTCTGTCGAAGCCCCAGGGAGCTCAGCCTTTGAGAGAGACCCACTATCATCTCCTTGTCTTGCTGCTGGGCAGCACCAGGCACTCACCCTCCCCTTGGCCATACTTGGCACTGTGGGCCCAGGTCAAGGCTGTTTCAAAGCCCAGTTGGCGGCAGGCCACCGTGGCCTCCTGAAGAGCGAAGTCATCATCACACACTGTGCCCCACTGGCCCTGGTACAGGACCTCCAGGCGGCCCTCCTCTGGCCTGCTCCCTGGGCCCACCAGCCGTAGCTTCGTGGTGCCCAGCGACTGTAGCCTGCAAGGGGGGGCCTGGAGCAGGAGCAGGAGCAGCAGGAGCAGGGAGAGGACAGCTGGCAGGGGCCACATCCTGGTGGCTTCAGGGGCAGCTGGGGCCAAGGCACCTGGGGAATGAGTAAACGTGACAGTGATCACCACCCCTACCCTTGACCTAGGCCTCTTCTGCTGGCTGGCAGGGCCCCGCCGCGCGTGTGTGTGCATACGCACATGTGTGTTTAGTGGCATCCGTGGAGTCTGGGCTCTGAGATTAGGCAACTTGGTCTAAACCCACCGTTCACTGTCCATGTGACCTTGAGGAAGTTTAATCTTACTGAGTCTCAATTTCCTCATCTGTTAAGTCTCAGTGTTGTGAGTGTTAAGCAAAACACTGGAGATAAAGTGCTTAGCACAAACGTACCCCACGGTAACTAGCTGTTCTCGATACAGTCCTATATGTAGGTGGAAGCGGTGGCCTACCCTTTGAGTCACGGGGAGGCCCCAGGGTGCCCTCAGGTCCAGAGTAGCTACCCCTAGGGGCACTGCTCTTGCACCCTGGCCACCCTCACCATGGAAGGCACAGGGAATGCGAGAGCAGAAACAATCATTTGAGGGGGGTCCAGGCCTCTACCACTCATTTGCTGTGTGGCTGGCTTGGGCAAGTCTCTTAAATTCTCCAGGTCCTATTTCCTTATTTCTAAAGTGAGGAAACGGAACCAAAAATTGTCTCATACTTCCTCCAGCTCAGATAGTCTAGGCTATCCTCGAGCTCTGGGTCCACCTAGACACGTGATTCATTGATTCAACCAACATTTTTGGAATGCTTGCCTCAGGCCAATTATTAGGCCAGGTGCCAGGACACAGAAGAGGAGACATCAAACACTATCTCCCGCTCATGGAGCTCAGAGAAGGGCGAGCAGGGAAGGCTCTCAGAGACGGGATACTTAATCAGGGCCTTGCTGGGTAATAAGGTTCTCCCCCGGTGGGGAAAGGGGGCTTGCACGCAGACAGAACAGGGTGGGTAAAGGAGGAAAGAGAAGAGTCTGTGCAAGAGCAGAAGTGTCCTCTCCTTCCCCTGTGCTGTAGTATTGGAGGCCTGGAGGGGGCGGAGGCGGAGGCACAGGCCAGGGCCAGATAACCAAGGGCCTTGGGCACCGTGCAGAGTGTTGCTCTTCATTCTGTAGGAAGTGAAGGGCTGTGGGAGGGTTTTAGGCAATGAGCACATGCCAGAGACAGCGTTCCCACAGTCACAACAGGTGCTCTTTGCGTCCTTAGAGAGGGGCTGAGGTTAAGGGCTGGTTTTCTCCTCCTCACACATTAGCAGCCTTGGTCCTGGGAACAGGGAGGGGAGAGTGGAGAGCTGGTCAGGGCTGCCAGAGTGTCCACAGCCACCAGCGCTGAAGCTCCTCCGCCGCCAGGCTCTGCAGCTGGGGAGGGGTTGAGGCCGGCCTCGAACAGGGGGAGAACGCTGGGTCCTTGACTCCCTGTTCAGCGCTTGAGTCTTAAGAGAGCTCGTTCTGGGGAGACCCCCTCTTCCACGGCCCCCGCTGCCACCAGGAGACTGCATAGCTGGTCAGTCTCAGCAGGGAGGGGCTCACAGGGCCCCTGCTGCTCCTGTCCCCACAGACTGGTAGTCTGGCTGGGAATCAGTCCTTCCTCCTTCCTGCACACAACCCCTCCCCGCTTCAGCCACTAACCCTCCTGCTTTGGTGAGCCCAGGGCTGGGTGGAGCGGGCTCCTAGGAGTGTACCACATGGGCTCAGGAAGGGTGCTCCACGGGGATGGGACTCTGTGCCCCCAGTGCCCAGGACAGTGCCAGCTACGTGTGTAGGTGACAGCAGAAAATATCACGGCTGCATGGACGGCACTGCACAGCATACACACCGGGAGTCAGACTGCCTGGGTTCACATTCCCTTTCCAACCAACAGTTTCTGGATAGTCTCAGGCAAGCGATTTAATTTCTCAGGGCCACAGTTTTGCCTCTGTAATGGGGATCGTAAATAGCACCTACCTCATAGGATTCTTGTATGGATTAAATGAATGATGACTGCAAGTTAAACCCTTAGAAGAGAGGCTCTCCATTGGCGGATAACTATTATTAACAGCAGCTGTAACCACCACGCTAGAACCATTGGTCTGGGTTGGTTGCAGCCCCTCTCGGATAAAGAAGGAATGGAGGCTACACCCTAACTCATCAGCAAGTCCCTGGTACCCTTCTTTGTGACATTCTCCAGATTTGCCTCTTTTCCCTCAGGGCCCAGGTTCTCCTTGCTCCCCTTCCCAGGGCGGAGTATCGTTTCCTCTCCATCCTCATAGCTAAGTCTCTTCCCACCTGGATCCCTCCTGCACTTCCTTTCCAGATTTAAACACTGTTTTCTTTCCACTCTGGAGCCTGTGGGGCTCCTGACCCTCTGTCACCATGAGCAGCGTGCTCTCTGCTGCTTGGAATGTGCCAGTCCCTCCTCTGGGCGCCCCTAAGGAGGAGGTGGACAGTTATGGACTGAGCCAAACCAAAGTCACTGTGGGTAGGGACCTTCCCCAGATGACGAGAGGATGGGAAGGACCGGGTTCAGGGCCCTCCAGCTGTTAGCACCCACTGGGGCTGACCTGAGAGATAACACCGCCCCCTGCCCTTCCCCCCATCCCCTGGGAGCCCTCACTCTGCCACCAAATGGCGATGTGACTTGACTCAGGGGCTTTCCTCTCTCTGAGACTCAGATGCGACATCTGTAATATCAAGGGGTAGCACTAGGGGTCCTGCTAGTGATGGGCCACGGGGTGGGCCAGGTGGGTCTGCTGTGTGGTTTGTGGCTGAAGTCCCACAGCATCGCGGGGAGCTTACTGGGGGCTGTGCATAGTCCTGGGCTGACAGGCTCCCTTCCTTACCAAGGGGCCTGCCTGGAGGCGGGGGCAGGCTTCTGCTGCAGGACCCCAGGATGAGGGGGTGTGTAGGCTCCCTTCCAGGAGAGCTCCCAGGGGGGTAGATGGGGTAGCAGTGGGAACTGAGAGTCAGATGTGGGGAGGACCCCTCTTCCCAGCCTTCCCCCCACTGCAGGGCCCCCTGTAGTTTCTGCTCACCCCAAACTTGCCTTCTCACCATTCTCCAAACACCCCTCCATTCTCTGCTTCCACATCCCAAACCTCTCTGCTCTCACTGTTCCTTCTGCTTGGAGTACCCTTCCCTCTGTCTCCGATTGTTCAATTCCGACACCCAGCTCAAAGGCTGCCCCTCCATCAAGCCCTCCCAGGCCCTCACTTTCCTAGCACGTGGTGTTCGCTCCCTATCTCCACCAGCAGCCTCCACGGTGTCTCCCAGAACTGTCCTCCAGTGCCCAGCACCGGGGAGACGACCAGGCTGGGAAGCCTCCCTTAGAGAAGGAAACAGCCTCAAAAGTGGCAGATCTTTTTGCAAGCAAAGAAAAAGGGGAAAGCGTAGGAAGGTGATGGTAGTGGTGGTGGGGTGGTTAATAATAATAATTAATTATTAGAATACATTTAAAACTATCCATGGCATATTTATCTCTATGTTATAGATGTGAAGCTGAGACCCAGAGAGGCTAAATAACTTGCCCAGCTGGGATTCAAACCTGGGAAGCCTGGCTCCAGGAGCCGGGCTCTCAGTCACAAGAGAGATGGACGGGAGAGGAGGAGGGGAAGAAGGAAGGGAGGCAGGGAGATGAATGAAATTCCACCCTGTTGCTGGCTGATTGATGGCCCAGCCGTGGTGTGAGGGCACTGGGGTTGCTGCCAGCACTGAGTGCAACCAAGTGACAGATCCAGGACCTTGCCAGCTTGCAGTGGAGACACACCTGCTCCAGGTGCTCCAGGTGCTCCCAGGGGCTTCTGGCACCTGGCCTGACCTGGCCCCTCTAGGCTGGAAATGCCCAAGGTAATCCTGAGACAGCATGGGGGCTGGATGCTGCCCTCATGGGCACCAGCCTCTGGGGCACCTGAAGCCCTTCTCTCTGGCTTTTGGGCATAGGGTCCCTCCCTGGGATCACTGATGACGGTGACCTGAAGCAGTGCCAGCAAATGGCTCTGAGCTCTACCATCCAGGCACAGGACATGTGGCCGTCAAAGCGCGCTGCCCACCCTCCATCCTCTGCCTCCCCACCACCAGCATAGTCAGCTCTGGTTTATTTAGTTCAAGAGACTCACTTCACCCTGCCTCTTTGTCCCCCAGGTCACAGGGGTGAAATGTGAGCCCACCTTGCCCCTTCCCTTGCCCCCTCCCCGGGTGAGAGGGCAGAGAAATGGTTACACTCAGCGTGTTCACAAACAAGACACGCAGGCACCCCAGGCCAGGGCGCACCACCCGGGCGGGCCTTGAGCCAAACTCCCTAATTTGGTCACTTCCACTGGAAGCAGGTTGGTGAACTCCTGGGGGGCTAGGCCAGCTGTCCATGGGACCGTATCCCTCCCAGCCACCCCCCGGCTTCAGGAACCCTCAGAAGCTTGAAGCCCCGCAGAGAGACAGAAGTGGGACAGACAGCGCGGCAAGAGACGGACCCGGGCCCAGGGGCCAGGCGGGGGCTCACCAGCTGGAGCACGGACGGTCGGGCAGGGGCTGGGGCCGGACGCCGGACGCAGCGGCNGACTCGGGCCCCAGGCCCTGTTGGCCCCTTGGCTCTGCGCCCCCCGCCCCCCGCCGGGACGCGGGCCAGCGCGCCTCGGGCGACCGTACGCCTCTGGCCCGGGAAGCCCTCGGGTCACGAAGTTGCAGGGAGCAGCGGGGCGCCGGGTGGACTCAACTGTTTCCCCTGGAGGAAACTGACGCGCTGCAGCAGGAGAGACTGTGGGAGGATCAGAGTCCGCGTGAGAGACGGGCGGCGCGGCGCCCGCGGGCTGCGTTTGCCTGGGGGTGCCTGTGGCCCCAGGAGCCCCTGTCCCAGGCGCGGTTTGCTCCACAAAGCCGCGTGACACGCCCACGCCTCAGAATCCCCCCATTCAGTGAGTCGCGGGAGGTGTCAGTGCCCAGAGCACGGTATCCTTAACAAGGGAGCGCCTTACTGTCAGAGGGACCACCAGCCTCCCTTGGAGGGGGGCGGCCAGCGAGGGAGAGGGGAGCTCAATTCCAGCGAGCTCCGGATGGTGTGGTGTCTTTGGAGTAACAGGTCCGCTCCATTGCCCTGGTCCCTTCACATTTATTATTTCGTGAGCACCAGGTTTCTTGTTCTGCCCATTGTACAGTTGGAAACACTGAGCCCCAAGAGACACGACCTGCTCCCCCAACTTATAAACAGTAAATGGGAGAATTTGAATCCTCCCTTACAACTCCTTACAGAGTTGATGAGGCCAAGTCCTGGCCCTTGACAGACCCACAGCTGGAGGGTAGGTGGCGTGTGTGTGCGCTCGCGCGCACACAACTATACGAGGCAGGAAACTATAGAATAAGACAAAAGTAAAAAAGGCTGAAAGAAGGGACCCATCAGCTTAATTGAGCTCCCAGGCACCTGTATCCCAGTCCCTTTCCTCCAAATTCTTTCCCTTAGTCCTGGTCCCTCCCAGTGCCTCAGTGCCCCCATCTATACAATGGGCAGAGAGTTCCAGCCTCCTAGCTTCCTTCCCAGGTCCAGCTCAGTACAGCCTGGTTCCCCCTCTTCCCCCAACCTTGCCTGAGTGTCCTTCCAAAGGCTCATTCATTCAGCAAATCTTTATTGATTTTCTCCTCCTTGCTAGACAGGGGGCTGGAGTGCTAGTTGCTGCGGGGGTGGGAGGGGACTTCCCTGTCTGGTAGGGGAGACAGACGGGTAAACAAACACGACCACAAGGCAGAAAGTGATAAGGGCTAGGTGGCAAGGTGGACCTTTCTGATCCCTGGGTGACAGCCAGGTCACACTGACCTGGCTGCTGGAGGACTCTTGTCCACCCCTGGCCGCCCGTGTCCCAGATGTCCCCCCAGTGCTCCTGCCCCGCCCCAGCAGGGCCCAAAGCATTCCCTGCATGAATCAACAGGAAAGAATGCTCCCAGCTTTGGGTCAGTGGCAGCAGCAGCCCAGCCCCACCCCTGGGGACAATGAGGCAGCTGTGGGCTAGGGTGCCAGGTATGCCGCAGCCCCCTCCTCGTGCCCGGCCACCTCTCATGCCGAGCCAGGAACAACACAGAGGGATCGGAAAACGTGGGCTCCACCTGCTGCCAATCACCCGCCCAGGCCTGGCTGCCCAGAACTAAAAATACCCTGGAGGCCGGCGGCCGGCCTGGCTAGAGCCCGGGAATGAATGGATGTGTTGCCCGGAAATGCATTGACCTACAAGACTCTGGGCAGAAGCTGAGGCCAGGGAGCAGTAAAAGCAGAAATCTCCCCAGGGGGTCACTGTGAGGCTCTCTTACTGACAAGTGACAGGGTTGGGTCCCAGGCCCAGCCCTATGGCTTACTAGTGGTGGGACTTTCTCAGCTGAGCGGCTATCTCCTCACCCTTAAATTCGATCGCTGTGGGGGTCAGATGGGACAATTTAGTTCATCTCAATAAACTTTGACTTGATGGAGACTGCCTCGTCCTCCTTCGTGCCTGACTGTGCTCACAGCCTCAGCCAGAGCCAAGGACCTCTTGATATAGAGGTCTGTGTCCGCCTCAACTCTGGGGGCCCTGGAACTTCTTATTTATCTCTAAACCCGGATTCTGTCACATGGCTCAGTGCATAGCAAGTGCTCACTATATGCTGGCGGGTGGAGTAAGTGGGTCTGCTTTATACTGGTCCTTGAGCTAGAGCCCGGAAGTGTGTGGGGGGGGGGAGGCACAAACAAGCCAGATATGATCCCTGTCCTCAGGGAATTTGCAGCTTGGTGGGGAAGACAGACTCAGAATCAGCCAACAGACGAGGCACTGTCATCATGATCATCAGAACAACTAACAGGTGCAGAGCAGTTACTCTGTGTATCATCTCATTCAATCCTCTTAAAATCCCTATGGACAACACTTTCATCACCCTCCTTTACAGATGATGAAACTGGGCACAGAGAGGTTAAGTGATTTGGCCAGAACCACACAGTCATTATCTGCAGAGGGTAGCGAGTGGTAAACTGTAGCAGAAATACAGTTAGCTCTGTGCTCTGGGTACCAAGTGGGGAAGTTTGAGGATTGAAGGCTTCATGGAAGAAGTGCCTCGAAGGAGGGATAGACCTGCTAGCTGTTATGATGATGATGACAATGCCGCATCTGTTGGCCGGTAGCGGCTCTGTCTCTGTCACTCTGCAAAGTCACTAAGTAGAGAGGTGGGAAAGTGGGATAGTCATGAATAAAGCTTTGGAAGCTGCGGAGCACTGGATGTCAGAAGTTACCCCATCTGCCTTCCCCCCAGGCCCCCAGGGCCCAGGGCAGAAGCATCGCCATCTGCCTGCACCTCCCAGGGTGAAGAGCTGAGAAGTTGAACAGTAGCTAAGAGGAGTCTCTTCCCCCTGGGGTGCTCCTCAAACCCCCCCAAATCAGGGCCTGGGCTTTCCTCCCAAATGCGAAGGCCAAACTCTCCCGCGGAAAGCTGTGACCTGGGATGTCGCCACAGCCCCCAGGGAACCTGACCAGAGTACCCAGTGCCATGGCTGCCGGGCAAGCTTTCCTCCTCAGTGGCCCTCGAGACTCAGTCTTGCCCCACCTTCTTTGACGCTCAGTATGGAGGAAACTGTACAGCTCGGGAATTGCAGGACCCGAATTCTTGTTCGGATTGTCTGAATGGTGTGGCCTTAGGCAAGTCCCTTCCTTCCTTGGTACAGACCTCTGCATCCATTTGTCCTGCCTTTCTACCCCTGCCTTCTGACATCCAAGGGCCAAACTGCTCTCCTCTCTTCCTGAATTTTGGCTGTCCCTGACTTCAGTGAATCCTGAGCAGACTGAACTCATTGTGCCTTAGCTCAAGGATCCTCAATGGCTCACTGTTGCCCACAGGATATGGAGAATATACTTTTGTTCCTCCTTATCCCTCTCCTCCTTTCCTCTTTTGACTTCATTTTTATATTCTACCTGTCTTTAGGCCTGGCTCTGATCCCAGCTCCTCTACTAACTTGCCTACAAAAGTTTACATGAACGCTCTCAACGTATCAGGTGCTGGGGAGTCTCAGAGCTGAAGCAGACAGTCTGTGCCCTTGGTTGTACACCACGCTGGCGGGAGCTGACTCACAGACATGGTGGTGACGGGCAGTAGGCTGGGATGACAGAAGGCAGGACACGTGGAGGGGAACTGACCATCTCGACACAGGACAGGCTTTTCCTTTGCTGAGGGCTGTTAACGAAGCGCAGGGCTTTTGCAGGGCTTTCGGTCCAAGGGAGGGGGTGGGAGCTGAGATTTTGAGAAGTCTTGGGGGTGGGGAAACGAGGAGGTGGATCCAGAAGCAGGGGGTGGGGGGCTGGCAAGGGAGATGGTTCCTCGGGAAAGAAAGAGCAGGCTGCAGTAGAGGGAGGAAATTTGGAGGAAGACAGAGCTGATTAAAGAGAAATGTTACGAAGTTTGGCTTTGTGATATACAGCGTCACTTTCCCCCTACTGTTCATCTGAAAGCTTCAGAAAAATTGTTACTACTCGTAACATTGGGAGTTGGGCAGGCCCCCCTCAACATTTTCAGGGCCTGGGCCCGAGTCAAAGGGGGCCTCCTATCGTGTCTCAGAGTTAAAAATCAAACTAACTCATGGTTAAATAAAACATGGCCTATCTTTCTGCCTTGACAAATTAACACTTGAGGAAAGATCTGGAAGGTCAGATTGGAATCCAGAACTTTCTACTCCCTAGAGTTCTGTGTGGAACATGTTATTATGGGAAGCATCTGCCCCTGTCCCTGAGCCTCGATGTGACCCACCCCCTTCCTCTCCCACCTCTGCTCCATCCCACACAGCAAGGGACCTTCTCCGGTGATGGGAACACGCACACACCAGGCTCTGTCCAGACCCCACAGCTGCTGCCCTTTGTCTGCCCGGAGCCACGGTGCACAGCCTAGAGGTATGGCCTGCACTCTGGAGGAAGGGCTGGCAGCCACCCTGGCCTCTTGGATAAGAAATTTATGGAGCGGGGGTCTGGAACTGGGGTGGGGGCTCCAGTGGGCACATCCCCTTGGCCCTGGAAACTCCGTGCTTTGTCTGGAGGTGTGTGACTCGACAAGAGCCACACGGATGCCCTCTGATGCGTGGAGGCCCAGAGCAGGGAGTGCTCGCCCCAGTCTGAGGACACCTGTGTGTATGGGTGCGGGGCCAGGAGGTGTCACGTGGAAATGGGAATGTGGCTTAGAGGTGGGCCCCGGGGTGGGCGTGGGATGTCTAGTCACTCATGTGATATGTAGAGAGCTGTGGGCCATGGAGCCCAAACCTCACCTCACCTCACCTCACCTCGGCAACTGCAGGGCACTGAGGCTTTCCTAGGAGGGGTGAGGGTGGGATTGATTAGGGCCAGGCTGTAGGAATCTTGATCTTTGCTGGTGCTGTATTTAACTCTTCACAGATTCATACCTTGGGGGGGGGCAGTGGAGGGTCTGGGAAGGGGTGTTCTGGGGGCGGACAGGGAGGATCTTAATAGCCTGTAAGCTGTGGAAGGGCAGAGAACCTGACTTAGACTCTCCACTTTCCACCTCTGCCCCTGGGATCCCCAGCTCAAATTTGCTACCAAGAGCTTACCGCTCCCTCTGCCCCCAAGCCTGTTTCGGCTCCTGCCTCAGTCTCTCACTTCGTTACCCCTCCTGTCATAGCGAAGCCCTCACCTGAGAAGGGTCACCACCAGTGTTCTCCCTGTCATCAGGTCCCTGCTCCCTCCAGGCCCTCCTGTTCACCCCTCTCCCTTTCTCTCCCCACCTCCTGCTCTCGGCCACATGCGCCTGTCCAAACTATCCCCCCCACCCCCCGCACCAGCTCCAGCCCTTCTCTGGTCCCCTCTCATTGCCCCTCTTCCCTCCAGTCCTACCTGCAAACCCCCACTTGGCCTCTCTGAGCAGCTAATACGGGCGCAGCGCCTGAATGTGTTTCTGTTCAGGTAAATTAAAGTCATAAGTTCTGGGGGAAATGAGACGGAATGAAGACTCAGAGCCGCAGCCCCAAAGCCTCTGAGGCCCCTTCAGAATCTCACAGAAGCCTGGGCTGCCCTTCTCACCCGCCTGTAATTGAACCCCTTTTTCCTCAGGCAACACCAGACAAGTTAAATTAAAAAACATTTCTTATTCCACGCTGTTTTCCTGGATCTTTAGAAACAATGAATACAGTAACTGCATTACTTCTCCCAGTGTCTTGTGGCAGATGGTGGCAATGGGGCCTCCGTGGGGTGGCCTGGAAACCTCGAGCCTGCACAACAGCTCCGTTAGCCCAGGGTCTTGCCTCCCCTTAGCTTCTTTAGGAAGATCGTTGACCATTTGTGAGCAGAGCCAAACTGAAGGCTGGGAGCTACTCTTAGCCCCAGAGCAACTATTTGTGAATTACTTTGGCATTAACTGAAGCGGTCAGTGGGAAACAGGAGATCAGGAACAGAGCTATTGATTAAAGAGTGGTACATGTGACCTGAACAGTTTTGTATTCTCTTACATCAGGTTTGTTGATCTAGAACTTTGCAAATATTTTCAAGATTCTTTGCGAGGAAGTAGTCCTCTCCCTCTGGCTAGAACGTAAGATCCTTCAGGGCTGGGGCTGACCAACTCCAAAGGGTTAATTTTCATATAACCAATGAGGGGGAGGCAGCAAGGAACTGCCTGGGTGGAGAAGTCCCTTGAACTTGGCTGCCAGGGGGAGTGAGAATGGGAAACTGCCAGGATAGAGGTCGAGGGAAATCCCTAGGTGAAGCAGGAGTTGACCCAGGACCAGGGCCAGAGGCCTGGAGGTGAGAAGGGGAGACATTGGCATCAAAGACCACACCAGGAGTGAGGATGGGGGCTCCAGGTGAGGAGGATAAGCCCCACCGGAAGACAGGGCTGACTAATGGGCCTATTCAGATAATAGAGCAAGGGGCTGGCCTGGCAATCTCACACTTTAGCCCAGCGGTTCTTTGACTGTGGTCCTAGACCCACAGCATCAACATCTTCTGGGAACCTGTTAGAAATGCCAATTATCAGGCCCCAACTCAGACCAGAAACTCTGGCGATGAGGCCCCAGCATCCGTGTTTCAGCATGTCTTCCAGATAATTCTAATGCCTGTTAATATTAAGAATCACCTCTCTAGACTATACTGTTGGAAAATGTTTGCATTGACAGAGTCTTGAGCCCTGTGGGTATCTTTTTCCTTAGAGTCCCTGACATGCCTGGTGGGCTCAGCCTTCTTGGGGTCCTCTCGTATTATGAGGACATTCCTCCACATAGGGTGGGCCTAGCTTTGGCGGGGGAAGGTCACAGTCTTCCACATCCCTTCATGGTAGAGTGGGAAGGCCATAACCTCTGTCCTACACAGAGTTCTACAAGGACCTCTGCGTCCCCAAGGAGACCACCACTGGGGGGGGGGGGTGGAGGGATTCCTCATTATCGTCCTCAAGGGCCCTACTCATGTGGGCCAAGAATAAGTGGTCAGGCCAACATCTAGATTCTGGTAGGATCTTCCTGCATGACAGAAATTTCATTATCTATTCAATACCACAAACATCTATGTCATTGTGACCATCAGCCTGAAATCTGAGATCTTCCAGGAGACCAGTTCGCTGACAGGTGTCATTGATGCCTCCCAGCTCTGGGCAGGCAGAAGAGATCCAGAGCTTGTGCTAGAGGCCCTCTCCATCCGTCTGGAGCTGGTCCTGGGTTTCGCAATTCATAGTGTATTTTGTGTTGCAGAAACAAGTCTTCATCCTGGACCAATCTGGACACACCAGTGGTTAAAGAAGAGTTAAGTAGCTGCAAGGTTGTTCATTTGTTCACAAGGGAAACTGCCCAGAAAGGACAAGAAAAGCCTCATTTCCTAACCATTAACTGAAAATCACTTTTCTTAGGACAGCTTGACCTCTAAAATGTGACTGAACTATCCAGAAAAAAAAATGTAGATAAACTATGTCTCCTTTTAGCATTGAGTGCTAGTAAACAAAGTGGAAGAGAAGGAATTCCACCCAAGATGTCAGCAGAAACTTAACTTCTTAGGGGAAATAATTTCCTCTCCTAATTACCAATTAATGAGCATAAGCTTCTGCCCACCAGCACTCTGAATTACTGTCGCTGTGGTGAGGTGGTGTGATGGAAATTTGGTGTAACGCCTTGTGCCTTTGGCAGGGATTAGTAAACCAGAGCTAATAAGCGAATGTGCCTCATTCAAGTTGGGGTGTTATCTTGTACTAAATATTGGGCATGGGTCCATCATATTTGTACAGAGAACATTTTGCTAGGCTTGGTGAGGACACAGAGAGATAAAAACCCAGTTCCTACCCTCCATTAAGTCACATAAGTTATGAGTTATATTTATATCATTATATGAATTACATCAGCCAGTGGAATCTGTTTGTATAAGTAAGATCATTCATTTATTTGTTCGTTCCACAAGTGTTTATTGAGCACCTATTATTTATGCAGCCACTTTGGAAAATCTAGAAAAGTAAACATAACCCAAATTTCCCAGGCTCTGTGTGCTACTGGGGTCATACCAATGGTAAAAGTCACATTTTCTAGATTCTTGTCTATTATTTAGGTAGCACTCCCAGCACTTGCTTTTTGTCCCTGCCTCCAACCAAATTCTCACAGTCTGCAACTAGAAATTTCCAGCAGGTGGTAACACGTGCTCATAAACCAGGCTATAAACTAGGGTTAGACTGCAGCGTCTTCCTTAATTTTTCATTCCAGCTTTGAACCCTCCCCACCTCACCACTGATGACTGAGAACATCTCTTTTCAAGTATTTGTGGCTAGTTCTAACTGGGAAAAATGCTGATATCCAAGCCAGAGGGGGATGGCCCTTGATGTTTCTTTTTTGTTTGTTTGTTTTTTGTTTTTTGTTTTTTAAATGTTTTATTTATTTCTAGGAGAGAGAGAGAGAGAGAGAGACAGCGTGAGCAGGGGAGGGTCAGAGAGAGAGGGAGTTACAGACTGAAACAGGCTCCAGGCTCTGAGCTGGCAGTCAGCACAGAGCCCGACGCGGGGCTTGAACCCACGAACCGCGAGATCATGACCTAAGCGAAAGTTGGACGCTTAACCGACTAAGCCACCCAGGCGCCCCAGCCCTTGATGTTTCTAAAGCTGCCACCTCTCAAGGCCCAGAATGGTGCTACCTTTCCTCATGAGTGAGGAGAATGCCTCCCACCCACCAACCCCCACTCCACAACCACCCCACCCCCGTGGTTCTGTGCTGTGTCACCTGAACTCTGGTCTGTTTCACTGGCCTATGGCCTACCTTTTCACCAGTAACACACTTGATGATTATTATAGCTTCATAGTAAGTCTTCTATCAGATAGTATGAGGCCTCCAACTTTGTTCTTTTTCAAAATTGCTTTGGTTTACTCTAGTTCCTTTGCCCTTCTATATACATTTTAGAATGAGCTTTCCAATTTCCACAAAAAAGCTCACCAGATTTTAATTGGAATTGCACTGAATTTATATACTAGTTTGAGAAGTGATATTTTGAGAAAATTCCCTTCTGATACCTGAACACAGTATAGTTCTCTATTTTTCTTTGATTTCTTTAATTAATGATTTGTAGTTTGGGGCCTACAGATCTCGCAGATAACATACGCTTGTTGGATTTATGCCTAAGTATTCCACGTTTTGCCGATGTTACAAATGGCACATAAACATTTAAAATTTTCAACTGATCATCACTAATATATAAAAACATAATCACTTTTAGCACATTGACCTTGTATCCTGTGAAATTGCTAAACTCCCTTCTAGTGCCTTATATATTCCTTGGCGTTTTCTACATAGAAAAATATGTCATCTGTGAATAGAGAGAGTTTTATTTTATCCTTTACAATCTGTATGCCTTTTATTTCCTTCTCTTGTCCTACTGCATTTGGTTGGACTCCAGTATAAAGATGAAGAGAAGGGGGTAAGCATGAATATTTTTGTCTTATTTCCTTATTTTGTCTTATTTTCCCTTATTTCTTAAGGGAAATGTATTCAGTTTTTCACCCTTTCACCATTAAATATGATGTTACCTGTAGGTCCGATTCATCTGTGTGGTCAGAGTTATGTGTGTAGAATTGTTCACAGTATCCTTTTGATGTCTGCAGGGTGTATAGTTATAAATCCTGCCTTATTCCTGCTATTGGTAATTTGTGTATTCACTCTCTTTTTCTTTGTCTTTTTCTTGCTAGAAGATCGTCCATTTTATTGATCTTTTGAAAGAATCATCTTTTTGATTCATTGATTTTCTTTACAGTTTTTCTGTTTTCAATTTCTGCTCTTATCCATATTATTTCCTTCCTCTGATTTGTGTTTATTTTGTTCTTTTCCTAGGTTCTTGAGTTATGTTACTGATCTGAGACTTTTCCTCTTTTCTGATGTAAGACATTAGTGCTATAAATTTTCCTCTTCGCACTGCTTTATTTCTGTTTCATGAGTTTTACTCTATTTCATTTCATTTCTATTTAGTTCATTTTTTAAAAATTTCCCTTGAGACTTCCTCTGTGACCCATGAATTTTTTAGAAGTGTGTTGTTTAATTTCCAAGTATTCGGTGATTTCTATTTGCTTCTATTATGGTAAGATAACACTCTGTATGATTTAATTTTTAAAAAATTTGTTGAGGTCTGTTGTGCGGCCCAGGAGATGGTATATCTTGGTATGTGTTCCAAGGACACTTGAAAAGAATGTGTATCCTGCTGTTATTGGGTAGAGTGTTCTATAAATTAGATTCTGTTGGCCGATGGTGGTGTTGAATTCTATATCCTACTGATTTTCTGTCTGATTGTTCTATCAATTGTCAAAAAAGAATGTTGAAGTCACCAACTATAATTGTAGATTTATCTAATTTTTTTCTTTCAGGTCTTCCATAACCTGCAGCTCTGTTGTTTGTACATACATATTTAGGATTGCTTTTTTTTTTTTTTTTTGCTGGATTGGCCCTTTTATTATAATATAATTCCCTCTCTGTTTCTGGTCATTATCTTTGCTCTAAACTATACCTTATCTGTTATTAATATAGCCACCCCTGCTTTCTTTTGATTAATTGAGTGCTATCTTTTTTTCTTTCCCTTTCTTTCCAACTACCTGTATCATTTTATTTGAAATGAGTTTCTTGTAGGCAAAATATAATTGAGTCATATTTTTAAAGCCACTCTGTCATACCCTGGTTTCTCTTCAGATCGCATAAATCTTTCACCCTTTAAAGCCACTCTGTCAATCTCTGCCTTTAATTGATATATTTAGACCATTTTCATTTAATGAAATTATTGATATATCAGTGCTTAACTCTGTTGTTCTGTTTTGTTTGTTTTTTGTTTCTGTTTTTGTCTTATGTCTGGTCTGGGTTTTGTTTGTTTGTTTGGTTCTCCCTTTTCTTTTCCTTGCTTTCCTGTTGCTACTTGAACATTTTTTAGAACTCCATTTTGATTAATCTACAGTGTTTTTTAAAGTATCTCTGTGTAGCATTTTTTAGTGGTTGCTTGAGGTATTACATTAAATATATCTCATTTTTAAGTCCACTGGTATTGCCAAATTTCCCAGTTAGAGTGAACTGTAGAAACCTTATCTCCCTTTATGTCTCTCTCCCCTTCTCCACTTACAATACAGTTGTCTTAAGTATTTCCTTTACATAAATTTATAACCATAGCAGAGGGTGTTATAACTTTTGCTTCAACTGTCAAACATAATTTAGAAAACTCAAGAACAGAAGAAAATAGGTATTTACCTATCTTTTTACTTTTGCTTTTCTTTCTTCTCTGCTGACATTTCAAAGTGCTTTCTTTTTTATCATTTCCCTGTTTAGAAAACTGCTAGCCATCCTTTTAGGATAGACCTCCTGACAACAGATTCTTAATTTTTCTTCATCTGAAAAGGACTTGACCAACCCCTTCATTCATGAAGAATTTTTCTTGCTGGATATAAAATTCTGTCTTGACAGTTCTTTTCTTTCATTTCTTTTTTTTTTTTTTCCTTGAAAATATGCCATTTATTTCTGGCCTCCTTAGTTTCTGATGATAAATCTACTGTCATTCAAACTGTTTTTCCCTTATAGGTAAAGTAATTTTTCTTTCACTGCTTCCAAGATTTTTCTGTTTTGGTTTTCAGAAGTTTGACTATGATGTGCCTCAGTATGAGATTGTTTGGGTTTATCCCATTTGGAGTTTGTTCATTTTCTTGAATTTATAGGTTTACATATTCTGCTAAATTTGGAACATTACTTCTTCTAGTACGTTTTGAGTCCTGCCCTCACTGCCCTCCTCTCCTAAGACTCCAATGACATGAATGATGTATATTAGATCTTTTGTTATAGTCTTGCAGTTCCCTAAGGCTTTGTTCTCTCTTCTTCTTTCCTTAATTCTATTTCCTTTATTGTTGTTCAGATTAGGCCATTTCTATTCTTCTATCCTTGAATCCACTGATTCTCTCCTCTGTCCTCTCCATTTTGTTCTTGAGTTCACCCATTGAGATTTTAAATTTTGGTTATTGTATTTTCTGTTCTAAAATTTTCTTTTGGCTTTTCTTTATATTTTCTTTCTTTCTTCCTCTTTTTTTTTTTTTCTGAAACTTTTTTAACATGCACCCACTCAATACAGATGCAAGTCCCAGTTACCTATTTAACCTTCTATTATTCCACCGTGCGTGGGGGTGGGGAATAGATGTCTTGTTACAGCCAGGTAAGGGTGGAAATCTAGACTCTCTGCTTGGCTTTGCTAGTGTCTGTGTGTATGTGTGTGTTTCTCAGATTGTGGGGGAATGATGCCACAGTTCTTTTCTATGGTACTTGCTGTGGTAGAGCAGTCATGGTCTAAAAGTTTTCTGTCTAGATAGGCTTCCTGATCCTTTGGCTAGAGAGAGTAGGCTTTTGCTGGGGCCTTGGTGGTCTGTGTCTGTTGGTGCTGCCAGGTTGCTGGCTTCTACAGTAACAAGTCTCGGATGTAGGAGACAAAAACAAAGCTTAGGGAACTCACCATCATGTCGTTCCTTAGCTAGTTCACCTTCCTCTCTATACCTTTCATAGTCTTCTTATGTGTAGGGCATTTATTTACCAGCTCTTTCTCCGATTTCTATATTGTGGAGGTTGCCTGTGGGGATGTGGATTGGTGCATAAGAAGTGTCTGCTATAGTCTCATGCAGTGAGTATGGAATCTTTGATCCGTAGTACATTTTACTCTGTGACATAACCCTGATTATTGTGCCTATATTGCTCCTAACCTGATTCTAACTTTGCTGGCCTCTTGGTCAACCAGACTTCTTCTAGTGTTGACTCTCCCATGAGATATAGCCTGCTTTTTGATGTAAGGTGGGGGTAGGCATGGGCTGGATACCATTCCCAGATACCAGCTGTAGTGGACTGAGTAGTGGCCCCAAAGGCAATATGTCCAGGTCCTCATTCCCAGAATCTATGAAAGTGAACTTATTTGGAAAAAAGGTCTTTGCAGATGCAATTAAGGACATAGCAATAGAGCATCTTGGATTTAGGGTAGCCCCAAATCCAATGACTGATATCTTTATAAGAGAAAGGAGAGGGGGATTTGAGACACATGAACACAGGATAGAAGTCCAGGTAAAAACAAAATTGGAGACTGAAATTATACTGCTACCAGTCAGGAAACTTCTGGAACTAACAGAATCTGGAAGAGCAAGGGAAGACTCTTCCCTGGAGCCTTCAGAGGGAGCATGGCCTTACCAACACATTGATGTCAGACCTCTTTTGAGAGAATATATTTCTGTTGTTTTAAGTCATGTAGTTTGTAGTAATTTGTTATGGCAACTCCAGGAAACCAAAACAGCAGCCACAGGTGGAAACTTTTGCTGTGAGACGATCAAACACTGCAAAGATGGAGCGGCTGCCCCGTTGCCAAGTCACCTCTGGTTGCTGGAAGGTGGCCACTCCACAGTGTGGGGATCTCACCACTGAAATGGCTGGACTTGGTCATACCTGCAGGATTTGTACCCACTCAATATGGCTTTGACCTCCACGGTGCCCACACTCAAGCTGGCTCTGGGGAGGCTTGCTTGCCTCTACCCTGCCCTGGTAGAAGACACAGGATACAGCCTCTTATCTCTCACCTCTTGGACCTTTCCTAGTAGGACCCTTTTGGGTGACATGGTTAGCTTGTGTTGCTTAGAAACAATAGACACAAACTTTGGCTAATTTAAACAAAAAACGGAAATCATTGCAAGGATACAGGAAAATTGAACAATCCAGGCTGGTGGCTAATAGTGCAGGGGACCTGGTTATTAGCCAGAACTAAAGAGCAGTTGATTACACTTGCTGCCAGTGAAACGGTCCCAGCTCTTTCACTCAAGTTGAAATTCAAACAGAGAAGGTCTGACTGGGGCAGATGGTGCTAAGGGGCAAAGGGTGGGGGTGGAAAGGGGGAAGTTTGCCAGTGAATCAAGACATCAAGGAATGGGGGGGAGGGAGCTAGTTCCTCAAAGGGAACATGAGGCTCTGGTACCACAAAGGGGAAAGGACACTGGGTAGGCAGAAACCCCAGCTGCCTAGGCAAGGGGCAAGAGCTGGCTCACTGTTCCTCCCCTCCCCCTGATTCCCCACCCTCGACCTCTACTTCTTCTTGCTCAGTTCCTCAGAAGGAATAGGGAGAAACCACAGATGGTGCTTTATAAATTTAGAGTATGCCTCGAGTCAGCCATGAGTGATAATTAGACTGTGATTGTTCTCTTTAAGAGCTTCACTTAATCAATTTACTATCGCCTATGCTGTCTCCAGGTATTGATTATGGAGTCCCGTGTCTTGGAAGTCTTAAAGCACCCTCCTGGGATGCTACCCCTGACATTGTGATTCTCATAGGCGTGTGAACACCCTGTGCTGAAGTCGACCTTTCCATGTGGTTGCTTGAGATACTTTTTCATCTTAATTGTTTCTGAAGACAGAGCAGAATAGCAGCTCCTTCTATCGCTGATCTGAATCTAAGTGGGAAGGAGATGCCCGGTTAATGGGGCATACAGCTATTCCCAGGTGGGAAGGATGGGGTTGACTGCTCCAGATGCCCTCTCAGAGAAGACACAGCTACAGCTTAGAGATTGACCGTGAACCCTTGTGAGGATGATAATTGAAGAGAGATGACCCTGGACAGACACCAAACCATCCCATGCACCCATATTCATCAAGGCAAGCAATAGGGGCTCAGGACTGGCCTTGGACCTCACTAACCAGAAGGGCCTTGAGAAGGGTCTAGGCAGTGTGGAAAAGGGAGGAGGAGCTGGTCAAGGGGAAGGAGGCAGGTTGTGGTGCTTTCAACTTGGTCACACATTAGAAAAGACTCAGGCCTCCATCCTACCCCAGATCTATTGCATCAGAATCTCTGAGATGGTGGTGGTTGTTCATCTATATTTTTAGGTTCCCAGGTTACATCTTATTGCACAGTGAAAGTTGAGGATCACTGAGTTAGAGCAGGGCCCTCAACCTGGGATCCTTGGGCTTTGGGGGCATCTGTGATGTCTCCCCAAATTGTATGCACAATAGTCTATATATATGTTTTTCTAGAGACAGGAGTCCATTGCTTTCATCAGATTTGCAAAGTGACTGGTGACCCTCCAGAGGGTCTGAAGCACTGAAATAAAGGGGATAGATAGCCTGTGCCAGGGAAGAGGGGGGACTCTAGCTATGGTGATTCTGATGCTGGTGGTCCCTTGAAGCAAATCTGATCACAACTCTGCAAAGCTTCCCTCCCACCCTTAGCTTAGCAGCCAAGAGACTGGCCACTGGCCTGCTGGGAACCTTCCCTGTCAGCTGCATAAAACCAGCTGCAGAAAGAGAGGAATAGGACTTGGCAGTGGACATACAGTAACCGGGGACTTCCCTCAGGCTCATCTCACCCAAAATTAGGGCAGTGGGAACCAGTTCCAAACTCTGTAAGGCAGTGGTTCTCACAGTGTGTTCCCCAAACCAGTAGCTTCAACATCACCTGGGAAGTTACTAGAAATGTGAATGATCAGGCTCCACCTCAGACCTTCTGAATCAGGAACTTTGGCGGGCCTGCCATTCAGTCTCAGCAAACGGACTGCCAGGATGACTCCCTTGCACCTGAAGGCGCGAACACTGCCATCAGGGAGTGAGTCCCTCCTCATCTGGTGATGGATGTGTTCTGGGTTAGCCCAGCGCCAGGGTGAGGCTGACCCAGCAGGTTGAAAGCCGTCAGAACCCAGAAAGGCTCAGCCATGGTTGAAAGGTGGAAGGCTTTGGGGACTGTAGCTGGGTCAGAGGAAAGGTTAGGCTGTCATTTGCTGAATTAGAGAACACAGAAGCTGGAAGCGAGACAGGATTTATGTCACCAGTGAATGACAGGGGTGACCTATAGGGAAGGAAAGGTAGTTACAGAATGGCTGTGAGGAAGGCCCTCACACTATATTGCTGTCAAGTGGG